>NC_045616.1:59831207-60138207 GCF_009829155.1 Mustela erminea | reverse complement strand
CAAAAGGTTGATATCCAGGATCTATAATGAACTCCTCAAACTCAACACACACGAAACAGGCAAACATATCAAAAAATGGGCAGAAGATATGAACAGACACTTCTCTAATCAAGACATACAAATGGCTATCAGACACATGAAAAAATGTTCATCATCATTAGCCCTCAGGGAGATTCAAATTAAAACCACATTGAGATATCACCTTACACCAGTTAGAATGGCCAAAATTAACAAAACAGGAAACAACATGTGTTGGAGGGGATGTGGAGAAAGAGGAACCCTCTTACACTGTTGGTGGGAATGCAAGTTGGTGCAGCCTCTTCAGAGAACAGTGTGGAGATTCCTCAAGATATTAAAAATAGAGCTTCCCTATGACCCTGCAATTGCACTCCTGGGTATTTACCCCAAGGATACAGATGTCGTGACAAGAAGGGCCATCTGTACCCCAATGTTTATAGCAGCAATGGCCACGGTCGCCAAACTATGGAAAGAACCAAGATGCCCTTCAACGGACGAATGGATAAGGAAGATGTGGTCCATATACACTATGGAGTATTATGCCTCCATCAGAAAGGATGAATACCCAACTTTTGTAGCAACATGGACGGGACTGGAAGAGATTATGCTGAGTGAAATAAGTCAAGCAGAGTCAATTATCATACGGTTTCACTTATTTGTGGAGCATAACAAATAGCATGGAGGACATGGGGAGTCAGAGAGGAGAAGGGAGTTGGGGGAAATTGGAAGGGGAGGTGAACCACGAGAGACTATGGACTCTGAAAAACAATCTGAGGGTTTTGAAGGGGCGGGTGGTGGGAGGTCGGGGTACCAGGTGGTGCGTATTATAGAGGGCACGGATTGCATGGAGCACTGGGTGTGGTGCAAAAATGATGAATACTGTTATCCTGAAAATAAAAAATAAATTAAAAAAAAAGAAAGGTTTCACAGGATTGCTTTGCTTTTGGATAGTAGGGGAAACTTTGTGTAACCAACCTTTATAAAGAACTTCTTACCTGTATTTTTTAAGTTGCTCCTTCCTCAAAAAAACAATAAAATTAAATAATAAAAGTATCTATCATTAACTCGGTGCAACTGCACATCAATTCATTTTCTCTATTCATTTTCACAGGAATTCTAGAGACTATATATTATTATTCCTATTTTATACATAGATTATTGAGCAGAAAGGGGTAACTTACCAAAGGTCAGAGAGCTAGTAAGTGGCAGAATAGAAAAGTATTTTTCTTTTTAAAATATTTTATTTATTTGACAGAGAGAGAGAGAGAAATCACAAGTAGGCAGAGAGGCAAGCAGATAGAGAGGGAGAAGCAGGCTCCCTGCTGAGCAGAGAGCCCAACGTGGGACTCGATCCCAGGACCCTGAGATCATGACCTGAGCTGAAGGCAGATGCTTAACCCATGAGCCACGCTGGCGCCCCAGAAAAGTATTTTTCTTAACTAAATAAACCTACATTTGCTACCATCTATATGTATGTTGTGACAAGAAATGACTATCTCCAGATGTCCTTGCAAGGAACATACATGTATGTCTCTGCTGGTCAGGAAGACCTGTTAGCCATCAGTCCCCAGGGCCAGCTGCAGCTCTGAGCTTACCCGCTTGTGCAGACGTTCTGCTTCCTCCTGATAGGCAGCAAGCTGCTGTTTCCATTGTTTCACATTGGCAGTGGACTCCAACAGGGCCGCAGTGAGTTTGGCATTATTTCCTTTGAGGGTAGCCAGTTCAGCCTCCCAGTGTTTGCTGATTGCTGAACTAAAAGAGAAGAAAATTCTATTACACTGAATATTGTCACTTTGGAGGTGCAGCAGTACTCCATTCTATTAGTTTTATCGTTTTACAGCCTATGAATGTCTCAAAGATAATCTGAAAAGAATAAAAACAAATATTTCATTGAAATCCTGCAAGTGAGGAAACAGAAAAAGTATCACAGTAATAGGCTTAATGCAGACTAGTTCCCGCCTTCATTAGGACAGATACTATATCTACAGAACAGTTTCTACCCATTCTCTTTTGAGGAATAAACATTATATCCTGAAAAATATCTACAGGCAAACCTAACAATGTACTGTGTTATTTTTTAAAGGCAGGTATTAAATTTTTTTATTTTTAATAAAAATATGGCTGACATATAATATGATATTTCTAGAGTATAACAGTGATAATCATATACAATTTACAATTTTGGGATCTAGTTTTCTAACAGACCAAAACACACACAGGATCCAGTGTATTGCTCTGGATCCACCCTTCTGATTATATTCTGATTTTTGTTTGTGTGTGTGTATGTGTGTGTTTAATATTTTATTTATTTATTTGACAGAGAGACCACAGGCAGGCAGAGAGAGAGAGGGGTAAGCAGGCTCCTGGCTGAGCAGGGAGCCCAATTCGGGGCTCGATCCCTGGAACCTTGTGATCATGAACTGAGCCGAAAGTAGATGCTCAACAACTGAGCCACCCAGGTGTCCCCATACCATATCTTCTTTATCCATTCATCTATTGATGGACCTTGGGCTGCTTCCCTATCTTGGCTATTGTAAATAATGCTGCAATAAACCTAAGGGTGCATGTATCTTTTAGAAAGTATTTTCATTTTCTTTGGATAAATACCGAGAAGTGAAATTAATGGATCATATAATAATTCTATTTTTTAATTTCTGAGAAACCTTTAAACTGTTTTTGGCTGCACCAAATGCAGGAAACCCTGAAGTACAATTTCATTTCTTTGTGAAACACGTAAGGATGCTGCAAAGTCAATAAGGTTTGAGACATGTAATGTAGTATTTCTTCTGTAACTGTTACTGATTTATTTCACATTACTCATAATTTTTAAATGCCCAATACATGAAAAATTTGTCACAATACATTTATTTCAGGTATTATGATAGGCTACACCTAGAAATTGGTCCTAATGACTTAATTTCTGATAGAATTCCATGTCACATATAAAACAAACAAAAAAACCCTAACTCAAAAATGGATGAAGGACCTCAATGTGAGAAAGGAATCCATCAAAATCCTTGAGGAGAACACAGGCAACAACCTTTTCGACCTCAGCCGCAGCAACATCTTCCTAGGAACATCGCCAAAGGCAAGGGAAGCAAGGGCAAAAATGAACTATTGGGATTTCATCAAGATCAAAAGCTTTTGCACAGCAAAGGAAACAGTTAACAAAACCAAAAGACAACTGACAGAATGGGAGAAGATATTTGCAAGCAACATATCAGAAAAAGGGCTAGTGTCCAAAATCTATAAAGAACTTAGCAAACTCAACACCCAAAGAACAAATAATCCAATCAAGAAATGGGCAGAAGACATGAACAGACATTTCTGCAAAGAAGACATCCAGATGGCTAACAGACACCTAAAAAAGTGCTCCATATCACTCGGCATCAGGGAAATACAAATCAAAACCACAATGAGATATCACCTCACAGCAGTCAGAATGACTAAAATTAACCAGTCAGGAAATGACAGATGCTGGCGAGGATGCGGAGAAAGGGGAACCCTCCTACACTGTTGGTGGGAATGCAAGCTGGTGCAGCCACTCTGGAAAACAGCATGGAGGTTCCTCAAAATGTTGAAAATAGAACTACCCTATGACCCAGCAATTGCACTACTGGGTATTTACCCTAAAGATACAAACGTAGTGATCCTAAGGGGCACATGCACCCGAATGTTTATAGCAGCAATGTCCACAATAGCCAAACTATGGAAAGAACCTAGATGTCCATCAACAGATGAATGGATCAAGAAGATGTGGTATATATACACAATGGAATACTATGCAGCCATCAAAAGAAATGAAATCTTGCCATTTGTGACAACGTGGATGGAGCTAGAGGGTATCATACTCAGCGAAATAAGTCAAGCGGAGAAAGACAACTATCATATGATCTCTCTGATATGAGGAAGTGGTGATGCAACATGGGGGCTTAAGTGGGTAGGAGAAAAAATGAAATGAAACAAGATGGGATTGGGAGGGAGACAAACCATAAGTGACTCTTAATCTCACAAAACAAACTGAGGGTTGCTGCGGGGAGGGGGTTTGGGAGAGTGGGGTGGGGTTATGGACATTGGGGAGGGTATGTGCTATGGTGAATGCTGTGAAGTGTGTAAACCTGGTGATTCACAGACCTGTACCCCTGGGGATAAAAATATATTATATGTTTATAAAAAATTAAAAAAAAAAACCCTAAAAGCAAAAAACTATTTCCTCATTTACTGTTCTACTTAATAAGTTATCCAAAGTTAATTGCCTGAACCAGGACAATTTTTCTATTACAAAGACAATCCTATTAACTGGAAAGATTCCTCTCTTGATAATTCCTTTGTTAACTGTCCCCCAAAGAAAGAACTGCCTCATCTGAAAGAAAAAGATGTATTTATTTGAGAGAGAGAGACAAAAAGAGAGAGAGAACACACACTCAGGGGGTGGGCAGGGGACAGGAGAGAGAGAATCTCAATCAGATTCCCGATTGAACACGGAGCCCGGAATGGGGCTCAAGACTGCAGGACTTTGAGATCATGACCTGAACCAAAAACAAGAGTAAGATGCCTAACTACTGAGCCACCCAGACACCCCTCTTCTTTCTTATTATTTAACAGTTTCCTTCTTTTAGTGAAATTCTATAAACCTCATCCCGTTAACTAACTAGTGATGATGATAGCTTTCTGTAATCTGCATTTTTGGTTTTTGGTAGGTTATTTGTATCACAGAGTAAATCTTTGATGGACTGATTTTTCTTTTTCTTTTTCTTTTTTCTTTTCTTTTTTTTTTTTTTTTTTTAAGAGAGGGAGCTAGGAAAAGAGGGAGGGGGAAAGAGAGAGAGAGAGATGGAGGGAGGAGGGATAAAGGGAGAGAGAGAATCTTAAGCAGGCTCCATGTCCGGCGTGGGAATTGATTTCACAAGCCTGAGCTCTATGACATGAGCAGAAATCAAGAGTTGGATGCTTAACTGAATGAGCCGCCCAGTCACCCTGGACTGATATTTTTTAAAGCAATTTAATTATGTAGTATATAAAAGAAAGCATGTTCTTATCAGTAAGATCTCTAAATCTCATCACTAATAAGAAGATGTATCAGCAACTTGAACCCTCTGATATAATGCATAGGGAAAGACACAAGATAATTTCTGTGGTATTCTTGCCAAAAAGGCATAACCTCATTCTAATCATGAGATAATATTATAAACCCAAACTGAGGATATTCTACAAAATAACTAGTTGCGGGGTGCCTGGCTCGCACAGTTTAGGTTAAAGCCTCTGCCTTTGGCTCAGGTCATGATCTCAGGGTCCTGGGATCAAGCCCTGAATCGGGCTCTCTGCTCAGCAGAGAGCCTGCACTCTCTCTCTGCCTGCCTCTCTGCCTACTTCTAATCTCTGTCTGTCAAATAAATAAATAAAATCTTAAAACAAAAACAAAAACAAAAACTGGTTGGTACTCTTCCAGTGTCAAGAGAAGACAAGAGTGAGAAACAGAATGGTGGAGAATAAGAAGACATAATTAAATGCAAGTGGATAGATTCCTAATAGGAAGTGGATAGATTCCTAATAGGAAAAGGGCAATGATGAAAACAAGTCTTGTAAACTGGAGTTAGTACTACTGTATTGATATTAATTTGATGATTATTATGGCTTTAAGAAATGCTAACACTAAAGGAAGCTGGATGAGGGTTTCTTTACATACTTTTTAAATTCTTCTATAAGTCTAAAATTAGTTACAAATAAAAAGTTTTAAAATTTTTCTAAAGTTTACTAAGTGAGAAAATTTCATCTAAACATGAAAGGACAAAAATCAAACAATAAGCTAAGCCATTAATTTATAACCCACTTCTATCCTTGAAAAGAAAATTCCTTTCTATTCTGTCTTTTGTGGAATAATTTTCCAAATTCGGTTTTTCTGAGCAAAGCATGCACCTGTTCTGACTTAATTACATATTTTTTAAAACCACCTACCACTTTTTTTTTTTCCCTATGGAGGAGTTTTATTTAAGGAGACCCTTCAATCTGACAACTAAAATCTTATTGAACTAATTTAAACACTTGATATATGCAAATATCAAACTCCTGGGGGCATCTTTTGATACATTTGGTCTTTTGTCCTCAGTTTCAGAAATCCCTCTAGAGTCATAAAGGGGAAATGGAAATCTCGCTATTCAAAAGAAGTTCCTTTCAACTACAACTGAGTTTATGTTAATGAGGTCATTTTTAGAACCCTTCTAAAGATGTGGGGGCTGCTTTCCAGGAAAACCAACTTTGACTAATGAGTTGAAACTTTCAGTCCCACATCCTGGTCTCCAGGGAGGGGAGAGGGGCTAGAAGTCAGTCACCAAGGGCCATTGAGTTTATCAATCATATCTGAGCAATGAAGCCTCCATAAAACCCCAAAAGAATGGGTTTCTGAGAGCTTTCAAGGATGTTGGTGACCCAAAAACATCCATGTGCTAGACCCCAAACTCCACAGAAAAAGCTCCTGCTTTCATGATCTTGTCTTATGCATCATTTCACCCGGCTCTTCATTCATATCCTTTACAATAAACTGATCACCTAGTAAGTAAAACCAGTTTCCTCAGTTCTGTGAGCCACTCTAGCAACTTAATCCAACAACTTGTGGGAACCTCTAATTTATAGCCAATATATCAGAAACAACCTGGACTTGAGATTGACGTCTGAAGAGGAAGCAGTATTGTGGGTCTGCGCCCTTACCTTGTGAAGTCTAACACTACCTCCAGGTTGTTGAAGAATTGAGTTAAGTTTTGGGGACACCCAAACAACATCCATGGAGAACTGTTTTAATTGTTTGGTGGTATCAATCTACCTAATCTTCTTGGATTGAGACACATGGGTTACATCTCCTGTTCTAATCAAGCTGGCTTGCCTGAGAGGGTTTCTTCCTCCCAATCAGACTTTCACTATGAATTTATGCTCTAAATTTTCTATATTCAGCATCAAACTTCAAGAATGCATTCTTCTCTTTCACAGATTCAGGTCTTCTCCAACAAGTATTTTCTAGCTAAACCACCTATCCTTCCACTTTGAGCACAGCTCAGTGCTTGCCAATCTATGCAGGTTTAGCTAACCCATGACAACCTAAATCGGGGGGGCGGGGGGGAGGTATTCATTAAAGTAAAATGCATTCTTTATGAAGTAATTACAAAACCAACCTAAGGTTAAATTAATTAACATAATGAATAGTAAATGTTTTAACTATTAAATTTTAATTAAGTTTTTAATATAAGTTTAAATGTAAGTATTTTGAATCTTACATTTGGGACAGGATTTCACACTGGCCTTGATTAGTACAGTCTATGGATTCTACTCTTTAGATTTCCATTCTAAATCAATCTATCAAGCATACAAAATAACAAGAGATTTCATATATAAAACACAGATCTGGAACTTGGAGAATCCACAAAGGAAAAGGTTAGTATTCCTAAACAGAATGACTTGTTTTGGTGTAATTTAGAAATCAGTTCATTTGGCCAATTGAAATTAGCCAAACTGGGGACACCAGGGTGGCTTAGTCAGTTAAGCACCCACCTTTGGCTTAGGTCATGTTCCTGGGATGCTAGGGCTGAACCCCAAGTGAGGCATCCTGTTCAGTGGGGAGTCTGTTTCTCCCTCTCCCTCTGCCCCCCACTCCAGCACTCTCTAATAAATAAATCTTAAAGTTAGCCGAACTGGAACACAAAGAGAAAAAAAAGAAAAAAGAAACACAGTATCTAAGACATGCGGGGGGGCAGGGGGGTAGGGGAGGAGAGTGGATACCAAACTGTCTAACAAATGTCTAATTGGCATCCTAGAAAGAGAAAAGAGAAAAAAGATAACAGAAGAAATATTTGAAGGTGCAATGCATGAGAATTAAAAAATAAATAAATAAAGGTCATTTAATGACAAATCCAAAAGGCCCCAAAACATATTACATATAAAGGAACAAAATGACAGTTACAGTAGTTTCTCATCAAACTATGCAGTCCAGAAGGCAATAGTGTGATAGTGCCAAAAGAAAATAATTCTCAACCCAGAATTTTACACACAGTGATAAGACGTTTCTGAATGAAGGCGAAATAATGAGTTTTTCAGACAAAGAGAAGCTGGGGAATTCATTACCATTAGATATATGAAAGGAAGTTCTTGTATTATGCCAGACAGAAAGTGGGATCTTCACAAAGAAATGAAAATATCTGGAAATGATTGAATTGAAGATTAAAAAAATCTAAAGGCAATTCAAAGGAAAAAGAATAGCCTTTTAAACAAATGATGCTAAATGAACTAGATAAACACACACACACAGAATCTTGAGTTATGTCTCATAATCCCATATAAAATTTAACTGAAAACTTAAAACTGTTATAAAATATAAAACTCCTAGAAGAAACCACAGGAGACAATCTTTTCACCATGGGTTAGGAAAAGGTTTCTTAGATAAAACACCAAAAGCAGGATCCATGAAAAAATAAAAGGATTTCATAACAATTAGAAACTTCTCTTTGAAAGACACCATTAAAAAAACAATGAAGAGATTCTAGAATGCAAGGAAGGTTCAACATATAAAATCAATGTAGGGGCACCTACATGGGTCAGCTGATTAAGTGCCTGCCTTCAGCTCAGGTCATGATCCCAGGGTCCTGGGATTGAGTTCTATATGGGGCAGGGGGTGGGGGTGTCCCTGCTCAGCAAGTTGTCTGCTTTTCCCTCTGCCCCTCTCCTTGCTCATGCTTGCACTCACTCTCTTTCTCTCTCTGAAATATATAAATAAATAAAAATCTTTTAAAAAATCAGTGTAATAGGGGTGCCTGGGTGGCTCAGTCATTAAGTGTCTGCCTTCGGCTCAGGTCATGATCACAGGATCTTGGGATTGAGCCCTGGATCAGGCTCCCTATTCAGCAGGAAGCTGCTTCTTCCTCTCTACTCTCCCTGCCTGTGTTCCCTCTCTTGCTGTCTGTCTGTCAAATAAATAAGTCTTTAAAAATAAATCAGTGAAATGCACCACATTAACAGAAAAGAAAAAAAACGCACGATCATCTCAAATGATGTAGGAAACACATCTGACAAAACTCAATACGCTTTTTATTAAAAAAAAAAAAACTCAATAAATGAGGAATAGAAGGAAACTACCTCAATGTAATAAAGGCCATACATGAAAAGTGCACAGCTAATGTCAGACTCAAATATCAAAGACTGAAATCTTTTCCTCTAAGATCAGAAACAAGACAAGGATGCTCACTGTCACCACTCCAAATTCAAATTGGTACTAAAAGTCCTAGCCAGCACCAGTAGGCATAAAAATGAATAGAAGATGTCTAAATTAAAAAGGAAGAAGTAAAAATATCTGTTTGTAGGTGACATGATTTATATGTTGAGTACCCTAAAGATTTCACAAAAAGGCTATTAGAACTACCAAATGAGTTGCCCAAAGTTGCAGGACACAAAAAACACACATAGGCATCTGAATAGGCAAAGAAGTCAAACTCTCTCTACAGATGACATGAAATTCTATGTGGAAAACCCAGAAGACTCCACTCCAAAATTGCTAGAACTCAAACAGGAATTGAGCAAAGTGGAAGGATGTAAAATCAATGCACAGAAATCAGTTACATTTCTATACACAAACAATGAGATAAAAGAAAGAGAAACTAAAGTGTTGATCTCATTTACAATTGTACCCCAAACCATAAGATACCTAGGGATAAACCTAACCAAAGAGGCAAAGAATCGGTACTCCGAAAACTATATAGATCACTCAGTGAAAGAAACTGAGGAAGACAAAGAAATGGGAACGTTCCATGCTCATAGATTGGAAGAACAAATGTTAAAGTGTCCATGCTACCTAGAGCAATCTACACATTCAATACAATCTCTATCAAAATACCATCAACTGTTTTTTAAAAAAATGGAACAAATACTCCTAAAATTTGTATGGAACCAGAAAAGACCCCAAATAGCCAGAGGAGTGTTGAAAAAGAAAACCAAAACTGGTAGCATCACAATTCTGGACTTAAAGCTCTATTACAAAGTAGCTATCATCAAGATAGAATGGTACTGTCATAAAAACAGACATATAGATCAATGGAACAGAACAGAAAAACCAGAAATGGACCCTCAACTCTATGGTCAACTAATCTTCAACAAAGGAGGAAATAGGTATGGAAAAAAGATAGTCTCTTCAACAAATGATGTAGGGAGGACTGGACAGTCACATGCAGAAAAATGAAACTGGACCATTTCCTTATACCATACACAAAAATAGACTGAAAAGGGGCGAAAGACCTCAGTGTGAGACAGGAATCCATCCAAATCCTAGAGGAGAACACAAATAGCAACCTCTTCGACCTAGACACATCACCAATGGCAAGGGAAGCAAGGGCAAAAATGAACTAGTGGGACTTCATCAAGATAAAAATTTTTGCACAGCAAAGAAAACAGTTGACAAAACCAAAAGATAACTGACAGAATGGGAGAAGATATTTGCAAACGACCTATCAGATAAAGGGCTAGGATTCCAAATCTATAAAGAACTTACCAAACTCAACACCCAAAGAACAAGGAATCCAATCAAGAAATGGGCAGAAGACATGAAAAGACATTTCTTCAAAGAAGACATCCAGATGGCCAACAGGCAAATGAAAAAGTGTTCGATGTTACTTGGCATCAGGGAAATATAAATCAAAACCTCAATGAGAGGTTTTAACAAGTCAGGAAACAAGAGATGTTGGTGAGAATGTGTAGAAAGGGGAACCCTCCTACACTGCTGGTGGGAATGCAAGCTGGTGCAGTCGCTCTGGAAAACAGTATGGAGGTTGCTCAAAAAGTTGAAAACAGAGCTACCCTATGACCCAGCAATTGCACTACTGGGTGTTTATCCCCAAAATACAAATGTAGTGATCCAAAGGGGCACAGGCACCCCAATGTTTAGAGCAGCAATGTCCACAATAGCCAAATGATGGCAAAAGCCCACATCCACAGCAGATGAATGGATAAAGAAGAGATAGTATATATACACAATGGAATAATATGCAGCCATCAAAAAATGAAATCTTACCATCTGCAATGACATGGATGGAACTAGAGGGTATTATGCTAAGTGAAATAAGTCAATCAGAGAAAGACAATTATCCTATTATCTTACCGAAACGAGGAAGTTGAGAAACAAAACAGAGGATCATAGGGGAAGAGAGGGGAAAAAAATGAAATAAGATGAAACCAGAGAGGGAGATAAACTAGAAGAGACTCTTAATCTCAGGAAACAAAGTGAGGGTTGCTGGATGGGAGAGGGGTGAGAGGGATAGGGTGGCCAGGTGATGGACATTGTGGAAGGAATGAGCTCTGAGTGCTGTGACTCATTTAAGAATGATGAGTCACAGACATGTACCCCTGAAATAAATAATATATGTTAGTAAAAAGAAAAGTGAATTCTGCCATATTTATAAATCATACTTCAATTTAAAAAATTACCACATTACCAAAAGGAAAAAAAACGGCTTTCTAAACACTCTTAAATACACTTTCTGTGACTGTAGGATTATAAACTTCAAGAGCTGGAAAGGTCTTCTTAAACTGGCAGAGTAGTCTCTAAGTTGCTCCATTCATGCCTGTATTTGTTGGCATGGGAAGAGACTGGGTGGGCAGGAAACACATAATAAGAGAGTCAAAATTAAAAAGGAAGGAGGTTAGTGGGCATTGGTAGACGGTGATAAGAAGTAGACAGGAGAAGCAGGATTGTAGAGGCAGGGATTCACATAGGAAAGGAATGGGCCATAGACAAGGCGTAATTAAAAATTTGTTTTGAGGGCTCCTGGGTGGCTCAGGAGCCTTCGGCTCAGGTCATGATCTCAGGGTCCTGGGATCAAGACCCGCTTCAGGCTCCCAGCTCAGTTGGAAGCCTGCTTCTCCCTCTACCTCTACCTGCTTCTCCCCCTGCTTGGGTTCCCTTGCTCTGTCAAATAAATAAATAAAAACCTTTTTAAAAAATTGGTTTTGTGGGCGTCTGGGTGGCTCACTTGGTTAGGCCTCTGCCTTCGGCTCAGGTCATGATTCAGGGTCCTGGGATCAAGTCCCGCATCGGGCTTTCTGCTCAGCAGGGAGCCTGCTTCCCTCTCTCTCTCTGCCTGCCTCTCTGCCTACTTGTGATCTCTCTCTCTCAAATAGATTTTAAAAAATCTTTTAAAAAAATTGGTTTTGTGCAGGAAGACATTGAAACGATGCCTCTGCAACAGGATAGAAAAAGGTGAAGGTATCATGTCTCAGTATACTATAAACTTGTCTACTTCATTTCCCTAAACATGTCTTGAGTTTCTAGTATGTCAGTAATGAGATCTGGCCACAGAGAAGCTGTCCAAAGGACTCCCATTAACCTTCTTCTTCTTTACTCTACATAGCCCCAAAGTCCTACTGACTGCATTTAAACAAAAAGGTAAATGCTGAAGAAAATGGTCATGCCAAATACATTTCTGCATATTGCACAAAAGGACAATAAACCATAACAATTTGAGGCTCAATAATCCAATCTTGAAGTAGGTATTACAGGAGACAACAGTTCAATGCTGTTTTTTTGTTCCTGTATTTTCTTAAACTTCATTCCAAAGTAAATAAATACGGTTTTAAGGCTGTATAACAGTATCAACCAAAATTTTAACTTTGTTGGTAAATCTGAATCTTTTAGAACATTCTTGCTTCTGCTACTTTATGAACTTCTCCTTTAATAACCTAGAACATAGTATGAAATACAAGTTAGGAAATAAAATGTGTTTGATTTTTGTCAATCTGCCCTGTTTTCTCTTTATAGCTTTTTTGGTATATTCCCCTCACCATCTAGTATATTAGAATACCCTACACAATTTCAGCTTACAATGAATTCCAAAGGTATCCTGAAGGGAGTTTTACTTGTGAGCTATCTTGGTTATCTCAGATATGGTCAGCCCTCATATATAATTTTACATACTTTGCATACTTTTGCAATTTTGAAAAAACAGTGTTCCCTTCTTACAATTTGAAGATAGTCCATTCCTTCCCCATTAGACTGATCTTTAGCAATAATGAATACCATGGGATTAATGCTGATACCAATGCTTTAATTTAGCATCTTATAGTTTAGGAATACTTGTTTAAAAAAATGTTAGGGTTCTAACTTTGGCTGCTAATTCGGTCCTTTTTTACAGGTACAGTTTTGGTAGTTTCATATTACGTAAATTGTTCACAAAGAAACCACTATTTTGTTTAGCTAGAAACACGAGTGAGTCAGAAGAGATATTGAAATACCACTATGATCTCATGTCTGTTTGCTGGAATAAGAGGAAAATAATTCTTTATTCTTGTGACTGGTCAAGTTTCCCTTTAGAAAGGACCAGCCGGTTTCCTGTTGGCTTCAGACCTCCAAGTCAGATGAGGGAGTTCCAAACGCTCCCAAGACATCATTTCAAGGTTCTTTTAACTGGAATTTTACAGGTTTCCTTTAACTAACATCAAAGTCCTACAAAAAAGTAGTAAACTTCATTAAATTAGTTATATACAGTCTAGAAGTAAAAGTACTAACGATAGACAATCTAACAAAATAAGAGTCTAATACATGGATTGCTCATGTTTATTTATTTAACTTAAACTTTAAGTTAAATTGTTTAACTTATGAAGTGAATCGTCTATGTAAATGGTCAGTTACAGAATTTAAAAAGCTGTCTCCCCGCCATACCTCCGGGGCCCAGATCCACCATCAGTCTCTAGAATGGCAGCCCCATGCATGCAAGTTATGTAGAACTGTAAAAAAAATATATCCTGATAAGCTTTTAAAAGGGGATTTAAAAATAGGCTGCAACAGGTTTACTTCTGGACATGATTTTTAGTATTGGTTGTGAGGTTAGTCCCTCACTATGAAAGTAAGAGAGGGACTCAAGCACTCCCAACATCACCCTGTCTAAGGACAGCCTGGTGGTTTGTCTCCTTACTCTTCCTGGACACCTGTGAGCGCAGAAACCATCAACAGGGACTTCAACTTACACTTGTGCCACTTTCTGAATTAGATGCTCCTTTGTCAGCCTATTGGCCCCAAGCTAATTCCACTTAGAAACTAATGCTTTCAAAAAAAAAAAAAAAAGAAAAAGAAAGAAAGACAAGAAACTAATGCTTTCTTCAACAATTCAGGGTCTAAATTTGCATTTCTTAATATAATGTAAGTTACCCCATTAAAGGAAGGAAACATCCCTTAAAAGAAAATGGGGTAACTCTGCATTGTTTATAAACATTATTTGTTGTGAAAAAGACTTCAACATTCTGCCAGGCAAATAAACTAATAATTATATATAATGTAATAATTATATATATATATATATATATATATATATAAATACCAAAGGATTATTCCATGAGATATAGCCAAAAACCTCAACGTGCCTAAGCGATTAACAAGGTTTCCCTCAAAACTTACTGTGATTTTTGACAACTCACTAGTTTCCTTATCCTTGGGGTCCTCTTATTGGATGTTCCCACTGTTCTGATCTTATAGTTCTATCAGCACTTGCTTCAAAATGCACCTTTTCTGACCCTTGCTGTCAATGTATGCCTTGATAACCCCCAAATTTTACTTTCCAGCTCAGATTCCTTCCTGACTTACAATCCATCGTCTTCACACATAACCTGGCATGCCAGGTTAACACGCAATACAGAAACCGATGGCTACGGAAGAGACGAAGATGTTTGCTGATTAAGTTTTAAAAACAGTCCCTGTAAAGAACTGGAAATCTTACTCTAGAAAGCATGGTATTTAGAACTGAAAAGGAGCCTATATATTAAAGCTTCTAATAAACACTGGCTTAGAAAAAAATTTCAGACACAAGAGTGACAGAGTTTTTAAAGAAACACTTTATCTCCAATGTTATAATAGCCCCAAAGGAGAACACTGGGTTGAAAAATGTGGACATGTAGTCAAAAAGTGAATCAGAACAGTTGGACTCTGAATGTGATGAAAGCATAGGAATACCCTGAGACACTTATTCTAGATATACTAACTATAAAAGTGTTATAGATATATTGATAGCTGTGCTTAAATAAGTCTGAAAGAGCTGTTATAGTCAGTTTAATTTACAATTTTTTTTTTAAGATTTTATTTATTTATTTGACAGACAGATCACAAGTAGGCAGAGAGGCAGGCAGAGAGAGAGGAGGAAGCAGGCTCCCCACTAAGAAGAGAGCCCGATGCGGGGCTCGATCCCAGGACCCTGAGACCATGACTTGAGCCGAAGGCAGAGGCTTTAACCCACTGAGCCACCCGGGCGCCCCTACAATGTTTTTTGCTGGTAGTATATAAAATAATGGTATGTCTTATCATCAAAGGCATCTGAAATCAGATAAAATTTTACTTAGCTCTGGTAAAAAAAAAAAAACCAGTGACTTTTCTGAGGAAGTTATTAAATTAATCTTTAAAATTACTTTAAAATGTATAACCATGCCTTTATCAGTCTTTAAATAGAAATTGTTTTGAATAGAAATAAAGAATTTCATTAAATGCATATATTAAACAAAAACCAACTGTGAAAGAGAGGTTAAAATATAGGCTCAGGTACATCTACAACTAATGGAATGTGACACATCAATTCTATCTCAATTAAAAACAAAAAAGCACAAGCTAGGTAGTTTGTTGACTTGGTTGAAATGGTGGCTCCAACCACTTGTTAGGACCTTACATACATTATCCAAACTCTTTTGGCCTCAGTTTCCTCATCTTTAAAATTATGTTTAATACTAACTCTCCTCATCAGGTGATTCTGAGGAATACACAGCCTGTATAGAAGCATCTTTAAAGAGGGCACCTGGGTAGCTCAGTCATTAAGTGTCTTCTTTTGGGTCAGGTCATGATCCCAGGGTCCCAGGATCGAGCCCCACATTTGGCTCGCTGCTCAGTGGGGAGCCCGCTTCTCCCTCTGCTGCTCCCCCTGCTTGTGTTCCCCTCTCTCGTTATCTCTATCATAAATAAAATCTTAAGAAAAAAAAAAAGTACCCTTAAAGAAAGCATGTAACAGTCATTCAAGTATTTCTGTATATGTACAGGCAATAAGGAATCCTGAAAGATTCTTCAGTGAGCTATAAAAAAGCTACAAGATTTAATGTTAAATATTTTAAGGAAGATGTTTTTGACTAGTGATGTAAATAAACAGGTGTAATTTAAATCAAAACCACATCAGGCACATACTCAATGACTTTTGTCATCATCCTTAGGTACTACAGATGTATTATTTATAATAAGTTTAAACCTTTGATTTAGAGCTCAGAATAAATTTATTGAGTTAATGGAGGAGGGAGAAAACACACAGAAATGATTCTCATGAAGTGGTAATGTTGATTTCTGATTATGTGAGGAGAGAAGGGAAGATGAAATCTGAATCTGAACCACATTAGCTTTACCTCATAAAACATTCTGTACGTCAGCACAAATTTCCCATTTGATTTTAGAGCGCACACGAAGTCTAGCCCTATCCCATTTTTTATTCACTAAAATGGTGGCATTTATAAACCCACTAAAACGAGGCCCTTAGAAATCCCTTGGTTCCCATAACCGTACCCCCAGCAAAACAGCGGCATATCCACATGCTACAGTTGCACTCGTCAGAAACGCCAGAAACACTGTGACATCTTTGTTGCCCACCTGACATAGTGACTCCTGCGGTTCCTGCCATGTGCCTTAAGGGAGCTGTGACCAAGGGGTGAAGACACAAGGTGAGGGGCCACAAGTGGTCCCAATATTATGGTCGCTTTTCACTCTTGCTGCAAGTTCCTACCCACAATATTCTAAAACCTCTGAAGGGATTCCCTTTAAAGATTTAAAGCTGCCCATTCTCTTTAAGGCAGGAGATGTGGACACCAACTCCTTCCTCAAAGAGATTTGTGAAAGACTTGAAGTACTTTACAGGCATTTTAAATATTTTAATGTAAATAATTCTTTCTTTGCATGTGTGAATTGAGGATTGGGTGCTGGATATAAGGGAGAAAGAACTATGTAGTGGGCCTACTGCTAGTTTTCACGTGAGAAAAGAATTGACTCAAGGTGACACTGTGAATTTTGCACATACAACTTTGATATAAGTTAATATTTGCATTGGTTTACCTTTTATAAAAACTATCAGTCACTAAAAACTTTCTTTGGAAATTTATTCAGAGCACGGTGTTAGATTATCCTCCTGGGGAGATGTCTTCAGGGAAACAGCCTTACATACTAAGTAAAGAATTATGATTCTCTCATCTCTTATGAATATATATCTACCTTTTGCAAAGGGTACAATCAATGATTTTTAAGCCTGTCCTTTTATTTACAGGGTAATAGCATTATAATCATTATACTTTATTCAAGACAGAAAAGAATATTTTTATCTGTCCATCCCTAATTTGATTTCTAAGATGTCTGTTTCCTCACAAAGTGGGTCATTTATGGAAAATCCATCCAAAAAACTGTTTAGCATAATATTTAGTATTGTTGGGGAAAATATTATAAATAAAATAATAGAAATAACTTCCAGTATTGACAGAATGAATAAGATGCTATTCACAGAGATCCTGCCAAAGATAAAACTGGGTAGAAATATGTAAATAATTTTACAAGGAAATATCTCTTTTCCAATTCCCTGTCATAAAAATATTTCATTCTTTAAAAAACCAGATGTGATCAACAATTTAATTGACCACTCAATATCTGATACTCAAAATCAGAGACCTTTTGGATTTCAGTTTGATTGTTTTTAAAAGAGAAGGCCAGCATCAGAAGAAATAACTACAAATTACTTAAATGTCTGAGTAATAGCACGAGTAAAATTTTATTTGCAACAATTATTGTGTTAGTTGAGGCCAATCGTCATTCCCCAACTTTATCTAGTTAATGCATACATGAGCTATGTAAATAATTTGTAAAAGGGCCTGATCAAAAGTATTATGCAAATGAACTTTAAGTAGAGTTAGATGGTGATAGGTATGTGAGTATGTAAGAACATAGCTCAGAATTAAGAAGAGCTAATCCACTACTGACTGGCTGTTCTCAATGGTTTTCCCACTGAAGCCTGCTTGATTAGTTTGCATGGAAGCGAAAATGTATTATAACTCTTAGGACTAACGTTACTGGCCACGGTGATAAAGATTGGCTGTACTTCAGCTCCAGATTATGTCAGCAAGAGTCACCACTTGAGCTATAAGAAGATGATACAACTGAAATCTCTGTCAGCAGGATATTTGCTTTGTGCTGTTTTTCTAGTAACAGTCACGGACTTGAGCATATCCATTCTGTAAACTCAGTTCCCCTTGATCTAATATCCTCTTTCATAATCTGTGACTTTGAAAGTTTTCTCTGTGTGAAGCCATCACATATGATTCAAGATCACTGACTTGGGTTTCATTTATGCCAAGCTTAAGCAACTGAATTAAATAACCCAGACCATTAAATCCAAATGCTCTAACACATGGGGACTTTCTGTTTTCCATGTAACAGCAATAGAGCTAAGACTTGAATTAAGATTCTGTCTTAAGATTTTCCAACTGAACTATACAGTCTTTTTTTACATGCGCCTTCCTCTGCTGTATTACCTTATAAATAATCTGTAATTGCCTATATATGGTCATATATAAAGGTGTTGAGAATGCTATGCAGAGATCACAAAAACTAAGTGACTACTTTTCAACAGCTTAGAATATGAATTAATAAAAATCAGTGATAATCAGATTATACTAATCAGAAAAGAGAATGTCAAAGTTGGTTTCATATCCTTGGATAGTCTGGTAAAGTATGGAATTAAACACATTTCATAAGTTAATCAGAGAAATACAATTATCATATGACCTCTCTTATATGAGGAATTCGAGGGGCAGGGCCGGAGGGGTTGTGGCGGGGTATGGAGGGAAAAAAATGAAACAAGATGGTACAGGGGAGGGAGATAAACCATAAGGAACTCAATCTCAGGAAACAAACTGAGGGCTTCTGGGGGTGGGAGGGATAGGGTGGTTGGGTTATGGACATCTGGGAGGGTATGTATTATGGTGAGCACTGTGAAATGTGTGAGCCTGATGATTCAAAGACCTGTACCCCAGAAACAAATAATGCATTATATGTTAATTAAAAAATAAAAAGATTTCAGTTGTTGCTGCAAAGGCCTTCAACATCATAGCACAGTGTGCAAAACATATTTTGAAATAAAGAATAGTTATAAATAAGGATGGAATAAAGCAGCATCTCTATATTTCTTTTTGAGGGTATGATTATAATAGATATCCGTGTCAGAAAATACTCAAAATAAAAGACTTTATATTATGGAGATGGAAGATATCATGTTTTGCTTATATTTCCATGAAAAGTAAGTAATTTTATTACATATATAAATGTGAGTATCTGTGGAACTACTTTACACCCTTCTCTTAATACCTAAGCTGTTGTCTACAAATGAACGCACATTCTACTAAAACTAGGCTCTTAGTACTAAAATACGCTTCCAAGGTTTACTTGGTTGATTAACAGCTTTCAGAAAACTACCTCAAACAACCATATATGCCAAGCTTGAGAGAAGTTTTTATCATATACATTATGTTGCCATATTTGTGAACCCCTTATGTAACCACCTCAATTTATGAGCTTGTAATGACTGGTGATTTTTTTCTCACAACCTAAGTGTCTATCAGTGGATGAATGGACAAAGACATAGTATATATACAAATATTATTCAGCCATGGGAAAGAAGGAAATTCTGCCTGCAATAACACGTATGAATACGGAACGTGTTTTGATAAGTGAATTAAGTCAGACAGAGAAAGACAAATAATCTATGATACCATTTGTAAGTAAAATCTTAAAAAAAGCATAGGAACAGACTAGAACTGTGGTTATCAGAGGCTGGGGGAAAGGGATTGAGATGTTGGTCAATGAGTATAAACTTCCAGTCAATTAGGTAAGTTCTGTGGATCTCGTGTTTAGCATAGTAATTATAGTTAATAATACTGTATTCTATACTTGGAAGTTGCTTAAGAGAGTACATCTTAAATATTCTCACCATGAAAAAGAAATGGTAATAATGGGACATGACACAGGTTAAGTTAGCTAATGCTATCATGGTGATCACGCTGTAATATATGTGTATCAAGTCAACACACTGCATACCTTAAACTTATACAATGTTGTACTAAATTATGTCTCAAAACCAGAAAAAAAAATACTCTGGAGATACTCTGTGATTACTGATCTGGAAAGTTAGTTTCTATGTGGAGTCTTTTAAAAAATTCTATTACAGTGACAAGACTTGTGGGAACTATACAAGCAACCTAAAAATGGTGATCTTCTGAGAGTATCATTAACTCTTTCAGGTGCATTTTTGGAAAAGTGATCAAATAAATTTAAGAAGGAAGAAAAACTTTAGATTCTATATACTAATAAAACCATTTAGCACTATACTTATATTTGATCTTAACAGTGCTAAATGATATTCTGGATTTACAACACAGTCACAAGCACTTCTTCTTTAAAATGTTTGGCGACTGAGAACCATAAAACAAAGTTTATAAAATTAATATATTTTGCCTCTTGTGTACTATTTGGAGAAGAAAGATAAAATAATAAAAGAAGTATTAATCTATTTTCTATCAACACAGTAAGACTTGCATTTCTAATTTATTTAGTCATGTAATGCTAGCATTTTAATCATTATTGGATAACTAAAGAGGCTATCAGTTTGTATAATTTCTGAAGAATTCAAGCAAAGGGGTGCCTGGGTGGCTCAGTGGGTTAAAGCCTCTGCCTTTGGCCCAGGTCATGATCCCGGGGTCCTGGGATCGAGTCCCGCATCCGGCTCTCTGCTCAACTGGGAGCCTGCTTCCCCCCTCTCTCTGCCTGCCTCTGCCTACTTGTGATCTCTGTCTGTCAAATAAATAAATAAAATCTTTAAAAAAAAAAAAAAGATCAAGGAGAACACTTTAAAAAAAAAGAATTCAAGCAAAAAGTGATAAATCAACAGTATTTACTGCCTTTTATGGGTCTAGTATGTTGAGAAGTATAGATGTATATGACATTTTTCTTATCCTCAAAGGAATTTCTACCTTAACTATAGAAAAAAACATCTAATATATAAGCAACCATTAATCAGTCACCAGATCCAATAAATGTTCACTGCACATCTATGCGTCAAGCACCCTATCAGACAACATCAAGAATGAATAAGCATAGCTATTGTTCACAAAAGGCTTACAAGTTAGTGGACGACAATCACCTTGATTTCTTTCTATCCTTTGCTCTTAAAGGTACAAAGTAAACAATATTCTCATTTCTTCCGGCCCTGTCTTTCTCTACCATTTCTTTCCACTGTCATTACCATGACCTCAGAGGAGACCACTAAACACACCTCTCAGTGACTGAAGCCCAAAGCAGATGGCCCTCCCTCTGCCTGGGTGCTCGTTCCTCTCTTTCCTAGGCCACCTTCTCTTCCTTGGAAGGGTAAGTGATGTGTCTCCTCCAGGAGGCCCCTTCTTCTGATCCAACCATACCACCACCTGCCTTCTCCCTCTCCCTTTGATCTTTTCTTTCATAATACTTTTCATACCAGTAATTACACAGTTATTTATGTAATTATTTTTCTTACTCCCCTACTGAAGTTTAAATTCCATGAGAACTGAGACTTTTTTCTTGTTTAATGATTTATCTACAGTGCCTGACAGTCAAATGACAAAATAGAGTAAACCACACTGAGATCTGCTATCAGAGAGTATTTTAGTAGCCGTGGAGAGAGATGGGGCTCTTCGTGGCTTCAGATCACCCACCCATCACGACCATACAGGCTACACATTCCAACTCATAGAGTTCTTCAAGGACAATCTTACCACTTTGTCCTGGCACACAGATAGGCTCAATAAATTTTAGATTTTGAACAAGTGAGTATTAACATGAACCTATATGTGGATAACTGCCAGAAACAGCTGGTATTTCTTAGTTTGACCACTGACTGCTTCTCCGTGTAGCCTATGGTGATCTTACGTAATTAACTTTCAGTGAAATGATTTCTAATCCAGGTGATAATACATGTATATATACACACATATAGAAATACCCCACAAAAATAATTGTGCCTTCCGGGGGCAGCCTCTGGATGTGGTTTTAGAACTCACAGGTTTATAGAACTACTTTTAACTTCATTACCTTCAAGTAAAAGTTAGAATCTATTTCGAAACTATTCAGGGCCTATGACCATATTTTGCAGATTCCTTCAGAAGCTGTTTACAAGTTTCAACTAGCTGCTCCGAAGAAATGACTTTTGTGGTGGGGCGCTCTCTAGATGTCAAGTTGTCAGATCATTATACGCAGGTCTGAGAACTTTCAGGACAAGGATTTAAAATGTTTGTTCATTCCATAAATGTTCTGGAAATATAAAGCTTAGCTTTAAGCAGAATTAATACTGCTTGGCAGCTACTTGGTAAATACCTAAATTGTAATCTTAACTGTCTCACTCTATCAACAGACTAATGAGAAAAGAAAGCATCTAATGTATGTATACACAGTAAACCTACAATACAAATTACTGTACATCGGGCAAATTACAAATTACTCAAATCTAAGATTATCTAAATACTTTCCCTTGCTTGAAGGCTCTATAAGCAAGAATACTATGACAACACACAGCAAGCACACACACTGAATCCTGTCAAGACAGCTGTCAACGTAAGTAACTATAATATCAACATGACCATGTTGACTTAACCTCAATACATAGTATGTTTGCCAATAAATCAAATGCCTACAGACCTACTACTTATCGGTGAATTTCAACCACACAAAGATTCATAAGCTATTTTGTGCCAAATAATAAATAAATTTTGTCAATTACCATCTTTTTCAAGTTTGGTCTCCATATGGAGACTAAAAATTTCTTCAAGATAGATTAGGGAAAGACTGGGACAGAAAAGCCAATGGTTAGAGTCAAATTCTAATTCTTGTGTCTATACATCTAGGAAAAATCTCTAACCTCCTTATATCTCAAGTTTGTTCTCTGAAAAATGGCAAAATTATATCTATTCATCTTCTCATGAGACAACTATAAAAAATAGACAAAAAAATTCACAAAATGGTAGGGCGCCTGGGTGGCTCAGTTGGCTAAGCAACTGTCTTCAGCTTAGGTCAGGATCCTAGAGTCCCAGGATCAAGTCCCACATTGGGCTCCCAGCTCCATGGGGAGTCTGCTTCTCCCTCTGACCTTCTCACCTCCCATGCTCTCTCTCATTGTCTCTCTCTCAAATAAATAAAATCTTTTAAAAAAATTCAAGATGGTAAAGACAAAAGTTTAAAAATATAAATGCACCTAGGCCCTTTAATGAATAAATTTCCATGCATACGAAACCAACTAATCTTTTTTTTTTTTTTTAAGATTTTATATATTTGACAGAGATTACAAGTAGGCAGAGAGGCAGGCAGAGAGAAAGAGGAAGGGAAGCAGGCTCCCTGCTGAGCAGAGAGCCAGATGCGGGGCTCGATCCCAGGACCCTGGGATCATGACCTAAGTGGAAGGCAGAGGCCTTAACCCACTGAGCCACCCAGGTGCCCCAAACCAACTAATCTTTAGAAGAACTAAGAATTGTCCGAAGTGTGTAGCATTCAGAGTTCTGAACTGAAGTAAACGGACTATTACGAGATGATCTCTTTGGAAAGAAAAATGGGTAAAGAACAAAGATGGGGGGCGCCTGGGTGGCTCAGTGGGGGTAAGCCGCTGCCTTCGGCTCAGGTCATGATCTCAGGGTCCTGGGATCGAGCCCCGCATCAGACTCTCTGCTCAGCAGGGAGCCTGCTTCCTCCTCTCTCTCTGCATGCCTCTCTGCCTGCTTGTGATCTCTCTCTGCCAAATAAATAAATAAATAATCTTTAAAAAAAAAAAAGAAAGAACAGAGATGGTTTTCCTCTCAAGTGTTATCGCTGACCTCCAGTGAAGGTGAAGTACTAGGTTTCAAAGTGAGTGACTACAAACAACAAGTTTCTTTCAGTTTACTGTTTATGATTTAATGCTACTAAAATCCATTTCCAAGATTTAATTATCATTACAGATTTCAATCTGTTAAGTCTTGCTATTAGATAGCATTATAGTTAAAAAATGTATTTCACTGCGATATTCCATTCTAGGACATTAGGAGGCTATGGCTATCTCCCGTGCTTATGCTCTAATTTTAAATGAATCTACTACTAAAAAATATTAAATGATGGATCGATCACATATTTTGAATCTGTCGTGCCATCTGGAAGGAAGTTAAATAATTTTAATTATGTGTGCACATGTCACAAAAGCATACTGCTTTTTCCTTGTGTTCTACATAAAGACAGGGATGGTTAATTTGACTTACATAATAGATTCTTTTATGTAGCATAGTAATGTTATCAATTTTTTTAATGATTATAACCTTGGTATGAAAGCTCATACTCAACCACAGATCACAAGAGGACATTTTATTTCCTTGACTAATGGCAATATCATTTAGATAATCAAGAGAAAGGCCTTAGAAATCTTTACTTGCTCTCCTCTTTTACTTCACTGATGAGGAAACCAACTTACAGAGGGGAAGTAATATACCTAAAATGAATACTACTAGTGGCATGGCCAGGAGAACCCAAGTTCACCCCTTTATTTGTGAGATGGATATTAGGGTAAGAATGTGTTTTGCTTCTAGAGACCAATGCAATGATCACAAAACCATTATATTATTTAGATTCCTTCCCTAGAAATTATACTCTCTAGAATTAAATCGGGCTCAGGATGCATTCATTCTCTAAACTGTTTCCATAATAAAATGGGCACTGGTACAAGATAGCCCTTCTAAATTATAAAGATCGGAAAAGTAATACTGTTAAGGTAATGACTAATACTGTTAAATTTCTTCAAATTTCTGAAGCACATGTTCACCAACTTTAATATGTCCTTTCTATGACAGATTGTTTAGAAGAGTACACATATCAGATGCTATCACATTTTTGGACAGCTTTAGAGAAAAAAAAAACCACACTTCCTCTAAAATGTTTTATCAAAAAATAACTTGGGGCAACAGAAACCAGGTTCAGAATGCTCTTTAAAGGAGCTTTTTTTTTTTTTTTTTAAGATTTATTTATTTGAGAGAGAAAGAGAGGTAGAGAGAGAGAATGTGAGCTAGGGGAGAGGGAGAAGGAAAGAGATCTGAAGCATATGCCCTGCTGAGCGTGGAGCCTGATGCAGGGCTCGATCTCAAGACCCTGAAATCATGACCTGAGCTGAAATCACGAGTCAGTCACTTAACCAACTGAGTCACCTATGTGTCCCCGAAGATACTATTTTTATAAATGCTTGTCCATGATATTTTATCAATAATTTCATTATTGCCCTCAAACTAGCATGCTGTTCACATAGGGTTTTTCTCATTATTCTGAGGTTAGAATTTCCAAAAATTATTCTTGCTGCAGTAATCAAACAGGTGAGCACGAAATGAGATAAAGAATAATACACTATACACAATGGATCAGTATTATGCTATAAACCAGTTTATACCTTTCATGTTGATATGAATGCATGCACAAAACTCTTAAGTGAGGACAAATTATGAAACTATTAAAAGAGGGAGCAATTACAGGGACAAATTGAGTTAGCCAAAGAAAAGCCCCTTGATAGTTCCCACCTGTACTGAAGTTATATAATAAACAACATGAATGAACTCTGTGGTACATATAACATTAGGGGGCAGACCAGTAAAGAGAAATATGCAAGGCTCATCTAAAGCTATTCCATTTTGAAAAAGAGAGCCATATAAAAATACAGCATTGTGATGTCAAATGCTTTCTTGATCCCTACATACTTAACCTAGAACTATATATCATATCCATTCTCCTTTTTATAGCATATAGAATGAGTTACCACATTATTTAAGTAATATGGTAATTTAGAAAATATTTTCTAAATCAGGCTCTCTACTTAGCAGGGAGCCTGCTTGCTTCTCCCTCTCCCTCTGCCTGCTGCGCTGCCTACTTGTGATCCCTGTCTCTCTTTATCTGTGTCAAAGGAATAAATAAAATCTTTAAAAAACAAACAAATACAGATTATAAGCCTGAATCCCTAAACTTACTTCATCTTTTTATACTATGATAGTGAGAACAAAGCAAAAGCAGACATTTGATAGCAATAAGGCCTCACTCTGGGAGCCATTATCTGATAATGAGTGCGCCCTAAGTTCTGCTTGCAAAAAGCCAGTTGAACCCTGCCCTGGAAGGAGCCCTCCACCCTTCCCCTATGATAGATAGGTGACAAAAACCTGATTGAATGACAGGCACAGGGAGGGTTAATCAGATTGAAACTGCCCACCAACAAGCCCATAAAAACTCCTAGACTTAGAAACTCCGGTGGCAACGCCTTCAGGTCCCCTCCCTCTTTGGGTCCTTTATACTATCACTTTGCTATCACTCAATAAATCTTGATTTGCTGCCACCCCCCCCCCAAATTGGGTTGATTTATGTCAAACAGAAAATACTATGTAATTACTTTGTTATGTTCATATGTTATGAAAATAAAATTGTACAAATGAAATCAAATTCTGCAGGCTATCAAGAATTTTCCAGGGCGCCTGGGTAGCTCAGTCAATTAAGCAGCTGCCTTTAGCACATGTCCCGACCCCAGGGTTCTAGGGTCTGGGCTTCCTGCTCAGTGGGGAGTCTGCTTCTTCCTCTCCCTCTGCCTGCCGCTTTGCCTACTTGTACTCTCTCTCCCTCTATGTCAAACAAATATATAAAATCTCAAAAAAAAAAAAAAAGAATTTTCTATGCATGAATTTTACCTCATTTTCCTTTATGCAAATTTTCTTTCAGACCCTAATGCTGTCATATGGAGCAAGTGCTTATCAAACTTCTATTACCACAATAATCCTGTTTCTAATCAAAGTATTAGTAAGATTTCACCTCTAACTAGTAACACAAGAGTTTTACTCAGCTTTTACCAAGATCTAAATTCTGGGCATCTGTATATGCTTAAAACTTGTTTCAAGATCTTCACTTTTTTTTCTTTAATTTGTATCTATTTCATTGTAGTTTTCATTTTCACTAGAATTTAATGAATTGGGTTACCATTTTTCTAAGAGGTGTGAATAATTAAATCTCGATTAAATAAAAGGGGAAACCAGACACTTACTTTAGCTTTTTCTTTAATTGTAATTATATAAAAGGTCCTTATTAAAAAAATCAGTGCAAAAAAAAAATCAGTGCAATGTTTCATGCATTTAAATTATTTATACAAAGATGTTCATTGATAAATCAGTTACAACTTCATTATCTTACTTCCAATTGAATATACCTAATATCCATTCATAGCTATAACGAAGCACTTGTAAATTTAAAAATAAGCAAAATCTCATGATTATAGAAACTACTAACAGTCAAAAGTTATTAATTCTACACTTTTCTTAGGAACATTTAAATTTTGCCTCACAACATCCCTGTGAGGTGGGAGGTGTTCTCATACATGACAACAAATGGACCAAGATGTGAGTATCAGATTACATGTAGGAAAACGGGTACATTATGTCTTAAAGGAAATGTCATGTATAAACAGCACGAAATGATTTGGTTATTTCCCAGTATTTTTTATCAGGAATAATAGCTATTTTGATTCTCAAGAAATAGGAATTTTTCTTCATGAAGGGCTTTTAAGTCTTCTGAAATTAAGTGGAACAAAGTCCAGGCATACGTTGGAGATACTGACGGTTCGGTTCAAGACCACCATAATAAAGTGGATATCACAATCAAGTGAGGCAAGTTAGTTTTTTGGTGCCCCAGGGTATATAAAAGTTATGTTCACACTATACTGTAGTGTGCTCAGTGTGCAACAGCATTATGTCTAAAAAAATGAACGTATTTCAATTTAAAAATACTGTATTGCTAAAAAATGTTAACCATCATTGGAGCTTTCAGCTTCTGTAATCCTTTTTCCTGGTTGAGGGTCTTGCCTCGATGTTGATGACTGCTGACTGATCAGACTGCTGAAGGCTGGAGTGGTGGTGGCAAGTTCTTAAAATGAGGTAACAATGAAGTTTGCTGCAGTGACTGACTCTTCCTTTCGCCAACAAATTCTGTCACGTGTGATGCCATTTGATAGCATTTTCCTCACAGAACTTCTTTTAAAATTGGGAGTCAGTCCTCTCAAACCCTGCTGCTGTTTTACCATCTAAGTTTATGTGATAGCCTAAATCATTTTTTGTCACTTTAATAATCTTCATAGCATCTTCTCCAGAAGTAGATTCCATCTCAAGAAATCACTTTCTTTCTTTTTTTTTTTTTAATTTATTTATTTGACAAACAGAGATCACAAGTAGGCAGAGAGGCAGGCTGTGAGAGAGGGGGAGGCAGGCTCCCTGCTGAGCAGAGAGCCCGATGCAGGGCTCAATCCCAGGATGCTGGGATCATGACCTGAGCCAAAGGCAGAGGCTTTAATTCACTGAGCCACCCAGGTGCCCCAAGAAATCACTTTCTTTGCTCGTCCATAAGAATCAACTCCTCATCCGTTAAAATCTGATGAGATTGCAGCAATTCAAATATAATAATGATGAAAAGTTTGAAATATTGTGAGAATTACCAAAATATGACAGAGACATGAAGTGAGCAAATGCTCTTGGAAAAATGGTGCCAATAGACTTGTTCAATTAGGGCTGTCACAGACCTTCAATATGTAAGAAACACATTATCCAGTAAGTGCACTAAAGTGAAGCACAACAAAAGGTATGCCTGTGCAACAGCATTCTGCTGAAGGAACAAACATTTCTTTCTTCTGCTACATGGAGATACCTTAAAACACTATCTAGGAATAAAAAGGAATTCTAACAGTGAATTATCTTCTTTAAAAGTTCTACTTCTTTGGACTCTTCAAAGGTGAACTGTGAAGACTGGGTAATTTACAATTGTCATGTTTCTTCCATGTTAGTTACTCTCTCTCAGTCACGCAGTATTTGCATCCTTTCTTTTAGAACAAATTGCTGATCCTCTTCTTCTACAGGAAACGGTGACTCTGCTAAGTTCCAAAACTTAAAGATGGCCACAGAAATCATCAGACGGCCAAGGAAAACAGGCTCTTTTCGCAGAAGAAGAAAAAATCCAATTTGGGAAAACTGATCTTTTCTGATTTTACAAAAAAACGATTCAGCAAGTATCAGAACTTATAGAAGTAAGGCAGCTTTTCCACAAAAAGAAAAAAATGTTCAAAGCAGAGTTTTTTTGTTTGTTTTATTTTGGTTAGAAGTAGGGAAAAGGGAAAGGAGTCTATTTAGGTATGTAATTTTTCTTCCTTAGCATTTCTGCCCAAGATATATCTCTCTCTCCAAAAAACCCAGAATGTGATAAATTATGTCTAATATTAGTTGACAGCTTGGCACCTGGGAGGTCCCGTGGGTGGCAAGACTATTAAGACAAAAACTTGTTTCGGAAACGGATGATAGAAAGACGATAGAACTTCCAGTACCATGCTGAATAGAAGGGACAAGAGTGGACATTCTTGTCTTTTTCTTTCTCTTAGCAGGGAAGCTTTAAGTCTTTTACATTAGTTGGGGGTTTTTCATAGATGTTCTTTATATTCTTAGTTTTTTGATGGTTTTTCCCATTGGTACTCTAATTGGTTAGTGATTTGCTCCCCTCATTTGGTTTTAGAAATCTGTGCTTTGACAAATACAGAAATATGTTTTCGATTTTTTTTTAAATTTTATTTATTTATTTGACAGAGATCATAAGTAGGCAGAGAGGCAGGCAGAGAGAGAGAGGAGGAAGCAGTCTCCCCACTGAGCAGAGAGCCCGACGCGGGGCTCGATCCCAGGACCCTGGGATTATGACCTGAGCCAAAGGCAGAGGCTTTAACCCACTGAGCCACCGAGGCGCCCCCAGAAATATGTTTTCTTTATTTTTACTTCTTCAAGGGCAACTGTCTATTTTAAAGGATAAAAGAACTGACTGAGAGGAAGAATTCTTTTATAAACTGTCGCTATTTTTTTGAAAGACATTTTTATTTATTTGACAGAGAGAGAGAGAAAGAGAGAGAGAGCGCACAAGCAGGGAGAGTGGCAGGCAGAGGGAGAAGGAGAGGCAGGCTCCCCACAGAGCAGGGAGCCTGATGTGGGGGCTCCATCCCAGGAGCCTGGGATCATGATCCCAGCTGGAGGCAGTCGCTTAACCAACTGAGCCACCCAGGCTCCCTGTCACTATTTTTTTTTTAAAGCACATCTCTAGGCCTTAGTTTTCCTATCTAAAATTATGAAACCCGGGACACCTGGATGGCTCAGTCAGTCAAGTTTCTGCCTTCCGCTCAGGTCACGATCCCAAGGGTCCTGGAACTGAGCCCCACATTGGGCTCCCTGCTCAGCAGGGGAATTTGTTTCTCCCTCTCCCTTCCCCTGCTCATGCTCTCTTGCTCACTCTCCCTCTGAAGAAAGAAAGAAAGAAAGAAAGAAAGAAAGAAAGAAAGAAAGAAAGAAAGAAAGAAAACAAGCAATGCATATAACAGCATCAAAAATAAAATACTTAAGAATACATTTAACTAAAGAAGAATAAAACTTACATTCTGAAAAGTAAATAACACTATTTAAAGAAATTGAAGAGCTCAATAAATGTGAAAATATCCCACGTTCACTGATTGATAGACTTATCATTGATAAGATGGCCACCAAAATTGTTCCACAGATTCAATGCAATCCCTACCAGACAATGGGCTTCTTTGCAGAAATTCACAGGCTGATCCTAAAATTTATGTAGAAATTCTAGGGACTCAATATAGTTGCAACAATCTTGAAAAGGAAGAATGAAGGTGGAGGACCCAAATTTCCATTTGAAAACATACTACACAAAGCTACAATCATGAAGACGTTGTGGTAGCAGCATAGATAAGAGATCAGGGTGTTAGACTTGAGATTTCTGAAATAAACCCTCACATGTACACAGTCAACTGATTTTTGAAAGGGGTGTCAAGACAATTCAGTAAGAAAAGAATGGTCTGTCCAACAAAATGTGCTGGGACAACTGGAAATCCACAGGTTAAAGAATTAAGTTGGGACTCTATCTCACAATGCATGTAGAAATTAACTCAAAATGGATGAGACCTAAAGGTAAGAGTTCAGATACTCAGAAGAAACACATATGTAAATCTTTGCGACCTTGAATTAAGCAATGATTTCTTAGATATGACACCAAAACCATAAGAAACAAAGGGGAAAAAATAGATAAATTAGACTTAATTAAAATTTAAAACGTTTGTATTGCAAAGGACACTACCAAAAGGTGAAAAGACAATCTACAGAACTGGAAAGAACATTTACAAATCATTATCTGATAAGGAGTTTATATATTCAGAATACATAAAGAATTCCAACCCAACAATAAAGAGACAAACAACCCAATTAAAAATGGATAAAGGATCTGAGTAGCCATCCAAACTTTTTTTGGCAAGACAAAATTTTCCACCACCCAAAAAACATATACAAGTGGCCAAAAAGCATATGAAAAGATGCTCGACAACATTTGCCATCAGGGAAATATGTGTAAATTGAAACCACAAGCCCAAATACCTACTAAGATGGCCATAATAAAAACGATAATAAAAAGTTCTGATCATGTGAAGAGACAGGAACCCTTACACACTGCTGGTGGGAAAGTAAAATAGTGCAGCTGCTCTCAAAAACACAGTATGGCGCTCCTCTAAAGGTTAAACATCAAATTACCATATGATCCAGCAATTCTGCTCCTAGGATAGACATGGAGAACTGAAAACATGAATCACACAAAAACCTGTACCCGAATATTCACAGCAGCATTATTCATAACAATGGTGGAAATTTCAAAAAGTGGAAACAACACAAATGTCTATCAACTAGTGAGTGGAATAACAAAATGCAGGATATATCCACACAATGGAATATCATCCAGCAATAGACGGAAATGAAGTACTGATACATTCTGTAGTGTGGATGAACCCTGAAAAGTCATGCCAAGTGAAAGAACTGTCATTAAAGGCCACGTATTATATGACGCCATTTATAAAAAGTGTCCAGAACAGGCAAATCTAGAGACAGAAAGCTAAGTGATTGCCTCAGACTGAGGTAAAGGGGAGTGTGTGAAAGGAAAAAAGAAATTGTTAACAGGTACATGATTTGGGGGCAGGTGAGGAAAATGTTTTAAAATGGATTGTGGTGTTGGTTGCACAACTTTATAAATATACCCCAATGCCCCTGAACTGTACACTTTAAATAGGTGAGTTAATTAACATGTGAAACACATCTCAATAAAGCAGTTACTAAAATTATTAATGGGAATATCAACAGCTAAGTGGATGCTATGGGAATTAAAAAGGTAAACTAATTATTCTTCATATTGATAGCTTTGTTGACCCTGTCCAGTATATACTTTTGTTGCTAACGATCAAGATGAACCAACTTATTTACCTCTTTCTGTCATCTCAGTAATGGTATCTCATTTATTTGTTCAACAAATTTATTTATTATCTATTACATTTCTAAATGGCTTGAAATCATACTGGATACCAAGAAATCCAAGTCAATAAGACTTACTTCATAAGCTAAGAAGAATCTAGTAAGGGAGTTTAGTTAGTAGTGGTAAATATATGTTGAACAATGACAAAAATCTGGATGAAAATATCCTGAAGTATGATACAGAAAACAAAACCTCTTGGAGTTTAGTAGAAGGAGCATTGCCTCAGCCAGGAGGAACCCTAAAGAAAAATGCCTTTGGAGATCTCTCTGTTCTAATCTAACCATTAACAAATACTGATGCTGAATACCTCACATCTTCCCTGTACTTGCTTATACTTCTGTAAAATGAAATGGACGGACTATGTAATACAAAGAAAGTTTCTTCTACCTCCAAAGTTCTACTATCCATGTTTAAACGTCAATTTAGGCCAGAGTCATAAAAATGAACTATTTTCTCTACACTGGATATATGACCAAGCTAAACTCAGTGGAAAATGGCAAACTGATGGAAGATAAATGAAAATAAAATGTACATTTATTCAAAGATCTTTTTTTTAATTTGAAAGAGAGACAGTGAGAGAGGGAATGCAAGCAGGGAGAATGGGAGAAAGAGAAGTGGGACTCGGTCCCAGGACCCTGGTATTGTGACCTGAGCCCAAGACAGACACCTAATGACTGAGCTACCCAGGCACCCCAAAATGTACATTTATTTCAATTGGTTAGTCACATCTATATTTTTTATCCCTACAAGGAAGGTGTAATCCCTGGAGCATGACTACTTTCAATACATTTCAGTGTATTAATTGTCAGCGTATTTCCATGTGAAATGTGTTATCTCATGAAGCAAGAGTTGGCCCAATCTTTACTTCTGTCAAATGTACGTAGTACAATTCTCAATTTTAAAAAATCAATAGTCTTTAAATTCACTTCTTTGAGTCAAATAATAAGTACTTGTGTTGACCTTTTAAGAGATGAAATTTTTAAAAACATATTTTGGTTATAATTGGTTTTAAAAACAATATAAGTATTGTCTAACTTCACAGAAAATATATCATTGAATCACTCTGCATTGCTTTTTAAATAAAAAGAAAAAATATCAAAAGGACAAAAAATTATTCTATTACAATGAAAATGTACATTTTAGCATCTCTAACATTATTCAAGTACTTAAGAACACTATTAGCACGGTATCTTCAAAATTTCTTCATACAAACTAGGAAATTTTGAAGAAAATTAGACTAAGTCAATTGAACGCAAGACTTCAATTTATTAAGAGTGACTGAATTTCGAAGATTATAACTAGTATTATATTTTAGCTTCAAGGTCTTATGAACCTATAGGCATTACTTTAGCTGACTCGAGCACTGTATCATGGGTATTCAATGCATGTACTCGATTTCTGTGAGGGAAATTTTTCATTCACTGGTTTACTGACTGCCTATGATGCAAAGCACCAGGAATACAAATAAATAAAACACAACCCTTGCCCCTGGTGACACTGCTAAGTTAATTTTTAACTTCCATACGTAAATCAGGAGTTAATAGGAATTTAACAGAGGAGGACACGTGTGGGAATGAGAGTAAGTTTAGAGGCAAAGGTGCTAGAGGTTAAAGGATATACAGGGGTTGACCAGTTGGTGGCCCAGTTACAGGCAGAAGTGGATGGGAAGAAATATAGAATGTGGGTACACAGCCAGTGCAAAGAGAAGGGAGAAAATTCCAAAAACAAGGAAGCAAAGAAAGACTTGCAGATGAGAAAGCACAGTTGCTTGATTATATGTGGAGAACTACAAGCAATTTGGAGCAACTGCTTTAGAAGCACAAGGTGACAAAGCTGGGAAGGCCTCATTTGATGACCATGGAATGGTCTATGTATACCATGCCACAGAAATTGTGTGATTTTTGTATTTGAGAGAAAACACCTGTCAGAGTAATATCCAGGATTCATCTGCCCATATATCCTCCCAAATACCTCCACCAGGAGTTAATAAGGTCATTACAACAATGAACATTACTAACTAGAATATGTTTAAAATCCTTACCTTGGGCTAAACTATATGTAAATCAGAGTTTCCTTTTGAAAGTCTAGATTAGAAACAAGATGGGTCCTGTAGGCCCCTCCCTCTGTATGGCCTTATTTTAAAAAAACCTTAGCATCTTCATTTTTCTTTGAAGCTTTTTTTTTTTTAACTTATTTGACAGAGCGACAGAGAGAGAGGACAAGTAGCAGAGTGGCAGGCAGAGGGAGAGGGAGAAGTAGGCTCTCCACTGAGCAGGGGGCCTTATTTGGGGTTGAGGCCCAGCATCCCAGGATCATGACCTGAGCCAAAGGCAGATGCTTAACTGACTGAGCCATCCAGGTGCCCCAAAACTTTTTTTTTCTTTAAGATTTTATTTTTGACAGAGAGAGACAGTGAGAGAGGGAACACAAGGAAGGGGAAGAGGGAGAAGCAGGCTTCCTGCCAAGCAGGGAGCCTGATGTGGGGCTGAATTCCAGAACACTGGGATCATGACCTGAGGTGAAGGCAGACGCTTAAAAACTAAGCCCCCAAGGCACCCCATCCCAAAACTTTAGCATCTTCAGATGAACCTTGCATACTTTGCTTTACCACAGACCTCACTATTCTTTGCTGACATACATACCACGAATGTACATGGCTTATTTGACCTTTGTCTACGTTCACATCTTGATCTTGTCCCTTACTTCTCTAATAAGAGAAAAGATGGGAATCCAAATTCAAAGGAAGAACATTTTCCTTTAAGTCTTAGAACAGATCTATATATCACACACCTCCCTTCCAATAGACTACCCACTTTTAAAAACAGAAAGGAAATGATAAAAAAGAATTTTAAAAGCCCTCTACAGGGAAGAGATCATAATTAATCTAGGATCAATCTGTCCCATTATGAATGACCACATGTCTAACTCCAACTAGTCATTTTGAAAAGAGAAGCTGACAATCACTGGGGATGGACTGGTAAACATTCTTTCTCATAATTCCACTGGTAAGGCAGAGAGGGAGAAGGAGAAAGGACCAATCCCTAACAGCAGGAAGTTAGTAATGTCTTTATCTTATATGAATAGCATTTTTCTTCTTGCAAATAACCTTTATTACTTGGTAACACCTGAAAACATGCTTCAGCGAATTTATACATTTTCTTCAAAATATTGTATAAGACATTAGAAGGGAATAAAGATAATTTTTTTTTAAAAGATCTTATTTATCTGACAGACAGAGATCACAAGCAGGCAGAGAGGGAGGGGGAAAGCAGGCTCCCTACCGAGCAGAGAGCAGGATGTGGGGCTCAATCCCAGGACCCTGGGGTTGCGACTTAAGCCGAAGGCAGAGGCTTCAACCCACTGAGCCACCCAGGCACCCCAAAGATTAATTTTTTAAAAAATTCAGGCAGGATAGGAAATGTAAGTATACTCATTTAGAAAGGTAAAGGAAACATTCCCAGTCCCTATATTCTATTTTTTAATTGCATCTTATTTGAAAATACATAAATTGCTTCTTACCTCCCAGAGAAACTGTGTGTATTATGAAATTACTATAGCACTTCTTATAAAATGCTATCTGTTCACAATTATGGTAAAGGAAATTCTGACATCTCTAAATTGTTATACTATAATCTCTCATAATCTGTCTTGCCCTTCAAGTTAATTTTTAAAAAACCTAATCTAATTTTTGAGGTTCAATGGTGGGAGAATTATAATACTTAAGTCATTTGTAACTATAACAGTAAGGAGAATTCTTTTTTTTTTTTTTTAAAGATTTTATTTATTTATTTGACAGGCAGAGATCACAAGTAGGCAGAGAGGCAGGCAGAGAGAGAGAGGAGGCTCCCCGCTGAGCAGAGAGCCCGATGCGGGGCTCGATCCCAGGACTCTGGGATCATGACCTGAGCCAAAGGCCGAGGCTTTAACCCACTGAGCCACCCAGGCGCCCCAGTAAGGAGAATTCTACAACTTAAATTTTTCATCTGCAATTGTATTAATGATAAATCACTTCTTGAGAAATCAAGTCCCAATTTTACAGATAAAAATTTTTTTCATACAAAAGTTAGCCACAGAGATTATTTCTATTGTAGTTCCTAACTATGATCTTGTAAATTTTGCCCACTATTGACAAAAATGGGAGACAGAAGGCATAGCTGTGGAAAGTATAGTACCCATAGCTCTGAACATTCACTTTTTTGTTACTTGTATCATCTTTCAAGTATATACAAATGGTATTTAATTCAAAATAAAGCACTTTTGAAAAAATTTTAATATGTAACTGGAACAGTATATAAATTTTCTAATGAAATTTAGTTTTTGAAACTGTATCCAAATCCCTAATCAGTTTTACTTTTTTAATTTATTTTTTTAATTTTTAAAAAAGATTTTATTTATTTGACAGAGACATAGCAAGAGAGGGAGCACAAGCAAAAGGAGTGGGAGAGGGAGAAGCAGGGTTCCCAATGGGCAGGTAGCCTGATGCTGGGCTTGATCCCAGGAAACTGGGAGCCAGGAAACTGGGAACCGAAGGCAGAGAAGGCAGATGCTTAATGACTGAGCCACCCAGGCACAAGCCCCTCCCCACCCCACATCAGTTTTAAAGCAGTAACTTTCTGAAGCTCTAAATAGGGAGAAATTACTCTATTAAATAGAACTGAAGTGAACCCACCCAGATTTCATAAATTTAAGTAAAACTGTGGTTATACTGGTTTAAAGCAAAATCAATATGCTAAAGAGTAACATTTGTACATATATCCTTTAATGAATCTGTTGGAAACACACAAAGTGGCAGAAAAATCTCTTTAACAGAAGAGAAGGTACATGCAGTACCCCCAAAATGTGTACATACTAGCAGCACCATAAGAATTTACTACCTAAACATTAAAAGAATTTAAATATAATCAGTGCTTAAAAGAGCATATTTTCCATTAATATAATCAATCTGTTATTAAAATTTGTCAGTACAAAAATAGCTTGGCAAACTACTAATGTATATACACTAGGTTCTGGACTCTCAGAAATATGGTAACAGCAGTTAGTTATCAATCTACTACTATATATGTGGGGAGCACAAATTCACAATGAACAAGATAAAAGGCTTTAGTTTTCAGTATTACATTCTAAAAGCACCGGGAAACTGTAAAATTAACTATTTCCAAGAGAATTTTAGATAGCTTTAAACCTTAAAAAAACAAAGCCTAGAATTTATTTTTAAGAACAAGTAATTCCCAGAATTCCATACAGCTGATGCTATGAAGCAAACAGTAACTCCCTAGAATGAGAAAACAAAACCTTCCCCCATTTGTATATACTGGTCTATTAGTATATAGTTACTGTATTTAGTGCATAGCTAACCTAAGATTAAGGTCTTAAAAGATGCCCTGAACACTTCAGTGGATCAGTATATACCTGTTCAGTCCCAAAATGATTTTTACTATTTCAGTTAAAAAGTAATTTTTTTAAAGAAAATATAGCAACTTAGGTAAAAGGTAATGCCATTTCCCCAAAGAAATTAGTAAACATTTTTATCCTCACTAACTCCCTCTTTTACATACCTCTAAACTTTAAAAAGTATTTAAGTAAGTATACTAAAAACATATTAATTTATTGAAACTTACTCAATTAGAATGTTTTTGCATAGCTATGGTAAGGACATAAAAACAGCACTTCACTAAGGAGTACTGAATAGTCAATACATTCTAAACTTTAGTTAAGCAGTATAATTAAAAATCAAAGAAAAGAGTAAATAATTCAAGGTAATCTTGTAATGCCACTGAGATAGAATATAAAAAGCTGTAGTACCTTAGTTAATAGGTTTTAAAAAGCTCAAAGGTAATTTTATTTTTTTTTTTAAAGATTTTATTTATTTATTTGACAGAGAGAAATCACAAGTAGATGGAGAGGCAGGCAGAGAGAGAGAGAGGGAAGCAGGCTCCCTGCCGAGCAGAGAGCCCGATGTGGGACTCGATCCCAGGACCCTGAGATCATGACCTGAGCCGAAGGCAGCGGCTTAACCCACTAAGCCACGCAGGCGCCCCTCAAAGGTAATTTTAAAAAGTATTTGTGGATGAAATTACATGTCTGGGATTTGCTTTCAAAATAACAGAAAAGCGGGAGAGTGGGCAGAGTTGTAGAAATAAAACTGGCCATTTTTTCCTAACTCTTGAAGCTGCGTATGTGCTCATGGGAGTCTGTCATAGTATTCTCTCATATATATTTGAAAGTCTATTTAAGTTTAAAGAGTAAAAAAAAAAACTTGCTTATGTCTATAAAGCTAGTACTTTTTATTTATTTATTATTTAATTTTTTATTTTTTATAAACACTTTTTAAAAAGTACGTAAAACTAACAGAGTAAAGAACCAACTATAACGTGATTGAAATCAAGGCCTTCTTTTCGTATGTGAATTAATGAATTCATGAGATTTAGACACACGGTTTGAATTTTAAGAGCAGAAATTTGCTTGCTAAGTGCAATTACTCCGATCAACTCTTAATGAATTTGACTGACTGGGTCATTCTTCTCCATATCCTTCCTTCACACAAACACAACACATAGATATTCTAGTGACTTTGCTCAACCAGAATAGAGAAATGGTGGCAGAATTTATTTTTTTTGTTCATCCTTTTCTGTTGAAATAAGTACTAAGGAAGAAGGCAAAATAGTCTACAAAAAAACCTTTAAAAACACAGACTTTGTCTTCCGTTGCCATTAAAAAAAAAAAAAGTGTATCAAGTTTAAACACAAGTTTCAGATTTAAATAAAAATTATTTTAATATTCTTGCTGTTTCTCATTCATGAAACACTGATCTTATTTCTATAGAGTCCTCTTAAGATAGGAAGTTATTAATTTCCTGACACTACAATGTACTTCTTGTGCTGGGAATAATTTGACTAAAATGCACTCTTAACTAACTGGCAGTATCTACTGGGGTCAAAAGGTGAGCTGCAGTCTGCCCAGTTTTTACTAACCAACTATGTGAACAGGACAACTCACCTCCTGTGTCTCCTCATGTGTCGAAGGCATACGTTTTCAAACTTGACATTTTTTATACTATAATCCAGCATGCACACACAAATCTATGTATTACTGAATGAAATGAAGTTCCTATCCCTAATGTGATTTTACTCTGATGTTTCCTATTTTATGTTTCATTTTTCAGAATGAAATTCAGATAAACTAAATTGGTTTCAAACTACCAGTTTGGAAGATCCTGGATTATACCATCTTTGAGGTCTCTTCTGTTATTTGGGGATTCTAACATGGGCTATAAAACACTAAATCTATCTCAGGTGGAAATCAAAACTAGTTCAGAAAAAGAGTCTTTTGAAATCTCCAAAGCTAAGGTTTTTTTTAAGAGTACAACAAGAAAACTTTGAGATTGTGTAATACCTTTAACATAATTAAAAGCTTAAAATGACCTGTTCAACTTTTTCAGAACTCAAGTATCTATACATTCTAGTAGTCAAAGATGCTGTACCTTCAAATCAAAGTTAAGTAACTCCTATTAGAATCCTAGGGACAAAGAACATCAATAGAAAATGACTAGTCCCATTTAATAACTCCAAATACCAAGGATTAGCAAAACAGCAAACATTCAGAGAACTTTAGGTGTATAAAATAAACTTGAAGTAGCTTTTATAAGTGTTAAATACAAAAATTCTTATTTCCAAATGATATAGTATTCAATGCACATGGCTCGTTTAAATGTTAGCTAAAGAAATCACATTTATAATTATGTTCAGTGCATTTACATCTTTTAAATAGGTATGTTAAATTTAACAGGAATAAAATTTTTCCTTCCCTCAACGTACTTTTTAAAAACTACATACTAATCACATTGCTCTTCAATTGTAGTTGTATTCAAAAACCTGTATGTTTTACTTATTGATGGGAATATAGTCTTCAGAGGAACTAATAAATTTTTTATGTGTCCAGTTATTTTGGTAGCAACAGAAAAGAGAAATACGCTTACCCTGCAATAGTTAAAGCATGATGCCCGAGATAATTCTAAGATAGGTCTACTGTTATATGCAAAATTATTAGCATTTTTAGGAACAAACTTGTAATAGTCCTTCAGTCAAAAAGTTTTTCTAACACATTCCTTAAAAAACCCCTAACTAAGTGCTTCTTCCTCAGGCTGATCATGTGGTTTCCCAATGTTAGTCTCTAGTATGTATAATCTATGCTGCCCCTATTATTCAACAAATTCAATCCAAGTTAGAATTCTCATGAATTAAGAGTCTGGAATATCTCACTTCACAGGTATTCTGAATATGCTAAAGAATTTGATGTTTTAAAAACTGGTCCTCAAAAGAGATGTTCAACACAGGAAAACTATTAAATTTTAGTTAAAACTACTAGTCAAAAGTTTCCAAAGAAGGATAAAAATTAACTTTAAGACAATGACTGATAGGTATTTGTTTATATTTGCAATGCTGCAGTTCCAAAGACCAGCATTCAAAAAATTATACAGTATGGCAAATAATTACTGTAACTGGTTTAGAACACATTTAAGATAAATTATACCTTTCTGAAGTATCAAATTCTTTTAAAGTTCAGAAGTACCTGAAGATTTATCCCCAGTTAATTGGTATAAAACACTAAATCTGACATTAACATTAATATAGGTTACAACAATACCTTGTTTCCTTCTGTGAAATCCTATGATGAGATCACCTCTAAGAGTACAGTAGAGCTTAATTTTAGAGTAGTAAGCCAATTAAAAATAAATTATAATCCTCAAGAACACAGATGAAAGAGGAAACCAGGTTAACAAACAGGAATTTTGGGGGCTGTGTTAAAAAAGCAAGTAGGAAAGATTTACGATGATATATTGTTTCACTGAAAATTGATTTGTACTGCAACTAACTCAGGAAACTTGTTCTACATAAAGGAAACATTCATTCTAGTCCATCTAGGCATCTATAAACTAAAAATTCTTTAAAAGCCTTTCTGAGGTTAACAGAAATAGCTTAAAAAAAAAAAAAAAAAAAAAAGACTGACCTGAAATTTTCATTCAAGTTTGTAACTCTGCAAGATTTATCTGAAACCAAGTAAGTTTCCGTATTTACACATTTTACTTAATCATGATGGTTGAATTGAATCTGTACCTATGTGAAAATGGCAATGCATTCTGAGTTGGTTCAGCCCTTGGCTCTGAGTTCTGTGTCACATCAGGTGTTCTTTCATCATCTGTTCCATTGATACTTTCTGGTGTTAAAGGAGACTGAAGATCCCCGCCTGCTGATTCCTTTAAAAAAAGGAGGGGGGGGAGGTAAGGGATAAAAGTGTTACTATACTTTTGTTAAAATATACAAGATAATCTTAAAGTTAAAAGTGACTCCAACGTATGCTTACTTACAAACTATAGTTCCATTGAAATTTGAGTCAAAGAGGTAAAAAAATAAAATTTAAAGAAGAAATAATTTTTTAAAGCAAAGCAACTCATAAGAAAATGACCTGCAACAATACAATTTAGAAATGCAGTTTCAAAGAACTGAAGAACTTTTGGGTTCATAAAGCAACTAGTTGGTTAGAATAAAACATATTCAAAGAATTACTTAAGAAAAGACAGAACAAAAATGCAAGAAAATGTGATTTTACTTGGGAAGGTAAGAAGGCAAAGGGAAGAATGAAATCTTCAAGAAGTTTTAATTTTTATCTGCCCTACTTTTCAATTCCGGAGTTACCTACAAAAGCAGCCAGAAATCCCTCTGTAACATATACAGAGGTAGTATATTTCAGCTTGAATAATGGAATTATTTTTCTTCACAAAATTTCCTGTCTTATTTCTACTTTAAATTATGTTTTGTCTATCAAGGTGAATTTAATTTGTTCATCTAGAAAATAAGTGGAATTTAAAATGAAGCCCAAGCTGACACTTATTATTTGGATCTGAATTTGGTATTAGTAGAGATTGGAACTGAAGGGTCATTGGATAAACATGTTAACCAGGCGAGGTCCTAGCACTAGATGATTTAAGTGTAGCTTTGTGGACCCCCTGTGATTTCTGGGCACTAAAACTTCACAATTGAAATATTAGACTATGGTAAAGAAGAAAAAGAAAACATCAATGTCCAATAGGAGAGTGGGTAGGTATGGTCATAATCTGCCAACCTGAAAGAATACAGGATTTTTTTTCAAATAAAAACAAGAGGGGGGCCTAGATAGCTCAGCTGGTGGAGCATGCAACTCTTGATCTCAAGGTTGTGAGTTTGAGCTCCACGCTGGGAGTAGAGCTTACTTTAAAAAAAAAAGAAAAAGAAAAAGAAAAATATGTGTAATACAGGAAAATGCTTATAAAAACATGAGCATATAAGGAGTTATCTTAGATTATGACAATTTAAATATTTTATACAAAAATAATGCACATAGAGCAAAGCTAGGAAGGAATATAGAAAATATTGATGTGGTGAATAACTTTCAGAGGTTTCTGGTTTTAAATTGTATGTATTTTATTTCACATTTAAATATTTTAACTAATTATACCATAATGCTATAAATTATACAAGTATTAAAGGTCAAAAAGGCTACTTTCTTGATTCTACCTTATCACTTAATTATTGTTCAATTATTAATGGAACCTATTTTGACCTTTGTCTCTTTAAAAAATTTTCTCCTAAATCCTCTTTGTTTCAAGTAACTGACAGTTAATGCATGAATAAGGTTTACTGTACAACGTGACAACAAAAAATGGGAATGATATCCCAAGTGGCTATTTTGAGGTCAATTATGGACCTTACCAATTAGCCAGAAAAAGTTGAAGCAGCAAGAAGAAATAAATCAGGGCTATTTCTCTTCAAGAAAGACCAAACCAACTTAAATAATCAAGGTGGACTGTCCAATCAGTTGAACAGTAAGTTGATTCAGTGGATACAAGAACAGAAACAAATTACCTTGTGTGCGGTTTTTTTTTTTAAAGATTTTATTTATTTTATTTGAGAGACAGAGAAAGAGAGAGCACCACCAGGGCAGAGGGGGCGAGGGAGAGGGAGAACAAGACTCCCCACTGAGCAGGGAACCTGACACGGGGCTCGATCCTAGAACCCTGGGATCATGACCTGAGCCAAAGGCAAATGCTTAACTGACTGGGCCACCTAGGTGCCTCACAAATTACCTTGCTAACCTAAGAGGGCATAACCAGCGTCGGTAACTAAGGATTCACTTGGAGACTTGCTAGAATTGATTGATAAGAGTGTGAGGGACAAAAGTAGATTAGGATTAAGAGAGAGAGAGAGGGAGAGAGAGAGAGAGAGGTTCTGCATTCCACTGCTTTCTGGGGGGAAATGGGGGTTTTGGTGCATGGATCTTGGGGAGGCTAAGAATGTTGATGCTACTGAAGTGGGAAGACCATTTGAGATGCAGGCTAGGAAGGAAAGAAGGAAGGAGAAGAAGAAAGGTATAGAAGGTACAGAAGTAACAACAATTCCAGTACGGCAACTCAACAAGCATTCCATCAGAAAACTTGAATATTAGCTACATTTAAATAAAGGCATGTTTTATCACCCTATACATTACATCTGAAATGAAAACAAAACACCCAGAGCATGTTTTTTTAAAAGCAGGTTAAAAATTAATAAAATTAGTATTTGCTCCTTAGAGAGTTACAACAATACATAAGAGCATAAAAGGAAAATGAAACTCCTTTGACTTCTAACTACCCCACAGGTAGTCAAAAGCATTCTGTGAGACCTTCTAGGAACTTCATGTATGTTATAAGTAACACAGTGAAAGTTGTTTTATTTAATGTATTCCAAACATTGAGTTCTTTTTCAAACTAAATTTTGTGTAATTTCTTAAACATTCAACTTCAGTTATTACTATAAAAAAACACCTTATATAAAGTCAAGACTTTATATCTTTAATTCAAACATAAAAATAAAAAAATTGGAGATATATTAGACACAAATTTTTGAAAGGAAAAAAAGGACAGTTTGTCTTTAGAAAGACATTCTTAAGCTAAAATGGTTAACAGCCATTTTAAGGAAAAAATTATTAAACAATACCCTCTCTGATACATAGGTGTATATGTATATAGGTATACTGAAGTTGATAAGAAAAATGAAAAATGTGAAACATAAAATATAAATTTAAAAAAGCACATGTAAGATTCAGGAATTGCTTCTTAAGAATTCTCTCTCTACTCATTTATGAAGGGGCAGCAAAGCTAAAAATAAAACAAACCAATAAAAAAAACAACAAAAAAGAAATGCCACAAAAGGAAATATTCTGAATCCCATGGAAAAGAAACGAGCCGGGCGCTCCCTCCAGGCCTTCACCCAGCTCCGCTCTGTTATTTGTACTGTAGCAGGAGAGTGGGAGGGAAGGATGTGGCAGCAGCGCCCTTTCCCCATTAGACCACATACCACCAACACCTTCCACTGAATTCCAGTAAAGCCTAAAATTAAAATTCCTGTTACAGTTCCATCCTTTCTGACTTAAGGAAAACAAGGCTTCTTCTCTTTATCATTTAATAAACATTCAAAGAAGACTTATTCTATTTCAGTCCTTTCTATTTAAATGAAGATGAGAACACTCTTTTCTGGGCAGAGGCTCAGACAGGAAGGACCTTATGATTTTGAGTTCCTATGGCTGTGGATATTGAAAGAAGTGCCAGGGAAGAGACACAGGGAAGAACAAAAGGATACATAAAGGAAGGTGAGGCTGAGATCAAATGTCTACTATTGCTATAAGCCATTCCCCCCATACCCGGTCACCACTTGTGAAATCTCACTTTCTGACAACCACAGAAATTCTTTGTAACGTGACTCTAGATTAACTCCTGCTCTTCCTTCCCTGTGTGAAGTGTACTGACTTGACTGAGGCACAGTGCTAGAGGATTAACCTCTATTCTGTGTATTTTTGTCCCAGCTACATGAAATGCTTACCAAGAATCAGCTGTATCTGTCCCAAGCACATTTATGCCAATTGTATTTATAGAATTATATGGCTGAACTAAATATTACGCAAACTAATAAAGTCTGAATGCAAAGCTAGAGTGGTTCTTTTGATGAAAACCAGACCACATACTTTGAAGCAACTAAAAAGTAAATGGTTAGACAATAAAACCTACAACTAAGAAACATAACAGGAAAATCTACTCTCACCCTTAGCTTTCTTCGCAAGTGACTAGGGTTAGCTCTACTTAAAGGAAAAGAGAAACAGGAAATTGTAGACAATTAATTAGTATGATTTATGTAAGAAAGAGAACATGGAATTCCAATCAACAGATTCATATTCAAAGAGAAAGTTTCAGCTTTAAATAAAAATAATGGTGAATACATAAAACATGGTATTATTGAATTTTAATTTATAAACTGATTCTTTAAAGACTTCTTCCCATTGACTGACTTTCTTCATTAACTCATCAACCACTAGTTTTGATTCCAACAGGTAAGAGGTGTTGTACATCCTCCTATCCTCTCCACCTAACCCATACCCTTCCCCCTTGCTTCCCAACCTGGTATCTCTTGGCCCTCTGCCATTCTGGGACTTTGTCAGGTGGGATCTGGCTTTATTCCTCTCCATGGTCAGTCTATAGCAGAAAGCCAATCACCTTAATTATATTCAAATTAGCATTTGGGGGCTTCCTTCCACAACCATTTTGCCAATATCAAATTCCTATCAAATGAACCATCATTCCATATTCTTATGTGCCCAAGCCACCAAGTGCAATGAGAGAAAACACTGTTAAACAGGCTGACTAGCGTCATGAAAGTAATTCTGAGCCCTGCCGAGTAATCTTTAATTTTACTTACTACTCCCACTTTACTCTTCTTTTTTTACTTTACCTAACAGCTGTTCCAAATCTGTGTTCAAACCCTCTCTTTCTTCAGCTGTTTTTTCCTCTCAGTAAATGACCTAAGTCTTTCTTCAGAGAAAAGAGAAATAAACTGGCAAGGACTTCCTCAGGCTTCCTCCTATCTGTATCTGAATATATTTTTATCCTTCCCTCCTGTCTCAGATAAAGAAGTAGCTCATTTGTTTCCATCCTCCTCCCTCACAATATTACTTTCTTTTGCATAATGTTCCATCAATGACTCCCTTCCTTCTATTCTTCTCTTTCTCTTTCTCCTTTACTCATTCCTTACGTTTAAAACCTTTTGCAAATCACTCCCACACACACATTCTATGAAAAAAATATATTCTTAGCATCACATCCTCCTGAGATTACCATGTTAAACTCTTATTCTCCTCATACAAAAGAAAATATTTGTGACCATACTCTCACTACCAAACATTTCTGTCTCAAGAATAACCCAAAGTCACTAACTCTACTTCCTTTCATTCTAGGAACTAATTCACATTGCTCTTCTTTACCAACAGTCCATCGGTAACTGCCAGTGCACTTCAGTTTGTTAGGTTTGAAGTCCTCTTAAGTCTCATCCTTTGGAAGCACCCCCCGCCCCGACACTGCCACATCACCGCCTCCAATTTATAAAGCTCTTCTCTTGACTTCTGTACTAACATTTTCTGCGGCTTCATTTCCTACCACTTTACCGTGTCTTTCCCTATATCTTCCTTAAATTTAAATGACAATTTTCAAGTGACAATTTCTGACCCTGTCTTCCCCTCTCTTCCCATTCTATTTTCTTTCTGGATGATATCATTCCCTCCTATAACTTTAACTACTACTCATTTGCTGATAACTCTTGAGACTTACCTCCGATTCATAATTTCCAACTATCTACAGGACATATCCCCCTGCTTCATTAGGATATAAATTCAGTATCTGAAGTGGAAATCCTCTCCTAAAGTTCATACTACAAACCAACAATAGAAGTTTCAAAAACAGGGGCGTCTAGTTGGCTCAGTTATTAAGTGTCTGCCTACAGCTCAGGTCATGATCCCAGGGTCCTGGGATGGAGCCCCACATTGGGCTCCCTGCTTGGCGGGAAGCCTGCGTCTCCCTCTGCCCCTGCTTATGTTTCCTCTCTCACTGTGTCTCTGTCAAATAAATAAATAAAATCTTAAAAAAAAAAAAAAAAAGAATTCTCAAAAACATCTTGCTCCTCCTTTACCAGCCTCCCTCACCAATCCTTCAACTCCTGTATTCCAAGTTCAGTTAATTTCACCACTGTTAGGTCTAGACTCCCCTCTCTATTCTCACTGCCAGCATCTAGTAGGCAAATCCAAAAGAGAAATGGATAAACACTCCACTGAGACAACTAACAGGATTAGAGCATCTTAAGTCCACTGTCCTTACTTTGGACAGCAAACAATAATACCCAGAAAATTCTAGTGAACGTTTCCTGAGATTGTAAAAGTTGTTTTGAGGTATCTGGTTTAGTAAAGCCACATTTTTTATGTGATACTAAGAAAGTATCACATTAATTTATAGGCATTCACTAATGCTAATGGTATATTAGTGGGTTAGATATATAACTAATATAGATCAAGGTAGTAACACTTGGCTAATGTGGACCACCTTTCAAAAAAATCCATTCATATCAAGTGACACCCTTGGTATAGAAAATCTAAAACATTTAAAGATTAAACTTGAAATATCCAAAGAGATCATATAGTTCAAAATTCTGACCTTACAGATTTAAGACCTACTACACCCAGGCAAGTCAACTCATTTGCCTAAGATCAAACAGCTAGCCACAGAGATACTAACAATCAGTTAAAATAAACCAGTGCCTCATTTGAATAAATGCAATTTCTCTTTAATTTGAACATTAAAAAATTATGATATTTATGACAAAGCTAAAGAGGCTGTGTTCCTTTGAATACACACACACGTTTTACTTTTCCTATCAAGTGAATTTTTAAAAATCTTTAGAAAAAAACTAGCCTAAATATAGATTAAGAGAGCTACAATATATCTAGTTTATATGGAGAAAAAATCGATAACTTGTGCTTGACTACAACTATTGGAGTAAATACTTCATTCAACTTAGAAGTCTTAGTCAAATGACTAAAACTTATTTTTTTCTAAACTCCAAGAAAAAATTGCATTATATATATTTGATTATCTAGCCCCTTTTTCTTCAATGTGCATTCTGAGGAAAGCACTTTAGTCAAATATAGTATTTTTTTCTTTTGCACTCGATAAGAAACTTCATATTTAAAGCCAATCATCACTCTTGGTTCTGTATCAAGTTGACTATTTAAAAGATTCCCATGGAAACCCAAGAACATAAGCTCTCCAACAGAGAAAAAGTTCTAAGTTAATGTGTATTAATTAAAGAAGAACATGGAACAAAGTAACAACTAATACACAATTCAGCTTATTCCTAGAGATGTTATCTTGATCAAGACAAAATAAAGGCTATCTGACATGACCACACATTTTATCAAGAGTACAATCTTAGCTCAAGAGTTTAAGAATGAGGAAGTGGCTAACTTGGCCCTTAATGCCAGACGCTCTTCATCACATGCCTTTAGGGACGTGAACAGTTTGTCTACAGCACTACTTCTCAAAGTGGGATCCCCAGATCAAGCATCAGCATCTCCCAGAACCCTGCCAGTAATGCAAATTCTTAAGACCAAACTCAGGCCTACTAAATCAGAAATACCACGAATGGGACCCAGCCTTTGTATTTTAACAAGTTTCCAGGGTACTCTGACGCAGGTTTTACTCAGTTAAGGCACCTTTATCTTTCTAAGTAATGATGATGTGCCAGACACTATGTCAAGGCTTCACATCATCATCTTCTGCAGCACAACCACAACACCAACAACAGTTGTTGACATTGACGATTTACTCTACGCTAAGCACTTTATAATCCTCATTTAATTCTCACAATAACACTATAAAGGAGATAGTATTTTTTTTTTAATTTATTTTAATTCCAGTATAGTTAACATAGAGTGTTATATTAGTTTCAGGAGACACTGTTCTTATTCTTTTATAAATTTTTTTAAAAAAATGGTATCCTGCTTAAAAATAAAACAAAACAAAAAGAACTAGTAAGAGTTAGAGCCCACTGTTGTATGACATCGTCATTATCATTCTTACTTCCTCCAACAATCCCATAGCCTAAGTAATGTAATCCCCACAGTACAGATGTATAAAGAGAAGTGGGTTAAGCCATTTTCCCAAGACCAAATAGTGATAAAAAAATAATTTATATCTAAGTCTGTTTGAAAACCCATACTCTTAACTGGTCTGTTATCCCTCCTAAATAAAAACAAAAGCTATGACTGACTGAATGCCTACTGGTATCAATTATTCTATTAAACCTCTTGATGCCCTTGCTGAATTCCTTAGTAATACACTATACTTCAGGCAGAGGGTTAATTTAGCAGATTGGGTTAAACCAAGGAGAATCAAGCTCTGCTCTCTAGCAGAGTAGAATTAGAGTGGCCAGCAGTCATACATTTCAAACTGAAACAGAAATATTAATGACATCTGTAAGGGACTGTCACAAAAGGGGAAGGGGTGGAAACAAATGAAAATAAATATATTTTTTAACTATTACTCTTGGCTTCTGTACATTAAATTAGCAATCAGACTTCAATGCTTTGAAAAGATACCTTAGGGTCAGTATATTTTGGCTCTCAGATACTGCTGAACTTAGGATATTTTTTTATTCTTTATATTTAACAGTATTTTCCACATATAAACACCTTGGATATAATTCTTTTGATGAAAGTCAAGGCTTAAAGACATCCCTTCCACCAAAGAGGAGCAGGGATCTTACCAGCGACATGTTCACAGTTAATTAAACAAAAACAAGTTATGATCAGAGAAAAAGGAACTAAGTACAATGGACAAACACGATCCATTGTAATTTTACCGGAGTCCTTTCCATATTCTCTATAGCGTGTGCTACAACATCTTCTTAAAACGTTGGACTCATTCACCTGAAGAATGAGCGCTCCAAACATGCACTGGTACTAAATTTTACATATGTTTTTTGAAAAGTATCACTATGCTACCATAGCACTTAGGGAAGATAGCGTCAAGGGAAGTTTCAAAAATGATCATGTTATTCCAGGTCACTGCAAGTGTGGAGGAAGTGTAATGGAGCTTTGGCTTCGATCCAGAGTACATCTTTAGTCTATGAGGAAATACGTACTTTACACATATTTAACAGAGCTCTCCTTTCCTTTTAAAAAAAACAAAAACAGAAAGAAACCCCAAAACTCCGTATACCAGATGCGGTTACCAAATAGAGATGGGTGCCACAGGTGAGGAGGAAGGTAAAGAGCAAACAGTGTTCAAAAATGGCTCGTCACTAAATTCCCAGGCAATTCCTATTCACTTTCTCAAGTAGTGTTATGGAACTCTGCTACTATACTGTCATTCCAGAGAAACATTTGTAATACCTGATTCCTCCTTTTCATATAAGCCTGCAGCACACTTCAAATGCTATAGAGAACCCAGCACAAAGCTGAACCCTGTCCTTAAGACTCAAACTGAAATAAAAACTTTTAGAAAAGCCTATTAAAAAGCAGAATCATACAATGTGTATTAAAACCTTTGTAAAAGCACTGAAATGTAAGTATTTATTGAACTTTACTTGGAGATCTAACTAATTTCCAACCAAAGAAAGATTATGATGGGCAAGTCACAGTTATTAAGTCAATTGTTAAAGGAAAAAGCAGTATGTGTATAAAACCTGTAACATTTGAGTCTTGGTGCTAAGTGTAAAGAAAGCCGTTCCAACTGTCAGATTTAAGTACACTTAAAATCAAGTATAACAGACTACTATTTTTTCCCATATATTTGATGTTTTGACATCTTAAAAAAATAAAAACTTTCCGGCTACCCAATTCTTAGAAGGGAGTGAGTGGGAACATGCCTTTGATATGCAAACTAGCCAATCTAGACCTGTACCTCCCTCATCTGACCCACTGCACCTCAGGATGCAATATTCTTCTGCCTTCGTCATCCCAGGGCCAGCTACCAGGCAACAAGTCTTATGAGTTTAGAGGCTACAGAAATCATTCAACCAGCCAAATTCTAAATTGTCTACCCTGCTCTGCCATTCCTGAGGAAACCTAATACAGCTCTAGCCTCAGCATTTCCTATACTCCTGCTTTCTGCCTCCTGACCACCATGAACTTCTCTAAGTAGCCCTCAGATGTGTGCTATGTCTGCCTCCTGTTACTAGAACCTGTGAGTACAATAAATTCTTATTTCCCTGAGCCTCTCCTCTGTCTCCTCTTGTGACTGACCATTATAGAATACAAAATAGGCCAATCTATGCTCTTACATATGATTGTTCTTAAGTTGTAGGCACATCAAATAAGCTAAGTTGTAATTACTGAACAGATTTCCCCCCAGATTCTTGCAGACCTTGGCATATAAGAAAGAAACCTTTCTCCACTAGTACAGATTAACTGAAGGGCGCATTTCTACGTCCACCTTGGAAACCACTTTAATTTTGCCAATATCTTCCTAAATTTAACCCTGGCACAAAGGATACCATCTGAAATGAACAAGGCTCAAAAACAAGAACAGAAATTAAATACCCACCTGTGAAGGTGTACTGGTAAGTTCCATCTTTTCCTGTGATTTCTCCTTTGCTAGTCGAGCAGCTTCTTTAAATTCCTGAAACTTTTCTGCGAACTGAACGTATAAAGACTATATACATTAACCAAATAAAATAAATATAGGTCTCAATGCCCACTTTTACCTTGGTTTTCTTTCATTTTCTGAATTACTGAATCTTAAACAAGCAATCTAGCCCCCAAATCAAATACAAGTACAATATGAAAATGTAGATTAAAGAAAACTAATACCAAACACTTGTTTGTACACTATCACACTATCTACTACTCGGACTCATTGCATCGAAAAACATCACAATGTAATTAAGTTAGAACTGGGTGTCAGCAAGCTTACCTATGTCCTTTCTTGGTTGTTCAGATATATTTTATTAAGACCAAGGGGCAGACTATAGGATGTGAGTGGAATCAGGAAGGATTAATATACTTGGCTTATAATGGAGAAAACTGGATCTTTTAGGTATTTACTCATAAACATCTCAGTATTTAGAGCTTGCTTTTAACTTCTACTAGAATATAAACTCCTGTATTATGTAAGGCATTTTATTTTCAACAATACAAATAGCAACATATAATATTATCATTAAATGACATTACTAAAACTTCTTTTCCAAAGATTCCTAAACAGCTAATGTACAGTGGCAGAGAGGAATAACATGATTCCACAAAGGTCTCTAACGTTGGAAAGAACAGCAAAAAACAAAAAGAACAACAACAAAAAAAAAAAAAACAAAAAACAACTGCAGTACATGAAATGCTAATTCTTACGAACTCATAGTAATCTAGAAATATCAGGGCCACAAAGAGTATCTATTTTGCCTTTGGAAGCAGAAACTAGTCTACCACTATTCTCAGAAGGAGTAAGATAAGGCTACAGAATAACCAAATTAAAAAAATAAAAAATCTCACATAACTTAAAACACCTGCTGGAATTGGTAATAAAAATCTGAAAGTATAGTTCCCTCCTCAAATCCCCATAAGCCAACCCTGATTCATTTCTCTTTTGGGAAAGAAAACTTTAGAAGAACAGGTCATGATATTCTGGCCTGTGTTGAGGACTTAGAGGAAGGTCAAAATTAAAACTGTCATTACAGCTTTCCTTCTCAAACTTGTCCCCACCACCTAGAACTTGTAAATCAGGGAACTGAATCTATATTAGTATGCTTCACTTTCAAAGTGAGGAGATACTCTGTGCAATTAATCTGAACATAAAGCTAAAAAGGTCTCATTCACACTGGTGTAAATGAAATAAAAACAAAACCATTATTAGTCTTCATGTAATTTGAAGTTTCTCTTACACTCATCAAGCATTCCAAAGTAGTTAATGTTTAAAATCCTTTCAAACTTCATAAAGTCTCACACTATTGCTAGTTTTTATTGACTTGGGTTTCCATGGTAACAAAATACAACTTAGTAAGCACTCTAATAATCCAAGCATAATTGTAATTTTCCTCATACATCAGCCTTAGGAGACCAAATATTTCTCTCAATGCTGCTACTCTCCCTTATTTTGAGACACCTTTGTCTAGAGTTGCCTTCAGAACTTACTCAAAACCCTTATAATGCTTTGATTCATTTGCGGTTTTTAATGATAAAATAAACCAGACTAATTACATGCTTGCTTCAATTATGTAAAAAATTATAAACTCCTTGGGGTCCCCTATTGTCTACAAAGCAGCAATACTGGTCTCTAATTTAGCTTGGAAAACAAATCATGATTTTGTCATCTTTCAACAAAAACATTCTGAAGAGACTGATCATATAAACTCTTGAAGCCAAGTCTAGTGAATAAATAAACTAAATTTCAAGAGCTAATGTCAATTCTCCTTCACAATACCAGGAATCACTACCAGTAAGGCTGGTCAAAAGTATATGTTAACTTTAAAGAGGAAAAATACAATTCTTGAAATAGAAAAACCACTCCCAGAAAAAAGATCAAATGAAAGAAAACGGTATAATTGACAGGATTTAATAAACTATTACTTTACCATATTAGCTAGCTGACCAGTATACCTCAAAGATGTGACAATAACTTAATTTGTAGCCCAAATTACTTAGACTCCAAAATCATTTTATTCAAGTTTGAGAAATTAATCCACAATTTAGCTCCTGTGTTGTTAGGAAGTTTAGCAACTGTAAGCTAATCATAGTTTTAACTTTTTCTGGCTATAGAATTTGACAGACAATTCCAAAAGAAAGTTCCAAAAAGCTTCCACCTGAGTAATGGTAAAAGTATTAGAATAAACTTGTAATTTCCTAAGGGGATTACTTACAGAGCGGCAATGCTCAGCTGGATGCCTGTGTCCTTGTTATACTGAAAAGACTTTGAATCTCTTACCTTTACTACAGCTCAAGAAAATGTATTTAGAGAATACAATGGGAGTAACAGAAACCAAATCAGATAACACCTGTTCATTTTAATCATCCTATTAGGGATGGACTTAGAATCATGAAGGCAAAAGTTCAAATATCCTTAAAAGTGGTCTCTAAACTATAATTTATATCAAAAAGATAACAAAAACATTTGAAAACACCAGGGTTAAGGAATGTCTACAACCAAAACAAGTGGAAACAAAGATTACTTTAATTACTAAGCGAACTATATGCTTGAGTCAATAAATACAAGAAAGTAACATGGTTTTTAAAAGAACTCCTGTAAGAATCTGAATGATTTCTATAATGAATAGCTTACGGTTTAATGTAAACATGAACTGTGTGTATCTTCCAGAGCCTGATGACCCTGAACTTGAACAACTGCAACCCCAGATCCTGTGTATACCAAATTCTATGTAAAATGTGCCAAACGTAGTGTTATCCTTTTATGAAAGTCTTGAGAGAAATTTAAAGTATAAATCTTTGGGTCCGGAGAGCACAAAAGTGAGTAATTCTCATCATCTTGATCATCTTCTTATCCTGGGACAGTTTCCTTTTCCTTACATACTTTCTGTGTGACACCCACAAGATTTCAAGACACTGGTGGTATGAACACTGCATGCTACTGCTCATAAGCAGGACAACGGCTTTACTCGCAATATTTACCTGCCTGTTGATGTTCTGTATTTTACCAGCCTCTGGTTACAGTAATTCACTTGGTCATTATGTTCCAAGAATTCTTCATGTGTTTATTAGGTCTCATACTGCACTATATCAGAGAGTTGGAAGTAATTCTCACCCAGACAAAGCACCATTTTCCCTAAACAAAGTAATTTATATATGCCTACGATCATGTCAAAAAGCTGAAATCTTTATCACTATCAGCTTAAATTTCCATAGCTCAGAAGAGTTTGGTGTTCACCTGCTTGCAGACCATCTCCACTAATGGTGCTAATCCCTGAGTAAGTATTCTTACTGAACTGATAATCCCTAACTTCCCTGTTAAATGTCGCACAGACCATTCACCACATAAATACCTCTCTGTCAATGGTGACCGTGTTTAAGGTGTACAATTAATTTTCCAATTGACAGTGGAATCCAATGATCTCTCACTTCTTGCTTTAAAGTCACTACAGTTGTTCTGAGAATTTTAAACAAATTTCTCCTATATTTTATACTTTCCATTTGCTATTAAATATGTAAGACATCCAACTTGAAGATTTCCACCTGATCTTATGAGTTAACTTACTTTTGAAAGATGGTGCTCAGAGGAGAATCCCAGTCCATAAACAGTGTTTGCCCGGCTATCGGCCCACTGGCCAAACTTCTGAGATGTTTTAGTAAATGTCATGTTTGGGGTGATGGTGCTATTAATTATTGCCTGAAAAATAAAACAAGTATGAGTAACTAGCCAAAAACTAGCAAAAATTTAAACACAAGACGATTTAGTTCCATAAAAACTTGTGATTTCCAATGGGTCACAATATTAAATATAGAAAGACAGCTATAGCAATAGTTTTTTTTTTTTTAAAGATTTTACTTATTTATTTGACAGAGATCACAAGTAGGCAGAGAGGCAGGCAGAGAGAGGAGGAAGCAGGCTCCCCGCTGAGCAGAGAGCCCGATGCAGGGCTTGATCCCAGGACCCTGGGATCATGACCTGAGCCGAATGCAGAGGCTTTAACCCACTGAGTCACCCAGGTGCCCCAATATAGCAAGTTTTTTTAATAGTCACCCAGGTGCCCCAATATAGCAAGTTTTTTTAATAAATCTTTTTAAATTAATTAATTAATTTTGCCAGAGAGAGAGAGAGAGGGGGGTAGGAAGGGCCCAAGGGAAAAGCAGACTCTCTGCCAGCCAATTAGGGAACCTGATGCAGAACTCAATCCCAGGACCTTGGGATTATGACCTGAGTTGAAGGCAGATACTTAAATGACTGAGCCACCCTAGCAACCTAGAAATAGTTTTTAACATTATGAATGATAGTATAGAAATATGGTAACTAATTGAACTATAAATATGAGGGTACTCTACCAAAAATTTCAAAACTTTACAATCAAAATAAGTTTTCCGAGGGGCACCTGGTGGCTCAGTGGGTTAAAGCCTCTGCCTTTGGCTTAGGTCATGATCTCAGGGTCCTGGGATCGAGCCCCACATTGGGCTCTCTGCTCAGTGGGGAGCCTGCTTCCTCCTCTCTCTCTCTGCCTGCCTCTCTGCCTACTTGTGATCGGTCTGTCAAATAAATAAATAAAAATCTTAAAAAAAAATAAGTTTTCCGATGATGCAAAAAATTTTATGGAGTTTTTAGCGTCGTCCGTTTCCTTCCTTTGAACATATAGGATCAGTATCTATTAATTCTGAGTAATAGTTCCTGGAAGCACGTAAGCTTTAATATAGTTGTTTCTTTAAAAGTAGGGCCCTACCCTTCAAAGAATCTTTCAAAAATGAATACATCAAGAGAACAAATTTTCTATTTGTATGCTAATTTTCTAAAATCCATAATCAAGAGTTTTCTTAAAGCTGACTTATTTAAATATATTATGACACAGTAAAGACTTTCAATCATTTAGTATTTTTTCCTTTACTCAAGGGAAAAACAAACCCCTAAATATATACTTTACTTCTTTTTTCATAAAGTGGTAGAAGTTCATGATATAGAGAATCCACTATCATTTCTGTTGAACACATAGTTTCCTAGAAAACTAGTATTTTAGTGTGTTATTAAATATTAATTTTGGTGATCTCTATAATAAATTCCAACTATTATTGTAACATACTAACTGAAGTATATTCCCTCTGCCAGGACTGCAAAAGTACAGAACCAGTCTTAGTTTAGTTGAATGCCCTCCAAAACCAAGATTACAAAGTGATTCCAGTAATAATATTAAAGTTACCAAATTCCTAAGCAGTCCTTTGGTGAATACTAAATGTAGAATGAAAATCAAGCATTTTCAGAACAAAGCTAAAGCTATAGACCACGTGAACAGTAAGAATATAAATATTCATGAGCTATGCACATACTGATGAAGTTGCAGTCATGAATGTATGACCCTTGTCCTACTAAAGAAGACAGTCAACGAAAGAGTGGTCCCTTACTTTCTGTCACAAACAGCAGATGTGTTAGCTGCTGTTCTATGAGAGCCCTTACCCTTGATTAAGCATTTTTACCTCTGACAAAATTTATATACTCATACCTCCTTTCTCTTCAGTTCAAAAGCTCCTTTCCCTAGCGTGTCATTTTAGGACTATGTAAAATGTGGCTAACAAGTGCTCTAACTTGCAGGGTATCATGAAAGACTAAATGGAAAAGAATATATTAACAAATGGTAAGAAATGGAATAACAAAAGGTAAGGAATTTGGTTATGGAATCATTCGGTTAGCTTTTGGTCAGCTTTTTAAACTGAGTACCTATTAAATGCCTAGCACAATTCTAGAAACTTGAAATGTAACAGCGAGATGCAACATTTAAAGGTGGATTACACTCTAAGGCAAGAAGAGCTGGTCAATAAATAAATAAGTAGCTTACTAATTTAATTTCCGAGTGGTTAAGTGCTATGAAGCCCCCAAGAACAGCATGTGATAGAGTCTAAGAGCCTCAAAGGCAAAGACTGGCAGGGACTATATTAGATTTGGTGGTCCTCAAGTGTTCCCTGATGAGGGTGCTTTTGAGCTGGAATTGGAGTGTTTTCAGAGACAGAAAGGCATTTTACATTTGATCCCAATAACTCTCAATATGTGAGGTAGTGAGAGGTTTTTACAGGCATCGAAGAAAATAGATGCCTATAAAACCCAGCTGCTACTGGTCATAGATTTCAGTTTTAGCTATGTCAAGTGAATTTCTTTAAGCTTTTAAGAGTTCCATTTTCACCCCCATTTTGAACCTCTCACCTCCACTTGTCCTGGGATTACTTGTATGGAGATTCTTTAATCACTGCAGAAAAACTTTAAAATGATAGATGAAAAAAAATTATTCATTAGAATTCTTTGACTAGAATGCTTTGAACTGCCTGAATATGAATCCATTCAGAAGAAAAAATCTTAGTTCTTTAAAATAAATTTGTCTCTCAATCCCAGAGTTCCTGTCTTTTCAAGGAAAAGAGGTAAAAATGCTGTGTCATTACAGATCATGGAGGGCCCTTATTCTGGCCCTTGGCCATGCTGATGTCTCCGCAGCTTGATTAGAAAACCTTTAAGCAAATGTTACATGCACAGTAAGGGCACTAAATGAGAACAAATAGACATTTTCTAATCAGGGGCACCTAAGGGCTGTCCAACTCATCATGCAGTACAGAAATAGAAGTGGGGGTAGGGGCAGAAAAACACTGAGCCACAAGTAAACCACTACTGCTTATCAAAAAACAACTACCCCAGCAGGGACTGCAGTAGCTACCAGCATCAGTTTTATAAAAAGTATTGAGAGGGGGGTGGGGTTATGGACATTGGGGAGGGTATGTGCTTTGGTGAGTGCTGTGAAGTGTGTAAACCTGGCGATTCACAGACCTGTACCCCGGGGATAAAAATATATGTTTATAAAAAATAAAAAATTAAAAAAAAAAAGTAATGAGAAAGCCTAAGTGCCACAGAGGGTAGATTTTATTAAAATAAACAAAACAAAAACTTGTCCACAAGAGTTATTTAAGAGTCTAATGATTACAAGCTGCAAAGTATATTCAAAAACGGAAATGCCAGCAGCAATAGTTTCTTTTGCTTGAGAATGAAGAACACATGAGAGTTATTTAATCACATGGGACAAGGGAATTCTTCAGTTGAACTTATTCCATTTAAGTCTCCCATCTAATAAAAAGATGTCTCTTCTATGGTTTGGGCCAAGAGGTAAACACAGATTGTAGGGAACTGAAAGTTCTACTCAGGGAAAAGAAATAAATTATTATTCTAGTGTCTGAGATCATAACAATTAAAATCAGATGACTTCATTCAACAGTTACAAAACATGACGGAATTCTTCATTAAAGAAGTTTTTTTTTTTTTTAAAGATTTTATTTATTTATTTGACAGAGAGAGATCACACGCAGGCAGAGAGAGAGGAGGAAGCAGGCTCCCTGCTGAGCAGAGAGCCTGATGCGGGGCTCGATCCCAGGACCCCGAGATCATAACCTGAGCCGAAGGCAGTGGCTTAACCACTGAGCCACCCAGGCGCCCCCATTAAAGAAGTTTTATAGGGGTACTTGGGTGCAGTCAGTTAAGGGTCTGCCTTTGACTCAGGTCATGATCCCACGGTCCTGGGATCAAGTCCTGCATCAGGCTCCCTACTCAGTGGGGAGCGTGCTTCTCCATCTGCCTCTGCCCATCCCCCTCATGCTCTTTCTCTCTTCAAATAAATAAATAAATCTTAAAAAAAATTTACAGAAATGAACTATTACTATTTCTTAAGTCTTTAAACCCTCCAAGTAAAAATGAAAGAGAATCATCTTTTTTAAAGATTTATTTATTTGAAAGAGAGAAAGAGATAGAGAAAGTGGGGTGAGCAGCAGAGGTGGAGGAAGAGAATCCATAAACACACTCCCCACAGAGCAGGGAGCCCGCTGCAAGGCTCAGTCCCGGGGACCCATGAGATCTTGACCTGAGCCAAAATCAAGAGTTGGCTGCTCAACCAACTGAGCTACCCAGGTGCCCTGAGAATCAATTATTCTAATAAATACACATTAGTCACTTAAGTACAAGATAAGGTGCAAAAAGCCCTTGGAGTTCTATCATCCAGTTAAGGAGATAATGAGTAAGCGCATGAAAAAACGAACTCAAAGTTGAACATCAAATTATCTTTTGTTCCCCAAAACTATTAGACAATACATAACCAATAACTTAAAAATAGTAATAATAACAAAAAGAGTCAGTTTTTGCATACTGATTACTATGCACCCTTTTAGTACTTTTGCCCAAGGTTATTTAATCCTTAAACAACCCTGTGTGTAATAATGTAGGTATTTTTAATAGTTCCTTTTTACAGACGAGGAAATGGAGGTGTGAAGACATTAAATTATCTTGTTCTAGGTCACATGGCTAGTCAGCAGTAGAGTAAAAATTCAAACCAGACAGTCTGTGTCTCACAGTCTGTGCTTTCCACCCCCAACCACAGTCTGTGCTCTTAAACCTTACACTGAATTGTTATAATAACTGGGAGGTGAAACGTTTCATGGCTTCAAAAAAGCTTAAAGGAGAAGAATGGAGCCCTCCTCTTTCTACGTACATTATATCCAGAATCTGATGTCTGATATTTCTGTGTCTTTCTGTGCTATTCAAAATTCACTGAGGAAAAAATGGTATTTCCCCCCTTTAAGAGGCATACTAACTACAAGACACAGATCAAAGCACTCTGAAGATATTAACTCATTTAAACCTTACTAACACAACTGAGGTGAGAACAATGAGGCTCAGAGAAATAATTTGCCCCAAATCAAACACTTAGTAGATGGTAGAGGTAAGATACAAAACCCAGCAGCCTATGTTCTTAAACATGATACCATCTGCCTCTCCTAAAAATAAAAACTTAGGTCTGATCCATATACTTCTCTTCAGAATAAGGGATGTCAGCTTTAATGGTGGCAGTGACCAGACTTCAAACCATTTAGAGATTGTGAATTGCCTACTGATCTACAGAAGTGTATCTGAAAAGAATTCTAGTTCCTCACCAGACTGTATGCACCAAAAGAGCAGAAAGTGTGTCCATTCTGTTTGCTATTAAATTTATAGCACCTCACATAATGCCTGACATGTAATAGATATGCAATTAATATTTATCAAAAAAACTAACTTAAAATGTGTAGAATATTTTGGCATGTAAATCAGAATAAGGTGGTCAATCCAAGTAACTTAGTAGACAAAAAAAAGTTTCTACCTTAAGAATGATCAACTTCGGTTTTTAAAAGTCTTTAAAACTCAAAAGGAAATACTGTGTTTTAATAAAGACAAAAATCCTCTAAATGAAACAGAAAATGCTCTACTGCATAGAACAGCAAGATTATTTAAAGCAAGTGTAACTTACCTTTGAGCCATCTAAACTGATTATCCTGTACACATTTCTTGTGCTGTCATAGAAATAAGACACAGTAACTGCGTGCTTGCTGGTGGGTACCCAGTTCTTCTTTGTGTTTGGGTCAATCTGGAAGACATGAGCTCGAGTGCTGAAGATGGGTTGTTCCCTATAGGGCAAAAAATAAAATGACAGATTGAGAGCAGACAATTTTATTCCACTGGACAACAGAACACAAAAACTGTGAGGATGACTCCACTTAAGTCAAAACTCCCACAATGCCACAAAATAAGAGAAACACTGTTTCAAATCTGGAATATTCTAAATTCTCAATCATAAGCTTCCTTAAAACAATTACAATCCATCCTCATTATTTGTAGACTCTATATTTGCAAATCTTCCTACTCACTAAAATGTATTTATAACTCCAAAATCAGTATTCGAGGTACCTTCTTAGTCTTTTGCAATTGAAAGATATGAACCACCTGACATGTTTGTTTCCATCTGAGGTTGATTAAGGAAACACTTGGCTTTCTTGTTTCAGTGCTCATACTGTAAACAAGGATCGTTTTGTGATTTATTTAGCACCATGTATTTCACATTACTGTGCATTTCGTTGGTGCTTTCTCTGTTTAAAACAACCCCCAAGCATTGTGCTGTGTCTGTTCTTAGGTGTGAGAAGGCTGTGATTTGTCGTATTGAGAGAATATGTTATATGAGCTTTGCTCAGGCATGAATTATAGAGCTGTTGGCCATGAGTTCAATGGTAATGAATCAATAATACATATTAAATAAGGTGTCTTAAAACACAAACACACATAAAACAAGGCTATGTGTTGACTGATGAAAATATGACCAGAGGCCTGTAGAAACCTAACCCTGTATGTCATCTGGGAGCAATCATTCAATATTTGACAACTGAGTGTGGTGCCTTCAGAGGATAAAGCTACTGCAAATATGAGAATGGACTATATCCTGTTAAAATACAAGAATTTTATATTAGACCCTCACTAGGTTAAAAATTTTTACCCATCGGAAACATTATTCTGGTAATATGTAAATAACTTACTGAGAAATTTATAATCAATATAATCTCTACTTTATTTAAAACTATATGGAAGATGAAGTAGCTCACAACCACAGTTTTTTTTTTTTTTAAGATTTTATTTATTTACTTACTTGACAGAGAGAGAGAGAGAGAGAGAGAGATCACAAACAGGCAGGCAGAGAGAGAGAGAGAGGGTGAAGCAGGCTCACCACCAAGCACAGAGCCCAATGCGGGGCTCGATCCCAGAACCCTGAGATCACGACCTGAGCCAAAGGCAGAGGCTTAACCCACTGAGCCACCCAAGTGCCCCCACAGTATCTTTTATTGAGATTAAGTAGGACCTTAAAGATACACTGTAGATTTTAAAAATCTAGAAAACTATTAAAAAATATGTTCAAAATATCATTCATTTATTTTACACTCTGGAAAACAAGCATGCAATGATCTGTATGCAACAGAAGCATTATAATGCAAGTTGTCCAAGTTCTGAGTACAAGTTCTTCTTGAAAAGCCTTTACCAGACTTTTTGTTTTAAGCCCCAAAAAAGCTCATTTCTTTCAAGTACACAACATCTTCCTTTCCTAAAGCTGTTTAGGGTATTAAAGAGAATTTTAACCAGTATTTAATGTTATAATGTTAAACATAAAACAAGGGGAATATGGAAAAGGGAGAAACTGGAAAACAGGCAAGGCAAATCTGGGTCCTTGGCAACATGACTCTTCAGGTTAATAATCAGCTGGGTGTGACATATGCCTATGATTTGCTTCAGCCCTTGGAGATCAGGTCTGAAGAGAGGTACCTTTCCTGTAAGTAACCTGCCTCTTCCCAGCTTTATTTCGGGAAATCTCCATAACAGCTTTTCTTATTAAATGAATCTCTTTTGAAGGAACTCATATATTTAATGCCATTCCCTAAAAACTGAAGCAGAAAGCCATCATTTCTAGCTTAACTCATATTATATATAGATTCATCCAATTAATAATTATTAACAATCTGGCAAGGTGCTAATTGGGAATAGGTCTCAGAATAGTACTTAGACTAGGTGACAAATACATTTTTACTGAGTAGAAAGATCTGCAAATAACAGAATCTACAAATGAGGATGGACTATAATTTTTTTAAAGAAGCTTATGAGTGAGTACCCAGAATAGTACTTAGAATAGGTCTTAGTCATTTACAGTTTCCCCATCTTCAATCCTTCAATTTTTCCAAAGCTGATGCTACATTTGGGTTATTTTCAAAAGAAGCCCTGCAAAACTAGAGTTTTCTCTTCTTAACCTTTTAATTAAAGTTCTAGGTGTAAGTGTAGTTGGTCAGCTTGAGTGTACCTAGTTCCAATTTACAGGAAAACCCAATCACACAAAACTGTATTTATTAAGGCATGGAAGGAAGGGATATTGGAACTCTAGTCTTTAATAATAACTTCTCCCCCTGTTTGACAGGGGATAAATTTCTAAATAGTGCAAGATATTGCAATATATGTATCTTATAAAAAACTAAAATAGTTAAGGAGCACCTGGGTAGTCAGTTAAGCGTCTGCCTTCAGCTCAGGTCATGATCCCCGGGGACTGAGCCCTATGTTGGGCTCCCTGCTCAGTGGAGAGCCTGCTTCTCCCTCTCCCTCTGCACTTCCCCTCCAAGCATGCACATGTGCATGCAGGCACTCTCTATCTCAAATAAATAAATAGAATCTTTTTTAAAAAACTAAAAGAAAAAGGAAAAAAAAACTAAAAGAGTTAAGACAATGATACTGCTTTCTACAAGCCTTTTAACAAATCCTTACCAATGGCAATCCAATGTTGTGAGTCTAATACTTTCCATTTTAATTCAATTACATTAATCTGCACACTTAATCCACACCATTTAATTTTCTCTGAATAAAAATCTTTAGAGTAAAGTAGATGTTTTACTAGTGTGCCTTATGAATTTGAATATCGACTAAGTACACGGTTTTTCTTCAATTCTGTCCTGAAATGGTGATTTCTTAAAATTATAGTTTAAGATGTCTGTGGTCAAAGCCTATCAAAGCACTGGTGGTATAGTGGTCAGCATAGCTGCCTTCCAAAAGCCTCTCAAAGTCTAGATGGAAAAGATTAGGAAAATAATTTCCCTGTTGACACAAGGAACAGGATTCCTAGAATTAATGAGGAAGTCACCACATCTATCAAGGCATACTAATAAATGGTTCAGACTTCTACTGAGTGTGTACTATATGCCAAAAACAGAGAGATGGTCCCTGCCCCAGAAAAGTTCAGTTTAATGAGGGAGGACAGATATCAAAAAAATAAAACATTTTCCACCGTGATATATTCTCTGAAAATAAGTAACTGAGAGCTACCATGGCGAAACTGACATCTAGGTAAAATTTTAAACAAAGTACAGTATGGTAGGAAGAAGGCACAGTACACTGGTGTGTGTTGTGAGTATGAGTGTCTTTAAAGAATGAGGCTAAAGAGAGAATGAAGTTCATGAGGGTCCCCTCCAGAAACTACTGAGAGATTGTAAATAGACAACAGCTCTGCATTTTAGAAAGATAAATTTGGCGGAACCGAAGTGGGTGGATGGGAGGGAAAAAAGATGGGACACACGAAGGCTAGTCAGACCCTTATGAAAGAAACCAAAGTATTAGAAATAAAGAGGAATGGAGGTTAAGGAATGGGATAAAGACATGAGGAGGGATTAAAGGCAAACTTAGAAAACAGAATCAGTAAGCTTAAGTAACACATTGGCTGTAGGGCAGTGTTTCTCAGATGGGGGTGATATGTCCCCCGTGGAGCATTTCACAACATCTGGAAACATGTTTGGTCATCACAACTGAAAGAGACTGCTATTGGCCTCTAGTGGGTAGAAGACAGGGATTGCTAAACATCTACAATGCACAGAACAGTTTTCTACAAGAAAGAATTATCCAGACCAAAATGTCAATAGTGCCACTAGCCAGGATGGGAAACAGAACGTCAAGTCTGGGATTGGGGGAGGAAGAAATGGGAGAGGATGAGCTCAGTTTTGAATAGTTTTGAATAGCAGATGCGTATAAGGGTTTGTGTATAAAACGGTCAGGACAAGAACTTAAAAACATTAGTTTGGATGCAGTAGAGAAAACCAGGCTGGAGTAAAAATTTGGGGGCAGTCATCAAAAGATCATATCACTAGTCTAAGATACATTCTAACAACACTAAGCATGTGGATAAATTTTATTTTAGAGAAGAGCTGTAGAAGCAGCAGGAGAAAACGTATACCTGAAATCTTCAAGCTCTTACTTCTTAAAAGGATCTGTAAAGCATTTGAAACTTATTGTCCCCAGGGTCCAAGTGTTAAAGTTAATACTTTTTCTAATAAACTCGAAAGCATTCATCAGTAAAGGTTAGACACACTACTTCCTTCATAGCAGTTCACAGAAACACTAACTGCATCAAATACCATTATTTCCCAAAGTATATTCCATGAAACAGTCTTAGAAATATATGTTCCACGTTTAAATAAGTTCTACAAACACTATCATGTCCCATTCTGAAATACTTATAATGCACCTTAGTATATTAAAGATCTAAAGTCCTGCAGTAAAGAAACCCATTTAAGCTGGCATAACTCAGCAAGGGGCAAAATTACCTGATCCCAGAATTCTTTTCTATGTAACATATTAACATCTCATAGGACTTATATCTATAACCACAATGGTCTGGGTACTCCGCCACTTTTACTGACATTATTAATGGTCACTAGAAAATATATATAAAAATCCAATACAAAAATTGAAGCCTTTTTAGTAATGATACTACAGTATCATTTCTTAAATAGGTGTTTGTTATTGGCATTCAAAGTAACTCTTCTATGAAATTAATCTAAAAATCAATTTTAAAAGCAAATAGATTTTGGCATGAAATGCTTAAACTGGCTTAAAGAAACAAAACTAAACAGATTACACACACTGCACACATACACACTTCAATCCTAGAGATTCTTCTACTTTGTCATTTCTTACATCAGTAATCAGGACAATGAGTGATTCAAATGATCTATTATAAGAAAAGCTTACTGGAATATTTTCCAGTTGGCTCATAAAATAATTCTAAGAAGCTGGTATAAGAATAATTCTGAAGTTTTTCATCTTGGGCTAAAACCCAGTAAAAGTACTATATGCAGTAATCAACTCCAAAACTTAACATGGATGTGAAAAACTGAGGAATGAAAGTATAAGATGACCTGAGAAAAATGTAGTAAAATCATAATTTTGTTTTAGAAACAAGGTTCATTCAAACTCATTACAACTGACATCAAGATTTACTATATTTAACTTAGGCATCTCTGTAATAAGGAAGAAACAAGGATCATGAAAACTGAAGCAAAACAGTAAGACTATTTGCCAAAGATATATGTAAGCTCTATATCCGGAAAAAAAGGGAAAACGTTAACATTTATCATCTGGATAGATTCAATTTAGAAAAACCCAATGATAACACTTTAAAAACTATTACTGAAATCTGTATTTTTGCAAACATTATTCAATAAATTTATGTTTCAAGGAAGTATAAATGTATGCCGTCCAGTATTAACAACCAAGCTCAAAGGAAGAAAAAGAAATTATACATTCCTTAATTTTTTTGGTTTTTTTAAGGCTCCACACAGCCTGGAGCCCAGTGCAGGGCTTGAATTCACGACCCTGAGATCCAGACCCAAGCTGAGATCAAGAGTCACACCCTCAACCTATTGAATCACCTAGACGCCCCCTCCCTAGACTCCTTTTAATGTTTAGCTAACAAATATTCTTTTTATATATATAGGTACAATTAAATATTGTAGCAAAGGGATATAAAGAGGATTATAGTTTCAAATAATTCCCTGACTTTCTGATTTAAAATTTAAAAAAAAAAAGGAGCCTGGTAGAAATTTAAGAAAGAAAGTAAATAACACTTCTCATTGAGAGTTTGACACTGTTATAAGCATTGTTGGGTGACTATTCACCAACTATCCTTCAGCACTCACTCCTTACATATTCTGGATTTGTTCTGCTGCTCTAACCCTCCTCCACATGACTATGAACTATTTCACTAGGGTAATCAAAGCAATCCCACTCTTCTTTCCAGAAGTCAGTTTAGGAATGAACTTCTGAAGCAATTCAGGTCAATGAGATAACCAGGGAATGTTTGCTGGAAGTTTCTGGGTACACACACAAAGAGATTCACACATAAGAAGGAATGTATGCAGTGACACTGGACCTGAAGGAGTCATCTTACTGTGAGGCAGCTAACCTAAGAACAAAGCCGACCTTGTTCGCTAAGAATAGCAGATGGGAAAACAAAGAATCTGCTTCCTTGATTGTGTCACTGAATCAATGAATCAGCCTCCAGGCTTCTTATGGGATAAAACAAGTTTCCTAATTGTTCCAGGCAGTTTTCATTTTAAAAATTACACAAATGATAACTGAACTAAAGGTTTACATAAAAATAAACCCTACAAGGAAATTGCTCCCAATAAAAGGCCACCAAAGGTCCTCCAGAACTCCTGGCTATCTAGCTGTATGCTGGTCATTCATTAACTTCATAACACAACCCCACAGCATACACAATTAGATTGGGAGGGGGTCTCATCTGAAATTCTAATCAATAAAATTCATAAGACTAACTGCACTGAGAAGAACATATGTGAAACAAATGTGGGAAGAACAAATGTGAAAATGGCAAAAGTTCACTATCAATTGATTTCCTACTTTAAGAATTTAATATCAAAAGCTTTTAACCAAGAAATAGCAGTGTAATACTTATTAGAGACAGAGAGGTTACCACCAAGAGAAATAAAAGTTGAAAATTTTAAAGCAGTTGCCTCTAGTGATGGAGCTAGATGAAGGAAAAAAATGAAATAGGGAACTAGTAGTTGTTTAGATAAACCTTTAAGTATACTTAATTTTTAAACCTTGCATAGGTACTAAAAAGACTTTTTTAGGTGGCACTGTGGAGGAAACTACATGCACATGCACATCAAAATTAACATTGAGAGGGACGCCTGGGTGGCTCAGTTGGTTAAGCAGCTGCCTTCGGCTCAGGTCATGATCCCAGGGTCCTGGGATCGAGTCCCACATCGGGCTCCTTGCTCGGCAGGGAGCCTGCTTCTCCCTCTGCCTCTGCCTGCCTCTCTGTCTGCCTGTGCTCGCTCGCGCTCTCTCCCTCTGTCTCTGAAAAATAAATAAAATCTTTTTAAAAAAATAAATAAATAAAAATTAACATTGAGAAAAGGGTATTTCAGGGGCCACTTGTGAAGACTGCTAAAGAGCCAGAGTAAGTGACAAATTTTAATAGCTTGGAACTCAACTGACTAAACAGTAAATGATATGAAGGTATTCCTACTATTCATAAAGAGGAATAAAGAGAAAGGAGGAGAGAAGCAAAAATCCAAACATGCCTAACTGTAGGACTTAAGTGCTGAAAGTATGTCCATTTCCTAGTGAAATTACTCTCCTTCATTAGAAGTAAATACGCAGAAAGTAAGATAAAAAACATAGTACTGTCAGCTTAGTTTCTGAAATTTGAGAAGCTGGAAAGTACTTTTTTTTTTTTAAGATTTTATTTGGGGTGGGGGAGGGGGAAGAACACAGGAGGGGGAGTGGGGGAGGGAGAAGCAGGCTTCCTGTGGAGCAGGGAGCCCTGCCCAGGCAGGAAGCCTGATGTGGGGCTTGATCCCAGGACACTGGGATCATGACCTGAGCAAAGGCAGATGCTTAACAACTGAGCCACCCAGGCGCCCCTGGATAGTACTTTTAAGGCCTAAAGGACATGGGAAAAGATAAGAGAAGGAGTGAATAGACACCAATGATCATTGAACTTGAGATGTAATAGGTGAAGAACTTAGTTTCAGTGCCAGTGGGGGTGGCACAGAATGTTTTCAGACAAACCAGAACTCAAGCACCTGAATTTCCTCCAGTACAAATTATAATATAAATTGTAATCTCTCTGGATTATCGTAAACTAGTCAAATTCCACCTCCCCACATACTCACCTAAGAAAAATCTTATTGACTAAAATAACTGTTTTGATGCTGCTCAAAGATTATAACTGCGTACTACCAACTATGTACTTTTATTGCCATGTTATGTATTTAACAGCTGATTGTGTAGATGTGTAGATCGTTATCTTTAAAAAAAAATACTTGATTTGAGGGAAGCAGAGATTATTCTACTAATGGCTGCCCAACACACAGTTATACTACAAGAACTCCATCTAGTGATAAGCCAAAAACATAGCAGGCACATGTTTTTTAAAATTTCATTTGTTGGGGCGCCTGGGTGGTTCAGTCGTTGAGCCTCTGCCTTTGGCTCAGGTCATGATCCCAGGATCCTGGGATCCTGGGATCGAGCTACCCTGCATCAAGCTGCCTCCTCAGCAGGAAGGCTGCTTCTCTCTCTCCCATTACCCAGCTTGTATTCCATCTCTCGCTGCCTCTCTCTTGTCAAATTAAAAATAAAATAAAATAAAATAAACCCCAAACTTCAATTGTTATTATTTAGCAAAACCAAAATGTGAAGTGACATTGTTATAACCTAGATATCAAAATGTGACACTAACCACTACAGAACATCTTTTCTGCAAGAAATTTTTACAATTATATGATCTTTTAAATTGTAGGATTTTTAAAATTTGAGTTCCTTGGTCTTTTAACTGTTCAACAGCCATTCAAATGAAAGATTTTTTTAGAAAATTGTTTGCATCACAACAATTTAGTACCAGAAGCTTTCACGATATCAAATATTTTATTTAATTGACATATCTGAAGAAAACAAATTAAAATTTTCCATTTGGAATTTAAGACTATTAAATTATAAAACTAGACTTAAACAGTAACAACAGTTTATATTCTTTATTTACCATCCCTCATTTTAAGAGTGGTTTTTAACAATCTTACTCCTAGTTATTAAAAGAGACTATAGGGGGCGCCTGGGTGGCTCAGTCATTAAGCATCTGCCTTCAGCTCAGATCATAATCCCAGGGTCCTGGGATGGAGCCCCATGTCTGGCTCCCCGCTTAGTGAGAGACCTGCTTCTCCCTGTCCCACTCTCCCTGCTTGTGTTCCCTCTTTCTCTGTGTCTCTCTGTGTCAAATAAATAAATAAAATCTTTTTTTTTTTAAGATTTTATTTATTTGACAGAGATCACAAGTAGGCAGAGAGGCAGGCAGAGAGAGAGAGGGAGGAAGCAGGTTCCCTGCTGAGCAGAGAGCCCAATGTGGGGCTCGATCCCAGGACCCTGGGATCATGACCTGAGCCGAAGGCAGAGGCTTTAACCCACTGAGCCACCCAGGCGCCCCATCCTCCTCCCCATTTTAAACCCTATCCATTTCAGATAAAATACTGGATGTTTAAAAATATATCAAGAGGTATTCCTGGTAGCTCATTACATTTAAAGTTAGTACTGTATTATATTTTCAATTCTATTAGACTTTAAACATTCTCCTCTTTCCAATTATTTCCACAAATAAAGCTAAATTATGGAAACTGAAAATATACCATTAGGGAAATATAAAGAAAATAGCCTCTTATTGAGAATTTAATTCTTGTTAAAACGGGGGTGCATTCCTAAAAATCTAAAATAATTTTCTAGTAGACATCCAATTCCTCAAAACTTTACAAATGCATTAAACATTAGAAGATTATTCAAGTTCTAATACCAATTAATATTTCAAGGAGCAATATTACTTAGTTACTCTTCTTCCTATATGCGTACTACAAACTAACCAAGTGGACACTCAATCCACACAGTATCTGAGTAGATGTAAAAAACAAATCCAGGATTGAAGAGAAAGATTTGAAGGTACTGTGGCAAAAATGTTAATGTCTGCTACATTTGAATAATGGTTGCATGAATATTACATTATTCTCAATATTATTGTGAATATTTTAAACTGCTCAAAACAAACAATAAAACCTCACAGCATTTCTCTAGAATTTTTAGTAACACTGTGAAATTTGAATAATCAGCCATGTTTTATACATATAGTAGTAGATCATTCATTTTAACTGCTAAACAAAAGTTTATGCTATAATTAGAGCTGCACTGTCCAATATGGTAGCTACTCGTCCCATAACTACCAATTATTTGAAATATGGCTAGTGCAATTGAAAAAATGACTTAGTTTGGATTTTTTGATACTCAACTTGGTTATTTAAAAACATTTAAGCATGTATGGGACAACTTGGGTATGTGAATCTACTATTTCAACTGTACTTTTAATGAAATTTAAATATAGATCAAATATTTCTGATAAAAACTCTAGCATCCAAATGGAGATGTACTCTAAGTACAAAATACGTAAGGGATTTCAAAGACTTAGTATGTAAAAATATAAAATATAAAACAGCGCAATGATTTTTGAAAATATTTATTTGAGACAGAGAGCACAGAGGGACAGTGAGGGTGGAGAGGCAGACTCCCCATTAGGCAGAGAGCCTGACATTGGGCTCAGTCTCAGGACCCCGAGATCATGACCTGAGCCAAAGGCAGATGCTTAACCCACTAATCCACCCAGGTGCCCCAGCCCAATGATTTTTATATTAATCACACGTTAAAAAGATAATATTTTGGTATATTGTGCCAAAATGTATTAAAATTAATTTTACCTGGGCTCCTGGGTGGCTGAGTCGTTAAGCATCTGCCTTCGGCCCAGGTCATGATCCCAGAGTCCTGGGATCAAGGCCCATGTCAGATTCCCTGCTCAGCAGGAAGCCCTCTCCCACTCCCCCTGCCCATGTTCCTTCTTTCTCTGGGTCTCTCTGTCAAATAAATAAATAAAACCTTTAAAAAAAAATAAAATAGATCTTATTTTACCTTTTAAAAACTTTTAAGAGTAAATTTAAAATGACACATGATGTTCACACTGTATTTCAAGTGGAAAATAATGGACTATTTTATATAACCATTTCCTTACATACGGTTCTAATTTTTATACTATTTATACTAATTTATACTATTTTATACTATTACAAAGAATGTCCCTGTGTGTTTACTTGTGCACACATGCAAGAAGATCTACTAGAATTCCTGGTCATAGGATATGCACTATAGCATGTTTCCAAATTGCTCTTCACAGCACATGTACCAATTTATATTCTACTAGCCTTGGATTATTTCCTCCCAACATTTGATAATGTCCAAATAACAGCTTTAATTTGGGCCAATTTGATGGGCATGAAATGGTATTTCGTTGTTGTTTTAATCTGCACAACCCTGATCACTAGTGAGGCTGAGGAGGTCTTCATACATTTCTGGCCCATTTGAGCCCAGTAGAATTCTACACTTATTCCTGAGCTTGTTTGAAACCTAATTTTAGCCTCAGAGAGTGGAGAGACCAGAATCTAAAATTCAGCACTTAAACCATATGCAGGGGGAAAGCTCATGATTCTAACCACATATATAAACTTAATTAAGGTCAACACCCACTGAAGTGCAGAAAAGCAGAGTTGCTTATTTTTCTAAAGCTGATGACATTTAATGTTTGAAAATCAATAGAGTATAGAAACAGCATATAAATTCTGCTCTTTTCAAAGGTAAATTACAGTTCTTTGGTATTGAATTCAGTTTTAATTTTTATCTGCCAACTTGTTTCTGAAGTTCCTCAACATGTTTCCATTGTGGAAGGGTGAGTAGAGGAGTAGTAAATGCTTGTAAGTCAAACTTTTAACTTCAAGTCTTTTAAAGTTCTCCTGGCCTACCATCCAAAAAAAAATTTTAGGGGCACCTGGGTGGCTCAGTCGGTTAAGCATCTGCCTTTGGCTCGGGTGATGATCTCAGGGTCCAGGGATCAAGCCCAGCATCGGGCTCCCTGCTCAGTGGGAGTATGCTTTTCCCTCTCCCTTTGTCACTGCCCCTACTTGTGATCCCTCTCTCTTTGTCAAATAAATGAATAAAATATTTTTCAAAAATAAAAAAATTTTGTTACACAAAACATTTCATGTTAAACTAGAAGTCAAAAGTAAAAACATGGTTTTGTTGCTGACTAGGTTAAACTTCTTGGTGTTTTTCAAATAGTAAACACCACCAACCCACCCCCAGTCTGTTTCTCTATGCAATTTCCAACCCAACATTCCTCAGACTTGAAAGAATCACCCCCATCTAATGGAGTTTTCTCGAGTCACAGCTAATAATTACATCTGGCTAATTGCTTTTTGAGTGGTCCTCACATAGGTTAGCTAGAAATCTCCCAATGAATAGCATCTGGTATTATGTATGGATGCCACACATTCCCAGTTTCTCAGGACTTCCAGCTTTTGTATACTTATTTGTTCCACTGAAAAAGGGCTTTAGTAAATATAGCTAAATGTGATTCATGTTGCCCACTTTCGTCAAGATTTTCAGGTAACAAAAATTACAGACAAAAATTTTTGTCAAATGTTGTGTCCCAATTTGGAGTTTTACAAATACAATCCCTATAGTGATATAGTATTTTTGCTCAAATGTCTTAGATCTATTTTAAAACAGTGGTGTTAATAATTCAGTCATAATGGCATTATAGAAGCCCAAACAAATACATTTTCTGACTGTGAATAAATTTAATATTTTTCACTGATGAAAACTTGATATAAGAACACAATAAGCTAGGTATGTGGTCTTTCTCCTACTCAGCTTTCCTGAAAGCAAATTTTAGTAGAGTTAAAGGGCAGAGGTAATCGCTACAGATAGAAGAGCACCTAACAAGATACAGTACTCTACAATTTATAGCAGTGTTTTTTAAACACTGCATCATAACCCAGAGGGCAATGATCAATTTTATAATTAACAATAGGTATTTTATTTTTTATTTTTTAAGATTTTATTTATTTATTTGTCAGAGAGAGCAAGAGAGCACAAGCAGGCAGAGTGCCAGAGGGAGAGGGAAAAGTAGGCTCCCCTCTGAGCAGGGAGCCAGCTGTGGGGATCAGTCCCAGGACTCTGGGATCATGACCTGAGCTGAAGGCAGAGGCTTAACTGACTGAGCCACCCAGGCTCCCCAACAATGGGCTTTAAAAAAAGAAAAATGAAAATGTCAAGTATCAGAGTGTATCTCTCTTGGTAACAGTCTATGTATTGTCCATGAAACTTTTGTTACATATTTACCTATGCTTATTATCGTGAAAGATGGTTTGTTTTTGTTTGTTTGTTTGTTTTTACTAGGGGTCATAGTCAAACAGTTTAAAAACCTGGGCATACAAAATGCTTTTATTTAATGTTCATGAAAACCCTGTGAAGTAGGCACACAATACCCATTTCATAGTACAAAAACGTTAAGTCCTAAGTGACTCACCCAATGTCACACAACTAGCAGATGATATGAATAAGCATTTTTTAAAAATGCAAATAGAAATAAAATTCAACTTCACTAGAAATCAAAGAACTGCAAATTAAAACCATGAGTTATTTTTTTCACCTATCAAAACAGAAAACCCTTTTTCTAATGAAAGATTTCAATGTTAGTGAGAGTTTAAGAAAACCTGACACTTTCAGAAGCAGCTGGTGGGAGTATAAATTAGTGAAGTCTTTCTGAAAAACACTTTGACAATGTATATCAAAAGCCTTTAAATTTTTGTGCATATCCTTTCACACAGCAATTCAATTTTAGGACTTGAGCTTAAGGAAATAATCATGGGTATATGTAGAGGTTTAGCTAGTAGAGAGGGCTGTACCACCACATAGTCTATGATAACCAAAGGTTGTAAATTAAAATGTTCAATAATGTAAGACCCAATAAATTGTGGTACAGCCATATAATGGAATCCTATGCAGCCCTTAAAAACAGTAGAATATTCAGTGACATAAGACGTCCAATACAGTCAATGAAAATGGTTTATAGAATACTGAATACACTACAATTTAATTTCTATTTAAGAATAAATAGAAAAGAAACATGGATGATATACTTAGAGTCAGCCTTTGTCTTGCCTCTCCTCCTCTCAACACAGAAACCAGAGTTATCTTTCTAAACACCCAAGATAGCATTAAAATACTCTGGGGCAAAAACAGGGTGAGTGGGGTGAGGGGAAAGCGAATAAAGCAAAAAGCAGATGGCTGCTGAGGTAGGTGGGATGATGGTGGTTCAGAAGAGTCATATTTTCATCATGTTTTAAAATAATAAAATGTAAATCAGGCGGGTCATTCCTCAAAATTCTCTGACGGTTTTCCATCTAACTCAGAGTAAAAACCAAAGTCCTTAAAATGGTCCAAAGGCCTTCTGCTAGTGTTTCTTAACCCCTGGCTGTGTGACAACCAAGCAGCCTCCATGGTGATCCTCATGTGTAGCAGGAGGATGAACCACTACAGGATGTGGCCCCTGCCTCTCCAACCTCATTTGCCACTTGGTGTCTTCTACTCCAGCCACACTAGCCTTCCCGGTGTTTCTCAAACATGCCCAGCACTGCCTACCACAGGGCCTTTGCCTGAAGGAAATACTCTCACCCCACAGATCTGTCGAGCACTTTCCTTTGCCTCTTCCAGCTGTTTGCTCAAATGCAACACTCTCAGGGAGGCCATTCTGATTGCTCTCTGTAAAACTGAAGCTCCTCCTTCTCCTTTTCCAGGATTCCCCAATCCTTCTTTTATTTTTCACCCTAGTATTTATCACCAGGTGATATACAATGTATTTTCTTACTTACTATCCCTCTCCGAAAGCAAAAATATTAACCTAAGGGCAAGAATTATGTCTTCTCAAATTATTGCTGTGTCCCCAGCAACTCAAAATACCTGGCACACATTAGGCACATAACAAATGAAAGAATGAATGCATACATGCATATTAAAACATATAGAGTTCTTGGTGGTGGGATATATAAGTAACTTTCTATCTCAATTTTTTAATATATGAATAACGTGCAACATTTATAGTAAGAAAGGAAATTTAAGCAATTATAATGCACAGAATCTGCCTGCTTTTAAAAAATGTAACTAGTAGAATGTTATCTTGGCGATTACACATAAATATATATGTTAACATTCAATGAACTGAACACTTGCACACTTTACAAAAAAGTAAATGACAGTTGAAAATATTCTAGTCCTATTGATAATGGATTCATCCAGCAAATATGGATTTGGGAATACTCTTGCCCATAGAATACTTCCTACAAATTAGCCACAAATTCCCATTGATGCAAATTTTTCCATCAACTAGGTCTACTCAAAATTCTCTTGTGATATGTAATGATACCCAGAATTATCTTACACAAGTAAACTATAACTGCCTGTGTCACTTTCTGAACCAGCAAGCTTGTCCTATGAAATCACATAAGATAAACAGTTCTACGAAAGCCACTCATTTCAGCTGGAAAAGTTTCCTAACTGGTTCTTCCGGCTAACACAGCAGAGAAGATCATGATTGCTTAACTAAATACAAATATTAGCTGAACCAATCGATAAATAGAAAATGTACGAATTCTACTGAAGCCTTTGTGTTTGGCAGACATTTTGCAGTATTTCAGTGGCTAAAATCAGGAATCTAATGTTGCCTCATGCAACTATTTGGTGAACACTTAGGAACTAGTTCTCTTCAGTTCTATAAAAGTCACACTCTGGAGTGTGGACAAAGTAGTAATACCCAGTCTTAAATCTCTCCCAGTCAAAAACACCCTCTCATCATGTGAAGGAGAACTCAGGAGTCTCAACGGAATGCTCTTTCGAGACATTTGAGAAAAACAAGTTAGCCTTATTTCTCAAGAAAAGGGAAAGCTGTGGTATTAACAAGAGTACTACTACATGCAGCAGCATGAGCACAGCTTGTCTCTTACAACATTTATATCATGATAATAAAAATCATATAAAAAATACATACAGCTAGACTATGGAAAGGAATGAAAAGTTCATACAAACGTAAAAGCTAAGTCATAACATAAAATAGACACCATCCTATCCCTGGTATACTCAATCATTCACTCTTCCTATTATCAAGGTATTTTGGCATAAATATGAGAAGTATTTGCTTAAGGAACCTGTTAACTATTCCAAATTCTCTAAGACTAACCCCACCACAAACACAGTTGTGATATAGTCAGAAGGCAAATTTCTCCTTATGTTAATTCCGTTAAAGAAAACCTTCTCTGAATTAAGATTTAAAGTTCTTCCTTGAAGGGCACCAGGGTGGCTCAGTCGGTTAAGTGGCCAACTCTTGGTTTCAGCTCAGGTCACAATGTCGCAGTCATAGGATCAAGCCTCCTATCCGTCTCTGTGCTCAGTGCAGAGTCTGCTTTGGATTCTCTCTCCCTCGCCCCTTAGCTCTCTCTCTCTCTCATAAGTAAATGACATCTTTTAAAAAAAAGTTGTTGCTGTTGTTGTTGTTAACAGTTCATTTATTTGCCAGAGAGAGAAGAGAGAGCACAAGCAGGGGAAGCAGCAGGCAGAGGGAGAGGGAGAAGCAGACTCCCTGCTGAGCAGGAAGCCAGACTCAGGACTCAATCCTAGGACTCTAGGATAACGACCTGAGCTGAAGGCAGACGCTTAATTGACTGAGCCACCCAGGCGTCCCCCCAAAAATGTTCTTCCTTGAATCTTTTAACAGGTTGATTAAAGAAACTCCCACTGAATCCCTATGTTACTCAGGATATCCTATGACCGTGCTAGGAAAAAGTAGTCTGCTTGCTGTTATATCCAAACAAGACCATAATGCAACACACTTTTCAATCATTTGCCAGCAAACTCAGCCATGTTCTGTTTTCCACACAGTCATGTTATCTCAGATATCTGCTAGATCTATTCATCTGCTTCTTTTCTTTTCTTTTTTTCTTTTTATTTTTTTTTTAAGATTTTTTTATTTATTTGTCAGAGAGAGAGCACAAGCAGGCAGAGTGGCAGGCAGAGGCAGAGAGAGACGCAGGCTCCCTGCTGGACAAGGAGCCTGATGCGGGACTCGATCCCAGGACCCTGGGATCATGACCTGAGCCGAAGGCAGCAGCTTAACCCACTGAGTCACCCAGGCGTCCCCATCGGCTTCTTTTCAATACTGCATTTTGAACTGTCCTCCTTTACCATTTTTTTGATTTTACATATTACTGGGAAGCCTCTGTAGAAACTGAAAGCTTATGGATCTAATATCATAAAAACTGAATAGCTTAAACACAAACAGCTTTGAATTTTAAAAAAATGTCAATGACCAAAAAAAAAAGTTGAGTTTTTAACCTTTTGCACTTGGTATGATGTGAACTCTCAATAATTTCTCTTGTATAAATTATTGAGCACACAAATTAACACTTTCATCATTTATGCCAAAGGAGGAAAGCCAGAGGTTGGATAACTCAAACTGAGAAATTCAGATATGCCACTCTTACGCCTGAAAGCAAAAGCTTAAACTTATAAATGGGTATGTGGTAAATTATTTGGTTAGAATTAGCATTTTTGAAGGCTTACCATATGGTCAGACACTGTTATAACCACTATCCTTGTATTATGGAATCCTCTCAGCCACTATTATCCCTCTCTTTAAGATGAACAACCTAAGGTATATGGAGGGTAATTTGCTCAAGATGACACATGGTAGAGCTGACACATAAATATAATCTAGCTTTGGGCACCTGGGTGGCTCAGTCGTTAAGCACCTGCCTTCAGCTCAGGTCATGATCTCAGGGTCCTGGGATCAAGCCCCAAATCAGGCTCTCTGCTCAGCGGGGAGTCTGCTTCTCCCTCTCCCACTTCCTCTGCTTGTGTTTCCTCTCTCACTGTCTCTCTGTCAAGTAAATAAATAAAAATCTTTAAAAAACAAAACAAAAATATAATTTAGCTCTAGAGCACCCAATTTTATCCAATACTGACTCCTTTGATGGGAAAAGAATTCTTTTGTAATGTAGACCTGAGATCATGCTGTAAGCAAACACATTCCTGGCCCTTCCTTGTGATTTCTGACAAGGAAGGAGGGGGACAATACACAACACAGCTATGGTTACTGTGCATGTTAAGCACTGTTATGAGTACTTTTTGTTTTCATGGGATATATTTACGTGCACTGATACTGCTTATGTGTTACCTGTATATTGAAAGCAGTTTGTACTCTTAATGCTTCACAGGAATGAAAATGTGGTTTGGAAGAATCCAATAACTTATTTTTAGTCATGCCAATTATCATAGTTCTTGAGCTTTTCTTCAGCAAGGAAACAACTCTCTAATCTGTAATTTGAAGGAATAATTCCACCTCTGTAACGGAATACATAACAACAATAACAACAATAATGATCGCCTGCATGAGATGAAAGCATTGGTCTTTGAGACTAGAAGTTATTAACGCCAAATTATCTCATATCTGTTACCGACAGTGGCTAAATTTCATCACATACGGTATTTCTGAAAAGGATTACATGATAGGAAGACTATGCATATTTTGACAAACTAGGAGCTAGTTAGTTTAGATGTGCAAAAATACTTTCTATTTTCCCCCCAATGTTTTTCCTATCTTGGTTCTTTTTGGCAAAAACATCAAAAAATTTAATCCTTATAGCATTTTACTAAATCGTTAACCTTAGACAAAGGAACTGTTTCCTTTCATTTTTTTTTTTTAAAGATTTTATTTATTTGAGACAAAGAAAGAGACAACAAGAAAGAGAAAGAGGTAGCAAGAGAGAGCATGATGGGGGTGGAGGGGGAGAAATCTTGCAGGGAGCCTGATGCAGGGCTAGATCCCAGGGCCCTGAGATCATGAACTGAACGGAAGACAGATGCCCAACTGACTGAGCCACCCAGGTGCCCCTCCTTTCAGTTTTAAAAATTTAAATCCCTAGCTAGTTGTACTGTGGGGAGGTTGTGTATATTTTCCATAAAAGCTACCTGAGCCATTACAGAATTTGTGCACGCACGCGCACACACACACACACAGTCAAAAAGGCTAAATTGCATAAAAACAAGTTTCGTAAAACGGGTTGTATGAACTACTTTAGAAAATACTTATAGGGGTGCCTGGGTAGCTCAGTGGGTTAAAGCCTCTGCTTTCGGCTCAGGTCATGATTTCAGGGTCCTGGGATCAGTGGGGAGCCTGCTTCTCTTCCTCTCTCTCTGCCTACTTGTGATCTATGTCAAATAAATAAAATCTTAAAAAAAAAATACTTATAAATTCTCTGAAAATGATGTGACTTAAAAAAAAAAAAAAAGATTTATTTGAGGAGAGAGATGGAGTACATGAGTGGGAGGAGCAGCAGAGAGTGACAGAGAAGGGAAGAAGACTCCCCACTAAGCAAAAAGCCCATGAGATTCCATGACCCTGAGAGATCGTGACCTGAGCTAAAACCAAGAGTTGGAGGCTCAACTGACCAAGCCAAACCTAGGCACCCCAATGATATGACTTTTAAGACAGTCTTTCTTGTGAATCACCCCAACTAAATATTTGTGGACATAGGCAGAAAAAAACAAACAAACAAACAAACAAAACACCATAATAAACTGATAGGCTTTTAAAATATGGGACTCTAACATCGGAAAAATGGACTTGCTGATTGATATCCCCTTTTTAAAAGTGTGGAAGGTTGAATAATGCCCCCACTGATATGTAGGTCCTAATACCTAAAATCTACAAATATTACCTTATTTTCCAAAAGGAACGTAGCAGCTATGATTAAGTTACAGGTCTTCAGATGGAAAGATTCTTCTGGATTATCTGGGTGAACTCTAAATTTAACCACAAATGTCCTTATAAGAAGGTAGCAGAGGAAGATTTAACTACAGAAGGTGGTTATGTGACAAAGGGAGAAGAGAAAGATTGGAAGAGGCGTATTCCTGCTGCTTCTGGAGATGAAGAAAGGCCATGAATGGGGAATGCAAGGAATCCAACTCTTGGAGCTGGAAAAGGTAAGGCAGCCATTCTCCCCTAGAGCTTCTTGAGGAACTGCAGCCCTGCTGACACCTTGCTTTCACCCTTGGTAGAACAGACTTTGGACTTCTGACATCTAGAATTTTAAGAAAGAAAGTGTATGTTGTTTTACGCTTTTGTTACAGCAGACAGAGGAAACTAACACAGTAACAGATGACACAGTAGTTCCTGCCCCCATCTGCAAGAGATGTTTCAAGACCCTCAGGGGATGCCTGAAACCACAGATTGTACGGAACTCTAAATAGTCTGTGGTTTTCCCTATACATACACCCCTATTATAGGTTTAATTTATAAATTAGGCACAGTAAGAGTAGTAACAGTAACCAATCATAAAATAGGACATACTGATATAAATATTAGGTGCTGTTGTCTATCACAAAAAGATCTTATTATACTGTACTCACCCTTCTTGTGATGACCTTAGATGATAAATGCCTATGTGATGAGATGGAGTGAGGTGCATAGTGTAGGTATCATGACACAGTATGAGGCTACTAGAGACCTTCTGATGCTCCAATAGGAAGAACATCCACTTCTAGACTGCACTTGACTGCAGGTAACTAAAACCGTTTAAAGTGAAACCATGAATAAGGGACTAAGGTACAAATCTTCATCCAATTTAAATCTTAACTCTCCACCATTTATAGAATTAGTTTATTCTAAACTCTATTAAAAATAAGTTTCTGATTATATTTTTCAAATAATAGGTTTACTCAGTAGGGGAAGAATTCCTGAAAAACAGCATAAAATCTTAATAGAAGCAATTTTGAATATATTAAAGCACTTTTGGGCAATTTGTTTACCAACTGGGTATCTTCAACTGCAGTGTAATTTGATAAAAATTAAAGCTCAGGAATAACAAATGATTGCTATGGGAAGAGTTGTGGAGTCATTGCTTGAGAATAACAAGTCTAGTTGGATAGTGACTATTTTTCTCACCATTTCACTAAATATCAAATCAACATGTGATCTAGAAGTAGCACTGTTGCAAAAATGAAACAGCTGAAGGATGGCCAAGGCAAAAAAAAAAAAAAAAAACAAAAAAAAAAACCAGTATTTTGTCGAATTCCTATTACATGTAAATACCTTATACATACATATATATTCTCATTTCTTTCTTTTTTTTTTTTTAAGATTTTATTTGTTTATTTGACAGACAGAGATCACAAGTAGACAGAGAGGCAGGCAGAGAGAGAGAGAGGGAAGCAGGCTCCCTGCTGAGCAGAAAGCCCGATTCGGGACTTGATCCCAGGACCCTGAGATCATGACCTGAGCCGAAGGCAGCAGCTTAACCCACTGAGCCACCCAGGCGCCCTATATTCTCATTTCATCTCAAAAGAACATTAAGAGATAAAAGGAGTTTACAAAATAACAAAAAGAGTTATTGAAAGAGAGGGGAGTTTAATCAATTGGCCAAAGATCACAGCTAGTTCTGGTATTTCTGGGATTCAAATGCGAATCTAAATCCAAAACCCTTGACTTTTCACTAATCCCAAAGAAGAGCATGGTGTCTGGTAATGAAAGCTAGACTTAAATTTTCTTTTCCTTCACTTGACAAATAACTCAGTAACCAACTCAAAATCTCTTAAGTTACAGATTTTTGTTATATCATGCTAACAAAACTCATTCTATTTCCTCACTTCCTCCAAGACAAGACTTATAACTATACAAGTTATCACCATATAATTATTAGAAAAAAATCATACGACTTTCATTATACCCTTTTACAAGAACATTTAAAAACACAAAAATATTCAGCACTCAATAAATTCTAAATATCTAACAGTCAAAAGTAAAATACAATCAGCACAAAATCAATCAAGAGAAACAAACACATAAATGACATTAATGTCATTTATGTCATTTATGACAAGGACATTAAATTTCTAACTATAGTCCAAATGTTCAAGAAAGCAGAGAAAAGCATAAGCATGTTAAGGAACGTCTTGAAGATACGTAAAAGCCCCAGATCAATTGTTTAGAGCTGAAAAATACAGTAGATGAAATTAACAGCAAACTAGGCATTGTGGGAGGGGAAAAAAAAGTTAATTTGAAGATATAGAAATAGAAACTATTCTAAATAAAGCACAAACAAACAAAAAACCCACTGAAAGAATAGGGTATCAATGTGATTATTATAAAACAATTCCAAGTAGCCTAATATATATGCACTTAAAGTCCTCAAAAATGGGAGGGATGGAAAAAATATTTGAAGAAATCAGATATGGTTGGTAAAATCTCCAAATTTGGATCATAAGGTCAGCAGGCCCAAAATACTCAACAAATCTGAAGCACAAAGAAACATGAAGAAATCTAAGGGACATTAAAATTAAATTGCCTAAAACCAATGAGAAAGAGAAAATCTTAAGCAAAGGGTGGTGGGGCGTGTTACATACAGAGGAACAAAGATAAGAACAACAGGGGACTTCTCATCAGAAACAACATAAGCCAGGAGATGACAGAACAACATCTTAGGAATACAGAAAGGAAAACAACAACAACAACAACAACAACAAAAACTCATCAAAACTTCTCTACTCAGATAAAATTCCTGCAAAAATGAAAATGAATTTACAGTAATGAAAAGGTCTTGGAACCAAATATGATGCTTATATAACATTGTGAATGTAATATATGCTATACACTTTAAAATGGTTAATGGTTACTTTCATACTATATGAATTTTATCAGAAAAAAAATTTTTTGTTTTTTAAGTGAAGGTGAAATGATTTTCTCAGACACATGAATGTCGAAAGAATTCATCATCGTTGACCTGTACTATGAGATGGTATTAAAGAGAAGTGTCAGGGAGAAAAAAGGATACCATATACATATCTGGGATCTACTCAAAGGAATAAAGAACACCAAAAATAGTAAATATAATATTTTCTTCTTATTTTTTAAATCTCTTTAAAAACAAACAAACAAACAAACCAATTGACCGTATCAGCAAAAAGTAATCGTAATGTCTTGTGGGGTTTATATTAGAAGTAAAATGTGTATCAACAGCATATAGGTGGAAGATAGTACTATAGTACTGTAAGGTTCTTATTATATGAAGTGATGTAATATCACCTCAAGGTATTCTGTGATAAGTCGTACAGCTGACCCCAGAGCAACACAGAGGTTTCGGACTGCTGACCACCTGGGTGGTCAAAAATCATTGTGTAACTTTTGACTTCCCCAAAAGGTAACTAATGGCCTACTGTTGACCAGAAACCTTAACAACAACATAAACATTTAATTAACACATATTTTGTGTGTTATATGTATTACACACTGTATCCTTACAATAAAGTTAGAAAAAAGAAAACGTTATTTAAATCTTAAGAAAAAACACATTTACACTACTGTATTGATTGAAAAGAATCTGCATATAAGTAAATCTGTTTAGTTCAAACTAGTGTTGTTTAATGGTCTGCTGTATACTATAAACCCTAAAGAATTACTTTAAAAAGAGAACTACAGATATAATTAGTAAATCAATAAAATAAATAAAAGGAACCGTAGCGGTGCCTGGGTGGCTCCGTCAGGTGAGCGTCTGTGTTTGGCTCAGGTGGTAATCAGGGGTCTTGAGATCAAGCCCAATACCCACGTTGTGCTCCATGCTCAGTGGGGAGTCTGCTTCTGCCCATCCCTCTCCCTCTTCGTGTGGATGTGCTTTCTCTCTCTTAAATAAGTAAACAAAATCTTTAAATAAAGGAACCATAAAAGATACTCAAAAAAGTTTGCCAAAGTAAGTTAAATGAGGGAAGAGGGAGGGGAACAAAACAAACAAACAAAAAACAAAACAGATGGGACAAACAGAAAACAAGTGAAATGGCAGGCTTAAACCCAATCATATCAATAATGGTATTAAATGTACATGGTCTGAACACCCCAATTAAAAGGCAGAGTTTATCAGACTGCATATAAAGCAATACCCTACTATATGATGCTTACCCAAAAACATATTTAAAATCATTTAAAATATAAAGACAGACTGGGGCACCTGGGTGGCTCAGTGGGTTAAAGTCTCTGCCTTCGGCTCAGGTCATGATCCCAGGGTCCTGGGATCGAGCCCCACATCAGGCTTTCTGCTCGGCAGGGAGCTTGCTTCCCCCTCTCTCTCTCTCTGCCTGTCTCTCTGCCTACTAGTGATTTCTGTCTGTCAATTAAACAAATAAAATCATTAAAAAAAATAAAATATAAGGACATATATAGGTTAAAAGTAAGAGAATGAAAAACATATACTTTGCAAACACTCATCTTAAGTGTACTCCCATTCCCAGACTGCAAGCTCCAAGGAGGCAGAAGCCATGAGCATTCTGTTCACTCTTGGCTCTCCAACACCCAGCAAGGTGACCTGAAATATTTAAGTGAATGAAAGTCTTTATAATTTGCGGACACTTCTACCCCACATTACTATTCCCAGCCTTACAATAGCCAAGGTAGCAACTATTGTTCTTACTTTTTTTTTTTTTAGTTGTTCTTATTATTATCTGTATCCCACTGTCTATTGTCTTTTCCCTATCTAATCACCAGGAGGCTGAGAAACCCAGTAATCAATTTTGTTAGACTTGTGCCCAAAGTGAAAGAACACTGGTTCTGAGTGAGGGTCTGGTTAGGTTTCCTTGAGTAAAAAACATCTATCTGGCTGTTCTGAGAGCACTGAATATTTCCTAGATTATCATTCTTCTTTGTCAGAGCAGCTAAAAGCCTCTTGTCATGAACTGGATACTAGAGAAACAAAAGAAAGAGACGATGTATTTGTGGGTTTGAGTTTTTAAAGGATAGTAAGAATAAGCAGGGATTCAGCTATTCAAACTGCTTACCCCACCACCACCTTTCCCCCACAAAATTTACACATACTCATTTTTCCTCTCCAGGCTATCTTCACCTCAAAGTAGGCAGTGGGATATAAAATATGAAGAGCTAAAGGACTGATTCCCAGTGTTTCTATAACTCTGTTTGCTTCTTTCTACAACGTTTGGAATATGCTTTTCCTAGTGGATATGTGATACATGGGGTTAAGATTTTTTTTTTTTAAAAGGGACACCTGAGTGGCTCAGTCGGTTAAGCAATTGCCTCTGGCTCAGGTCATGATCTCAAGGTATGGAGCCCTACATCAGGCTCCCTACTCAGTAAGAAGCCTGCTTCTCTCTCTGCCTGCTGTTCCCCGTTTGTACTCTCTCTCTCTGTCAAATAAATAAATAAATCTTTTTAAAAATCTTTAAAAAAAAATTTTTTTTTAAAAAGATTTATAAGATTTATTTGAGAGAGAGAAGAGTGTGTGTGTGTGTGGAGAGAGGCAGAGGGAGAAAATCTCAAACAGACTCCCCACTGAGCACAGAGCCAAGTTGGACTCAATCTCAGGATCCTGAGATCATGACCTGAGCTGTTGTCAAGAATCAGACACTCAACCGACTGAGCCATCCAGATGCCCTGAGGTTAAGATTTTTAAATTACAGGGGCACCTAGGTGGCTCAGTGGGTTAAAGCCTCTGCCTTTGGCTCAAGTCATGATCCCAGGTTCCTGGGATCAAGCCCCGCATCCGGCTCTCTGCTCAGCAGGGAGCCTGCTTCTCCCCATCCCCTTTCTCTGCCTGCCTCTATGCCTACTTGTGATCTCTGTCTGTCAAATAAATAAAAATTTTAAAAAAAAGATTTTTAAATAATTTAACATTTCAACAGGTTTTATGCATTGTACTAGGTACATAACATGGTTTAGGCTTCATGGACTTCAGGAGACAACTACAAACTACTATCAGTGTTGCCGAAGAAAATAAAGAGCTATCTATGAGAAAGAGAGTGCACAAGAGGAATAGAAGAAGAGGGAACTAATTTAGACTGGGTAGCCAGTTACAGAGTGAGAATCAGTGTGATAGTAGCACGTTGGGCTCAGACAATAGCAGGTGTTTTTGCAAAACATGTTTTCCAAAGATGGCTGCAACAGAACATCTGTCCTTCTAGGACCTTGTCATCCGCCTACCAGGAGGTGGAGTCTGTGTCCATTCTTTTTTTTTTTTTTTTTAAGATTTTATTTATTTGAGAGAGAGAGAGAAAGAGAGCAAGCAAGCATGAGTGGTGGAGCCCATCACTCAATCCCAGAACTGCGGGATCATGACCAGAGCCAAAGGCAGACTCTTAACTGACAGCCCCCCAGGTACCCTAATTCCCTTTAAACTTGAGTGGACCTTTATGAATGTCTGGACCAAAATAATGAGACAAATGTGACACTGTGTGAATTTAGAGACCAGTTTGTAATAGGCCATTCAGCATCAGCCTGGTTCTCTTAGGACACTTACTTTTAGAACTTGATCCCCATGCTTTGAGTAAAGCCAATCAGTCTATGGCCATACCACCCTGAATGCACCCCATCTCATCTGAGTAACACCAATCAGCCTATGGAAAAGAAACAACACCCCTATCCTTGGCTGAGTTCTCAGTCAAAAGCAAACACTACCTTGCCAACCATATGAATGACTCATTTAAAAGTAGGTACTGCAGCCCTCAGTTAGGCCACGCCAGCCAAGAATTACAGACAGCAGAGATGAGCCACAAAGAGCAGACATGAGCCATCCCTACCAAGACATGTCCCAAGTTCCAAAGACATGAACTAATTAAAAGACTGCTATTATTTTAAGACACTAAATTTTGGGTGGTTATATAGCAAGAGCTAATCAGAACAATGTGCAAAGACCTTGAGAGTGGTAGTTTCAGAAAATGCACAATGTGGCTTAAACACAGGTATTGGAAATGACAGCATTGGCAATGACAGCACTGACAGCAACTGACAGCTAACACTCATTATTTATGTTATACAGGCATTGTTCTAAGTGACTCATATATATTATTTAATCACTACAATCCTGCTGGTAAGTATCCTTAAAACACTGATTTTACATGTGGGAAAACAGAGGCACAAAATAGTTGAATGACTTTCCCAAGATCAAACACTCAGGCAGACTAGTGCAAAAGCCTATGCTATGAATAATGCCATACTGCTTCTCGAAGGACAGAATGGCATAATATGAGGTGTAGAAAGGTAGATCAAGGCCAGGTTATGCAGATTTTTATAGATCATGGTAGAAAGTATAAGTATTAGTCTTTGAGTAATGGGACACTACTGAAGAGTTTTAACCAGAGAGGTTTATGATCCAATTTATATTTAAAAGATCATCCTGGCTGCATGTGAAAAACAGATTAGAAGAAAGGCAATAGTTGATGTTTGACCATAAGGTACTCCTTGAGAATAAAATTAGAAGAACTAAAATGTAATGGTTTCATGGAAAGAATATAAGGGAGGGTAAGCTGATTAACACTGAGCCCCATGATCAACTTAAAACATATAAAAAAAGAAATGCCAAAATGCTTTTATGTGCATTCTGTTGTAATACAACAGATAGGAAGAATACCACACCACCTATGATATATTCTTGTGCGGGGAAGGGGAAATTCAAACCTAAATCCAGTCAAGCCAAGATTTAGCTACAAGTTTACCAGAAATAAAAGAACAGAGGAACATGTTAAAAGACACCATGAGAATTCAGCCTGCCAAATCTAGAATGTGGAAAATTTCTAGATGACAAATTTCATGAACAGCAAGAAAGGGACAGGTCACTATCATAGAATGAAAGACTGAAAAAATGTATTAACCAAATGCAATCTTATAGGTAAAATTATATGATGTCTAGATTTGCTTTAAAATAATATGAAGGGGGACAGGCAGTACAGATGAAACAATATATACTGTATGTATTTTAACTGTTCAAGCATGGTGAAAGATGCATAGGGGTTAATTATACAATTTCTTCAGGTTTTTATATGCTTAAAACTTTCTATAACAGTTTGAATTAAAAAAATGTAGGGGCACCTGGGTGGCTCAGTTGGTTTAAGGTCTGCCTTCTACTCAGGTCATGATCCCAGGGTCCTGGGATGGAGCCCCACATCAGGGTCCCTGCTCAGTGGGAAGCCTGCTTCTTCCTCTCCCTCTGTCATTGCTTTTGCTTTCTCATATAAATTAAAAAAAAAATCTTTAAGAATATAAAAAGCAAAAATAAAAAATTTAGCAATCTATCCACATTCCTCAAAGCCAATCAAGATGATGCTGAAAACTCAGGCAGGAATGACTGGGCTGATGACTAAGCATAAAACCTCCTCTGTGTTTCACTTTCTTCTTCAAGAAGAAAGTGAAGAAGAAAGTGTTTCACTTTCTTCTTCAAGAAGATACAAGAGGAAAGCAGGTAACTATGTAAGTTAGAAAAAGGAATTTCGGAGAGGTGGTTGAGCAGTGCCCTTAGCACTCTCTGAGGGACAGGGAGCCCTGATGTATCTGGGCAAGTGGAGATCAATGCATATGGCACAGCACTGGACATCTAACAAAGTACAACCTTCAAGCAACCTTCTGATTGCAATATGGCTCTCACTGTGGCATTTTTTTTCTGTGGGAGAGGATGTATTTTTAATGACTTATTAATAAATAATTAACTAGTTAAGTTGCCATTCCAGTTTTTATATCAGTCTCCTTTGAGTTTTCATAGGGTAAAATTAGTTCACAGTGCCCAAAATCAAACATCCTAAATAGTGAACTTAAAAGACCAGATTTTATAATCTGATGACCACACCAATACTGCAAACTTTTCACCATGAGCCTTTCTTTGTGTTGTTATATGTCCTTCACAAATAGATCATGTTTTATCTTTGTTGATTTTTTAACTTAATGTTTCACATATTAAACTCCAATCTGAGTAATTTAACAATATCTGATTTTAAGATTCCCATAATTGGTGACCAATATTTAAGAAAAAAAGATCAAATCAGCTATTTAATACTTTCCTATAAATTTAATAAGATGATCAATAAGATAGCTTAACTATAGTTTTCATATAAAGGGTATTATTTAAATTTATTTAATTTTATCTTATGAAATTTATTACAGTAGAATTAGAGTGATTATTCCTATCATATAGAATATTCAAACTTCAACTTCCTTACTGAGAAGCAATATTCATGATTCCATCAAGGTCCCCCAAATTAGCATACTTCAAGACAAGCAATGAAATTAGAACATTAAACAAATCATTTCTTTGGACATAAAAGAGGGGGAGGGGATTTTTTTTTTTTTTAAGATTTTATTTGAGACAGAGAGAGAACATGAGTGGGGAGAGATTCCAAGACCTTGGGATCATGACCTGAGCAGAAGGCAGATGCTGAACTAACTGAGCCACCCAGGTATTCCAGGAGGGGTGATTTTAATAGGTATTTGATTAGAAGAGGATAGAAAAATCCCATCAATTTATTTTTGGTCTTCAGTAGTACCAAAGCTTAAACTTTTTTTTCATGTTTCCAATTTAGATGTTTAAAAAAAAAAAAAAATCAGTTGAGTACCGGAAGCTTAACTGTGTAAAAACCATAGAAATAATAGCTGTGATTTACTGAGTAGTTACTATGTGCTACACTGTTTTAACAACCTTGCTTGTATTTTATCCTCTAATCTTCACAATTCCATCCCCATTTTGCAGATGAGGAAACTGAGACACACAAAACTTAAGTAACCTGCACAAGATCACAGAGCTCAAGAGGATCAATAACTTAAGTTCAGCCACTGGCAGGCTCAAGAGACCTCACTTGACTGCTAAACCACACATACGCTGTACTGTGCCATGCTAGGCTTTACCACTCCTACATCATATGTGACTGAAAATCTACCTCCTAAGGTTAAAACAAACAGAAAAAACTTTAAAAACATGCAAGTGCCATCAATTTAGAGTGATGTCATTACATTTTATACAACAAAGTATAAGGTAAAATTTATCTCATTTTGAAGCCCGTCTTTTTTTTTAATTTTTTAAGATTTTATTTATTTATTTGATAGAGAGATAGGGAGAGAGCACAAGTAAGCAGAGCAGCAGGCAGAAGGAGAGAGAGAAGCAGGCTCTTTGCTGGGCAGGGAACCTGATTTGGGGCTCGATCCCAGGACCCTGGAATCATGACCTGAGCCGATGGCAGCTGCTTAACTAACTGAGCCACCCAGGCGCCCCTCGAAGCCTGTCTTTTAACTATTCTTAATTCCATAAAAAAGAAAGAAATACAGTTCATTTCACAAGTGAAGACATATTCCTTCAGCATGAAAATCCCTATTAAAAAACGCTATCCTAGCTGTCATGATAAGATTAAAATCAGCAAAGGAGTACAGGTACTCTGAGTGACTTGAAAGAGAACAATAGCCCACCCTGTCCAGAAAGACTAAAAATATTTACATTTATCAAGAGTAAGACAGACAGGATAAGTTTAAACTGCAAAACTGCTTTCAAAATAGTAATCTACTGAATTCATACTAGGAACTTGAGCAATATTCAAGTCCTTATGACAATCAATTAACTTCTGTGACTTTCCCAGGTATGAAAGAAGAAAAAACTTAAAGAATATCTCTACACCCTGGATATGCAATGAGTGCCTGTCTGTTTGTATGGTATGTGTACAGGGCACAAGTGAGAAATGAGATGATAAATATTAAATGTAGTCCCAGACTTCAGAAGAACTCCAGTACTTACCATAGCACTAGGTTTCAGTATGTTTTCCACAGAAAAGACATCAAACATTAAGAAATTGGTTGTACGCTTGAAAACTTAATACTTACTAGGTTGGTTTCCTAAAATAATGGAAAGTTCTCTATAGAAGAGCAGCTGAGGGGGGAAAAAGGGGCACCATATAAGACAACTCTGAATATAATATTACAAAAACTGGACATAACTTCTTTCATGTTTCATTTTAGTGGAATGGAAACCAGGAAATCCCTTCTAACACACAGCTTTCTGTTTCTCAGGTACAGCAGCAAATTAGATTTTGACTCCACCAATAAAAGCACCAAAATTCATGGCTTTAACCCCAGTTGGGCCTTCCAAGCTCCTTGCTGCTCATGGTCAGTAATCTCTCCCATTCTTCAGACTCTTCCCAAGGCTCTGACCAACCTTCATTTTCCACATTTTCAGCAGATGGTCTTGTCTTCTATAATTTTCTAGACTACATACCCATGAGGGCAGGGCTCTTTGTTCATAGATGAATCTCATACATGTAGAACAGTGCCTGACACATAGCAGGTACTTAGTAAATACTTGTTAAATGAAATCCATCAATGAATTGAGGAAATGGGAGTCCCCCAACTAAAGAACTCTCTTTCAGCCTCCTGCCCTTTAACCTACAAACTTAATCTAGTCATTTCCTTCCTTACATCCTTCCCTCCAGTCTATAAGGAAGATAATCTTACTACGGTGGACATTTCTACCTGTGCTTCAGATCACAAGTTCTCCCATCTCTTTCCTCAGTAATTATTCCTCTCTACTATAATTTCTAAGTACCCCCAGTTATAAACTTCTTTCCCAGGGCCTAAAAAAATGCTTAATCCTATTCTGAAGCACAACCAAGAAAATCTCCTGCACCTACAGCTAACTGAAGTTACACTATTTCAAAGAAGCTTGGACTTGAAGTGTACACTTCTGGTCTGTTCCTCATCCCTCATTACCACAATCACCCTAAGGCACTTTGGCTTCCATCCCAGATTTCTCAAACTTCTCAAGGTAACGTCATCAAAGGACCAACACCCACCCAATCTAAAAGCTACTTTTGCTTCATCTGATGCTTCTGCGACATTTGATCCTGGCTTCTCATTTCTTAAAACTTCCTTTCTTGGCTTTTTGGCACTATTCTCTCACTGTTTTAGCCTGACAGTTTTCTCTTTCACCTGTCCCTTAAATGACTATTGCCCCAGAGAGACCTCATCTGCTCTTTTCTATAAATACCCTGAATGAGCTCATCCACATTCATAGTTTCAACCAATACTTATGTATTCTACTGACTCCCAGAACTCTACCCTCAGCTCAGTTCTTTTTTTTTTTTTCCTTAAGATTTTATTTATATGACAGAGAGAGATCACAAGTAGGCAGAGAGGCAAGCAGAGAGAGAGAGAGAGGAGGAAGCAGGCTCCCTGCGGAGCAGAGAGCCCGATGCAGGACTCGATCCCAGAACCCTGAGATCATGACCTGAGCTGAAGGCAGAGGCTTAACCCAGTGAGCCACCCAAGTGCCCCAGCTCAGTTCTTTTTACCTCAAGGCCAGACCTGGGTATCCAGCTAGAAGACATTCCCATTACTCTTGACTAAATTGCTATAATTAACCTATTACAAAATCAAACCTAAGGGTCTCCAAGACCTCCAACCATTTCTTATATACATTTCTCCCCCCCCAGAACAAAACTTCTTCCATATTGCAACGTGAGTAGTTAATATAAAACACAAGCATAGTAATAACTCTACAAGCTTAAAATTGTTCCCTCACTCACCATCACTTAAAGCAATGGCCTCTAAAGTGGGGTAAAGGGGCACCTGGATGGCTCAAATGATTAAGCATCTGCCTTCAGTTCAGGTCGTGATCCCAGGGTCCTGCAATCGAGCCCCACGTGGTCCCCCTCCCAGCCTGCTCAGCAGGGAGCCTGCTACTCCCTCTCCTTCTACTGCTCCACCTGCTGTGCTCTCTCACTCTCTCTGTCAAATAAATAGATAAAATATTTAAAATAAATAAATAAATAAAGTGGGGTAAAGTTTTCTCCTCTTTCATTTCTATTTTTATGTTTTATAATAACTCTATGCATATATAAACACAGAGTAAAACATTTAACATGCAAGTATACATATGAAGGAATATGCTTCAAATCTTTTATTGATATGGGTACTTTAAAAATACGGAGACCACTAATTTAGAGGAAAAGTATAATCCACTATATGACAGGTAGTCATCATATGGCCCTGGACTTTTAATCAAAGCTACTTTTATACTGTACATGAATTATGCCAAACTACTTTAACATTCTAACTAGCACAGATCAGCTTTGAGGCTTTACTTATGCCCCCGCCACCTGAAATGTCCAGTGTCCACTCACATCCCTTCTGACTTCCCATTACCCTCCCTAACAACTCCTCTCTTCTTTAAGTCTCAAAACAAACTTAACTATGTGAAACTTTCTTTGACTTTCCCAAGTGGAGGAGGGCACTTCCTTCTCTGAGCTCTCAAACACAATATGCATCTCTAGTATAGCAGAAATATAATTTGTTGTTTACATGGCTGTCTACTCATCTTTGTATTGCCAGTGCCTAGCATGACTCATAACACAAATTAAGTGCTTAATGTTCGTTAAGGGCTCAAGAGGCACAGTGTTAGGGGACAAACTGCAGCAATACCTTAGTTACCCAAAACAGTTGAGAGAGTGTGCGCTTTGTGTTGCTTAGGTCTTGGTTGATGATCAATTTTAACTTTTTAATTTTAGGATGTGCTTACATTGTGCAGTAAGTTTTCAGGTGTTGCTAAACAGGGAGAGATTTTGAGAAAGCCAGCACTTTATCATTTACCAAATTCTTATCAATTAACCCTCAACAGTGTCAACACATTCAGAAAGACACCTTATATAAATTCAAATGCTAAGACTCAGTGATTCTGGTCAAACACAGCATATTAATTACATACATTTATCTTCCTTTTCTGAAATTCCACTAAAAGTAAGTGAAGTGAAAAACAAGTTATAAACGTATAACACCAAAGAATAGAAGTGACACCAGTGCAGAAGCAATTCTAATACAGGTTTGAAAGATGGGATTTTAAAAGAAGGAATAAGGGGCGCCTGGGTGGCTCAGTGGATTAAGCCGCTGCCTTCGGCTCAGGTCATGATCTCAGTGTCCTGGGATCGAGCCCCGCATTGGGCTCTTTGCTCAGCGGGAGCCTGCTTCTCTCTCTCTCTCTCTGCCTGACTCTCCGCCGACTTGTGATCTGTCAAATAAATAAATAAAAAATAAAAAAAATAAAAAAAAAAAAAGAAGGAATAATACTTGACTTGGCAAAGCAAAGGAAACTAAATTGACTGCAAAGAGTGACCTATTAAGTGAACTTGCTGGCTAGAATTTATAGGCAATGGGACTTTAGAACAAAGTATAAGGCTCAGGGCTAAAAACTAGGAATTGACTGAAAATTTAAATAACAAAGAAATTAAGAGCTCCCACCCCCAGTCCAGCAATAACCTTGCCCAATAGTAGGAGATAAGGGTGGGGCCTACAATAGGGGCATTAAGAGAAAGGCTGCCAACTAAACCATGGCCTTTCAAAAACTCTCCCCTTAGTGCTTTTCAGGTTAGAGCAGGTAATATGCCTCTTAGGTACATATGGAAGAAAATACTCACCTTGCTCTCAGAATGCCCAGAGGTATACACACTGGAAGATCATTCTCCAGATAAAATGAATAATCTTGGAAAACAGACCTCTACTACACTTGGGGACCACCCAAGAAGATGACCACTACCTAAATGCTTAACATGAAGTCCACTAACAACAGGCCTCACGGAGTCACAAACAGCTTTCAATCAGTTTTCAGTGTCTCATTCTAAGGCATAACTGAGGATCACGAGATACTCCAAGAGTTTCCAACATGATAGGAACTAAACGAAACAAAACATACAAGAACACAAAAAAGAGAATTTAGGGACTGGAAAACATGACTTCAAAACACTATAAATGTCCTCAAATAAGATACTGAGAAAGAAGATTTGCAAATTAAAGTTTATATGGAAATTAAGAATCTAATAGAAATATTCGAAGATGGAAGCCAAGGAAATGTCCTTAGAAGGCAGAATAAAAGAGAAAAGACGGTAGAAAAGACAAAAAGAAGTCTACCATCCAACTAACAGAAAATTCATAAACAAAAGAAAGAAAATGTTTAAGTAGGTTTTTTTTAATAGAAGAAAATCTCCCAAATTTAGAGAAGTTAACCAGACTGAAATGGCCCAACAGACTAAAAGAATAAACAGTAAAAAAAAATAAAAATAAGAAACCAAACATACAAACAAAAAGCCCCCACACCATATCATCATATTTTCGATCAGTAGAGGAAAAAAAACCCCAAAACCTCTCATAGTGGGTGGGGGAGAAGTCATACACGAAGGAAAAGGAATCAGAAACAAGCAGGCTTCAATAGGAACACTGTAATAAACTCGAATAGATCAGGGCCCTCACAGTGAGAGGACATCACTTCCTCTCTAGAAATCTAGACTCAATTAAAAAAGGAGGGGTCTGAGAAGACACTTTCACATGTATTAGGTCTCAAAAGTCATCTCCTACCTAGCCATTTTCAGGTAACTACAGGAAAATGAGCTTCAGTTAAACAAAAGGGTAAACCAAGAAAGAAAACAGTGTCCAGAAAACAGAAGATAGAATTGCAAACAAATAGGAATACAGTGGGAGGAAGGTTTAGGATGAGAACTACATAGTATGCCTAAAGAGTATCCAATCCATTCTGTATCAGGAGTGCGGAGGGCTATAGACTTTTTTAAAGTTAAAAAAACCAGAGTGGATATGTTGGTATTTGAGCATCTGGATGACACCCACGGATCCTATAGCAGACATAATTCTAAGATAGGCCCAAGATCATTGCCTCCTGGTGGACACACACTGCATAAAACTCTTTCCATGAGTATGGATAGAAAGGTGGAATAGGATGGGACACCACAGAGGTCATTAGGGTCACTAATCCATGGACTTCTGCTTAATCAAAAGGGAGATTGCCCAGTTATCCTGGGTAACCCTGCCTGACTTTAGTGAGTCTTGAAGGTGAAGCACTGGAAAGGAGCTCCTCCTGCTGGCCTTAAAGACACAGCTTTCCCAAGATCTACATACGCAAGGAAATGAATTCAGCCAACAACCACATTAGCTTTGAAGATGATGTAGATCCATAAATGCGTGTTTAGTCCCAGCTGCCATCTTGACTGCTGTCTTGTGAGACCCTGAGAAGATCCAATTAAGGTGCCAGACTCCTGACTCACAGAAACTGTGAGATAAACGTATGCTGTTTTAAGCCACTAAAATTGTGGTAATTTGTCACAGCAATAGAAACCTAAAACTACGGCATGTGGACAAACTGAAGGATATCTCAAGCAGAATAAACAGTTCCAAATAAAATCATATTTCCTAAATGCATAAAGCTTCAGGAGTCAAAGCTGTGTCAAGTAATTTTTTAAAATAATACACTTAACTAATACCAGAAAGCAGAATTAACTCTGAATAAGAAATGGGCTTAACTGGTCAGTACTGCTGAAAGTAATCAAGTTTAAAGAGACAGGGATCAATTTCAAGTTGTCCTGGATCTTTTAGCTCCTAAAAAATAGATGAGACGTTCAACCAGAGCTCTTCCCCTCAGTTCAAAATTGTAATTTTTGCAAATTTCAAGCAAGGAGAAAACAAAAGCTTCAAGAATCACTGAGTTTTCAAATGGAGAAGTGTCTTACATGTGTCAGCTTCATTTACCAAAATACAAGGACTCTCAAAGTAAGGACTCTCAATTACAAGGATGTTGCTGTGGGATCAGCAGTATTAGCATCACCTGGGAATTTGTTAGAACAGCAAATTTGTGGGCACCTATTTCCATACTCACTGAATTAAAAATCTGGGGTGAAGTCCAGCAATCTCAGTTTTTAACAAGCCCTCTAGGTGATTCTGATACAGGTTCAAAATTGAGAACCACTAATGTTAATGTTAATATCTAATGTTAATTTCTGCCTCTGCCCAATTATGTTCTGTTCTCCCCCCCACCCCTTTTTAAAAATTTTATTTATTTGGCAGAGAGAGAGAGAGAAAGAGCCAGAGAGGGAACACAGGCAGAAGGAGTGGGAAAGGGAGAAGCAGGCTTTCTGCAGAGCAGGGATCCTGACATGGGGCTCCATTCCAGGACCTTAGGATCATGACCTGAGCTGAGACAGACGCTTAATGGCTGAGCCACCCAGACACCCTTTGTCTTCCTTCTTTAGTCAAAAGTTAAAGCATTTCCAAAATTACTGTATCCAACCAAGATTAGCCATTAGCACATGGCCGATGCTTAAAAAAATGTTTGCTAAATAATTAAGGTCTTAGGCTTCAGGTGTGTTTCTTCCATGAGAGGGTTTTGTTTTGTTTTGGTTTGGTTTTACAAAGATTTTACTTATTTATTTGACAGAGATCACAAGTAGGCAGAGAGGCGGTGAGGGTGGGGAGCAGGTTCCCCACTGAGTAGAGAGCCTGAATGGGGGGGCTCGATCTCAGGACCCTGGCACCATGACCTGAGCCGAAGGCAGAGGCTTTAACCCACTGAGCCACCCAGGCGCCCCCATGAGAGGGTTTTTAGAACAAACTGGATATGAATGACTTTGGGCAGACTTTCCCACAGTCTCCAACTATCCCTACTGCCTTCTACCTTACATATTTACACATTTTTCTTCCCAGCCAATAACAGCACTGGGACCTCTACGAAAAATAATTCAGAAAGAACACTTTGAAGTCTGGATAAAATATGGTCCAACTTTCTCTTACAAATTCTAGAGAATCAAGTAACAGCCATCTCATGATGATTCAAGGCTCTCCTAGTCCAGCATTAAGCCCTAGGAAAGGTGTTTCAAGATAATATCTCAAGATTGATGTTTCTGGTCTGGAGTCTTCCAAAAAGGAGACCCTGACTACTTAGGTATTTCAGAGGCTCATGGCTCAATAACTTTAAGGGCAGTTAATAGGGCTTTGACTGATGGAATTTACAATTTAATATGAACTTTGGAAACTTCATACCAAGTACATGAAATGACATCAAATCACTTCGGAAGGCAGCCTTGCTCACCACTATACCACCAACGCCCACTATGAAATGACATCAAATCACTTCGGAGAAAGAATTAAATGTATTCAAAATTTAATGCATGAGCAGAGATTTAATTACACTAAAATTAGAATGAAGTTTCTTTCCATACCATCTAAAAGGAAAACAAGACACATTTAATGAACTCATCACTAAGATACCAAGCTTACACTAAGTTAGAATGTTTAACCATGAGGGGTTTAGAAACCTCTCTCTCAATGAGTGTCCAGGTAGGTTAGCATCCATTTAGGATGCACTGACCTAATAAGAAGCGAGAGGGTCTAGCACACGCTCTGCCATTTCACAGCGCCGTCAATTCCTGTAAGTCACATGCTCCCTCTGATCTGTCTCCTTCTCCCTAAAAAGTGCAGATTAATACTAGCACTCTGATAACTCCTTACAAGCTAAAAACAAGAAACAATTTTTGCTGTCATTAGGATAATTGTGTCTTTAATCTATTATTAAAAGAAAAATAAAATAAAAGGGTGCCTGGTTGGCTCAGTCGGTTAAGCATATGCCTTTGGCTTGGGTCATGATCGCAGGCAGGGTCCTAGCCCCATAGGGGGAAATCCACGCTCCCCAGGGAGTCTGCTTCTCCCTCTCCCTCTGCCACTCTCCCTGTTTGTAATCTCTGCCAAATAAATAAATAAATAAATAAATAAATTTTTTTAAAAAGGGAAAAATTAAATAAAATAAAAACAAGCTAAAATTGGGTCAAATACATAAGTATCTGTACTTCGGAATAGTAACAGATTCTGATAATTTGTACTGTAGATATAAACATTTTTTAAATACCCCTCACTCTTAAAATCTAAATTCTAAAACTTAATATATTCATCATAGAAAACCTGAAAGATGCAGAAAAACTCAAAAAGCATTTCACAATCATACCTCCCAGAAATAATAAACATGGTAGCGCTTCAAGAAATTTTTTCAAGTATTTTTATGCATATACAGAATGTATTTTATATACTTGAGTTCACAGAAAATATAAAGTCTTGCATTCTGGTTTCTAACTGACCACAGCATCATCTTTCAAAACATTCTTCAGACTAGCTTCCTACCACATGAATAGTTTAACTACTAAACATACACTAATGACTCAGAATATACCAATATGTCACCAAATAAAAGTAAATAGTAATATTGTCATTAGTGTCTTTTTCTTTTCCCCATACTAACATAGGCATAGCAATAAATATCAATTCAGCAATAATAAAATATCTAATGAAAGCAACAATGAAAGTAGACAACTAAAATTCTCTGTATTATCAGATGAGTAAGGACAAAGGCAGCCTGCAAGATCTTGAAAAAAATTTCTTTTCTTTTAATCAACAGGAACTCAAGAAAAATGAGTTTAAGGATGATTTGGGAGTCTTCCCATTCAGCTCAATGTATACAGATCCCTGGCTGTACTGAGTAAACAAGAGTAGGTAGAATTCTCACTCTGTAAACATCTTGGGAGCTGGCAGGGTGATTACGCATAGCACATGAATTTTAATGTTAAAATCCATGTGAAAAAGATTCCTAACAACAGAGTAGGAGAGAAAATGGCAGTTTTATAAAAAAAAATAAGCAAAAGGGAAACATATAACGGGACAGGCTAAGCACAATCGAATATGTTGATAGGTTCAAAGTGATTGTCCTAACGTAGGTTTAGTAATATAATAGACTTCCATGAAGGAAGAGTGAGTGACAGAAGTTTTCTAATATGAATACTTTCAGCTCTTTGATAGCCAAATCCACTTAAGATAATTTCCTAGAGACTGGTATTAAGAGTCTAATAAGAGAAACTGAAAGTAACTAGGAGAGAAAATTCCAACTCACACACACAAAAAAACTTATTCAGAATGGCCCTCTTAAACTTACTTATAAACTCTTAAATGAAACAGAAAAAAAGGCAATAACTTGAGTAAGGCTGAGGCAGGCTTAAACATAAAGGTGAAAAGATCCAACAATTTACTAAAAAAATGATCAAAGCCCAACTGGTACATCCGACTGTATACCTACCAAATTGCTAGGAATCAGGATTTTCTGTATATGAAAAATGGGTTCTAAATCCCCAGATCATTTCAACTTATAGTGAACACGTGTGCTGCACTATGAACTAGATGGTTAGCAAACACAATGTGTACTACTTGTAGAGATATACCAGACCCGTGGCTCTTGGCACATTTCTGTTAAAGCTCTCCTACTAAACACAGAGACAAATTTCCTGCCTTACAGGAGGGGGAAGGTCAAAAGGACTCTCGTCTACAGCCCTCTGGACTCTTAAGGTATGTAAACACATGGATCCAGATGTGTCAACAGATGTGACATAATCAACATGACTTAAAATGAAAGTAATGAAAGCTGCTTTGTTATCTGTGGTCCCCTACCAGCTGTTCCTGTTTAATTTCTGTCCAACTCTTATTTGGTTACTTCACAAGAAGTCCTGAATTTTTACAACTGCTCTCTGCCTTGAGGAACTATTGCCAAACCCTGTCAAAGATAACATGGAAATGTTACGTTTTATGAAAGAACATTAAAAGAAAATGTCTATAAACCAAAGCTTTTTTAAAAATTTATTAATTAGCTGATAAGAGATTAAGGTGACTTTTCAAAAAGGAGAAAAAGTATAAAGATAAATGTATTATGAAGGGAAAATATTGACTCTATGGCTAATTTTTTGTATTTTACAACTAATTTTATTTTCTGATATAAGAAAGAAAACTATTTTTTGCTTTCCTCTGGCAGCCTACCTTAGAAAAGACAGTTGTATGTAAACGAAATTCAGTTTTTAACTAAGTCAAATGTTAGTTCTACATATTTAAAATACTTTTGGCTACACAAAAGCCATAGTGGGTTCACAATCCATTACTGGGTGGGAAAAAACCTCGTAAGAAAGAATATTTATTTTCCTTTTTGCAAGGCCACCAAAAAGATGCCTCTGTAAAATTAATTTTAAAGCATACTTACCAGAGAAGTGAGATTTTTAAAAAACTTTTAAAATTAAGATGGAAAAATAAACAAAATACAGTTGACCCTTGACCAATGCAGGTTAAGGGGTGCTGAACCCCGCACTATGGAAAATTCACTTGTAACTCTGGACTTCCCTAAAACTTTACTAATAACTTCATGCTGACTGAAAGCCTTTCTGATAACAGTCAATTAACTCATTTGTATATCTTATACCATATTCTTATAATAACATTAGAGAAAATGTTGTTAAGAAAATCGTAAAAGAGGGGTGCCTTGGTGGCTTAGTTAAGTGTCTGCCTTGGGCTCAGGTCATGATCTCAGGGTCCTGGGATCAAGCCCATCAGGAAGTTTGCTTCTCTCTCTCCCTGCCACTCCTGTTTGTGCTGTCAATTGAATAAATAAAATGTTTAAAAAAAAAAAAAAAAGTTTTACCTATCCTTGCAATGCCCATTCATTAAGATTTGAAAAGGAAAGAGTCTTTTTGATCTCTAGGAAAATCTCACTCCGCAAACATAATGAGTCTTATAAACTACAGGGTCACTTTACTGTATAAGCCACAGATCATAAGCCATTACAAATATGCAGCATAAGAAACTGCACATCTTTTTAAACAAAAAAAACTACTTACTGAGAAATAAGGCTATTGAAAATGTCTTATATTCAAATCTTAAAAATTGTTTCATAAGCCATTACAAATATGCAACATAAGAAACTGCACATCTTTTTAAACAAAAAAAAACTACTTACTGAGAAATAAGGCTATTGAAAATGTCTTATATTCAAATCTTAAAAATTGTTTGAAAAAATATTAAGTATTTGGAACTCATTTTCCTTACTCTTCTGTCCAGTAAGTTGGATTAATCCTAAATAACAAAACAAACCAGTACTACAAGTAAGTATTTCAATTAAACACCAAAGTTCTGAAAAAAAAAAAAAAATGTAAATCACAAGGCAGTAGGGAGGTTGGACCTTCTGAGATTTAATCATCTTTTCATCTGAGACATTCAATCACTTAGAACTAAACTGAGTTTACCAACTACTTATAACAACAGTTTCTTTTGTCAGTCCTTTAAATGACATGAATAATATTTCAGGTAATTAGCCTAAAACAACTTTCATGATTCTCTAATCCCCAAAAATAAAAAAGCCACACTACTCTGATATATTGTGACTTCATTTCAGTTATTAAATAAAGTACTGTGCTGAACCAAAATTAAGATTCTCCCCTAAATACATTCTTTATATATTTCTATTTTGAGAGGAATTTTTAGTCTGTACAGTTATTGATTCATGACAAATCTTCAAGTTTGTTGTGAAGGCTTAATAATTGTATTCTAGAGACAAAAAATCAAAATAAAGGAAATAAGACTGTAAGTGAAATAAATAAAAATAGGATTAATAAGGATGTTTTAAGAGGATTAACATCTACATAATGTGACCATCCAAAACGACATAATACACTTTGCTTTTAAGAATTACATAATCATATCTTAACATGGTACTCAAAATCCCTACTTCAGTTCTTATAAAAATCTCAGGGCAGGGATGCCTGGGTGGCTCGTACCTTAAACATCTGCCTTCAGCTCAGATCACCATCTCAGGGTCCTCTAAACAAGCCCTTTGTGAGGCTCCCTGCTTGGTAGGGAGTCTGCTTCACCCTCTGCCCCTCCCCCTGCTCCTGCTCGCTCTGTGCGTCTCTCTCTCAAATAAATGAAATCTTAAAACAAAAAACAGAACAAAAAGCTCAGGCCAGAGCCCAAATTATATACTATATTCATTCTGTCTCCCAAACAATCCCACCTCTTATATTTGCTCCTCCCCCAAATTAATTTACAAAGATACTTAAATAACTGGCCGTGACTAGTTTATACATTCTAAGAGCCTTGTCCAAATACTCAAGTACCATAATCTTAATTCTCTTCCTCTCAGTTTATGCCCTGTTAAATGTGTAACTATTCCAAAAAGTGTTTTTTATTTTCATTTTTAAAACTGTAGAATGGGATCTAGTTTTGTTTTTGTTTTTTAAAGATTTATTTATTTATTCGAGAGAGAGAGAATGAGAGGGAAAGGCAGAGGGAGAGGAAGAATCTCATGCAGACTCCCCAGTGAGGGCAGAGCCCACTGCAAGGCTGAATCCCAGGATCCTGAGATCATGACCTGGGCCAAAATCAAGAGCCAGATGCCCAAAAAACTGAGCCACCCAGACGCCCTTGGATGTAGTTTTTGGGGGTTATTTGTTGTTGTTGTTGTTTAGATATTACAAATATCTTCTTTGTAAATCTAAGTAACAATATTTCCACATTTTGGCATGCCAACTTGTTATCCCATATAGAGATCGTGTTACATATCAGTTGAGAATGTGTGGGTAGGCCATTATCAAATTGGTGGCCATTACCACCAAAACTGTAAAAGAAAAGTTATCTGATTTTCTTTTGGGGGAGGTGGGGAACTTGGATGAGCACTGCCAATCCCAGCACTGAAGCAAAATGAAGCTGGGAAGGAGGGGGTAAACTGCAGAAGCAAGTTTAGAGAGATGGGAGTTTGGGAATAAGAATGGGCTTTAATTTCTTCCACCACCTTCATGTGGGTAAATGCACTGTAGCCAAGGGAAAAGTCCTGAAGATCCTCTGCTATTATACCTGCTATGTCACTTGGACAAGAGAAAAAAGAATGGAGTCACAAGGATAAAAAGAAGAAAAGGGCAGAAAGGAACTAGTTAAAAGTTCTCACTATATGGAACAATAGGTTATAAATCAAGAGAAAAGGACATGTGGAAAGAGTAAGGGTGATCCTTCCCATGTATATCCTACCTTGAAAAATCCCTAAAGACAAAAAATGAGTTCTTGCAAATATCAATGAGTAGGAGGGAGCTTAATTATTCCATTAATAAATTTTAAAAAATAAATCTATTCTGATGAAAGTTCACATCACAAGAAACAAAAATCTGGGGCACCTGGGTGGCTCAGTCATTAACTGTGTGCCTTTGGCTCAGGTCTTGATCTCACGGTCCTGGGATGGAGCCCTACATCGGGCTCCCTGCTCAGTGGGGAGCCTGCTTCTTCCTCTCCCACTCCCCCTGTTTGTATTCCCTCTCTCAATCTCTCTCCCTGACAAATAAATAAATAAAATCTTTTAAAAAAAAAAAGAAAAAATCTGTCACTACATGAGATGATGGATGTTAATATACCAATTGTAGTCATCATTTCAGACTATATATGTGTTGAATCGTTATTCTGTGCTCCTTAAATTAATACAATGTTATATGTCAGTTATATTTTAATAAACTGGGGGGAAAGCACCTCTTCTCAAAATATGCAAACTCTTCTACTTTTATGGTTGATATCCTTATATTGACAGATTTAAAATTATAATTCTATGTTAGTCACAGGTGAAGTAACCCTTCAGCTTACAAGGCAAATCTTACCAGCAACTCCAAATATCCTTTAATTACTTGCTTGGGGGAACGTGTTCTCACTCTTACTTTCCATGCAATTTGTATGCTAAGCTAGAAAGTACTTTTTAAACTCCCACATTCACTATTTCATGGCCCATCTAAGTGAAGAGCTCAACTAAAAACACATGATGCCATTTCCTACATTTTTACCCCTGCACATGTAATGTCCTAATCCTGAAAAAGTCCTACTCAGACAACTACACACAACTCACCAACATCCCTCCTCTCCCTCCACCCTAGGAGCAGTGTTTTTCAAATTACCAGTTGTCATCACCTGGTTGTTAAATCAACTTATTGGATCTCAGATGTCATTCTTGTTCTAAAAAATAGAAAATACTGGGCGCCTGGGTGGCTCAGATGGTTAAGCATCTGCCTTCAGCTCAGGTCATGATCCCGGAGTCCTAGAATTGAGTCCAGCAGCGGGCTCCCTGCTCAGTGGGGAGTCTGCTTCTCCCTCTGCCTCTCTCTCTGTCTCTCATGAATAAAGAAAATCTTAAAAAAAAAAAAAAGGAAAATACTACAATGCATCACACAATGGGTATTATTTTATGACATTTTATCAATTATGTATGTACTAGGTTGTGAGGTAAAAACGTGTATCCTGATGTAATGAGTCATTGCCAAAAAAAAGGCTTGAAATACACCAGCTTTTGTTTCGTCTATAAGGCCTTCTAACCTGGCCCCTGCATAAGGTGCTAGGCCTATCTCTTACCACAGCCCAAAGAGCCAAGTTTCTCAAGCCCCACTCTTTTGCAGTTCCTTGTCTCAGTGCTGTCAATCACACTGCTCCCTCAGCCTTGAATGCCCTCTCATTTGTCTACAAGGCCCACCTGTTCTCATCTTTCATTATTTAATACCTACTACCTCCTCCACAAAAGCTCTTTTATCCTTCCCTCAGGAGCTAATGCTACACATAGTTTGTATTTCTATGATGCCCTACGTTATAGTTCCTTAGACATTTCCCTATACTTTCTAATTTCAGGCCTGTCTTTCCAGCTTCTCAACTATAAACTCTCTGAGGGAAGGAGCACATTTTACGTACCTCTGTATCAGAAGCACTGAGCTGCTGAACAGGCCACATGAAGGGGGGTCAAATGAGTAAAATGCACAAATAAAGAATTATGACTTGCATCTAACTTCTCTGATGTTAAAAATTATTGAGTGGTTGCCTTTTCAACAAAGGCCATTCGTATGCCACTGCTGGATCAAGATTTCCACATTTTTGCCTCAGTCCCCAGTAGCCTGAGGCAGAAAGAGGTGTCAGCTTCCTCTCTCAGCAAACCTGAAAGGACTCAGGTCAGGTTGCAATGCAGTAGCATGCACTTCCATGCTTCAGGAAGTTATCTGGGGAAAGGCAGAGAAAAGGGTTTCCAGAGGTTCCCACAAGCAGGTGAGATCAATCAGAATAGCACTAATAGACCTTATTAGCATACAGAATCACATTTTATAAATAACTTTCAATGGAGTGTCAGGGGCAGAGAGGGAGCTTTCTCTCTTCCATGTGGATGGTACTGAGTTGTCAATAGGAACTATACAAAACAAAAGGTAGCATGAAATAACTCGCTAAAGTTACTTGATTTCTCTTGCCTACTCTAATGGCTCTGAAATAGCTCCTGACTCACAGCTCTCATTATGAGATACTACTTGGAGGACTAGGGGTTGAACCTTACAGGCTATCCTCAATGGGGCTATACAGCTTTTCACAGACTTTATCTCACATACACAAGTGCTCGCATTTTTAGGGGGTCTGATTCACCTATTTCACAAGCCAACACTTCAACTGCCTTCCCTGTAATTAAAAACAGTTCAGGCAGCATCCAAGATAGTTTGACAGACTCTGCCAACTGTCAGTTTCAGCTGTTCTTTTCCATTTCCACAACGGTTCATAAACTACTATTATAGGAGCCAGGTTGGTTTTCTGCCTGAAGTCAGCACCCATTTTATTTAAGAATAAAAATAATTGGGGCACCTGGGTGGCTCCGTTTGTCTGCCTCTGGCTGAGGTCATGATCCCAGGATCCTGGGATCAAACCCCACATGGGGCTCTCTGCTCGGTGGGAAGCCTGCTTCTTCCTTTCCCACTCCTCCTGCTTGTGTTCCCTGTCTCACTGTGTCTCTCTCTCTTTCAAATAAATAAATAAAATCTTAAATTAAAAAAAAAAAGAATAAAAATAATTCCTAGCAGCACCTGGGTGGCTCAGACAGTTGAGCGTCCGACTCTTGATTTTGGCTCAGGTCATGATCTCAGGACCCTGAGATCTAGCACTGTGTATGGCTCCCCACTCAGCAGGGAGTCTGCCTGAGAGTCTCTCCCTCTGCCCCTCCCCAACCCGTGCTTGCAGACATGCTCTATCTTGGAAAAAAAAAGGAAAAGAATTCCTTTTGCTTAAACATCCCCCCTAGATTTGCAGTTACATCCATAGTTATGGCAAAGAAAAATTCTTATTGCTAAGTCAAAAATATATTCATAAAATCTGAAACTCTTCACTCACAATACTAAATTTTATATACCTGTCGAAGTAAGGTAATTTAGCATTGCCTGCGTAAAACTTTAAAAGCCATTTAAAATACCATTTCCATTTGGGGCACCTCGATGGCTCAGCCGGTTGGGCATCTGCCTTCAGCTCAGGTCATGATCTCGGGGTCCTAGATCTCAGACTCACATTGGTCTTCCTGCTCAGTGGGGAGTCAGCTTTTCCCTCTCCCTCTGCCCCCCCACCCCCTGCTCACGCAAATGCTCGTGTGCACTTGTTCTCTCCCTCTCTCAAATAATAAAAACCTTAAAAAAAAAAAAAAAGACAACCACACACACCATTTTCTTTTAGTTCAAATAGGTACAGTAAACTATGCATATTCCACAAACACTTAATAGGTATAAACACCCACTGTCTGTGAAAACTTCCACAAATGCCTTCTCCACGCTCTTCTTTCCTATTTCCACCCATTCAGCCTCTCTTGACAACTCAGATGAAACAAATCACTATCCGTGAACAAGAATAATAGCCCTAAGCACACACTTTCAGAAAACTAATGCCAGAAACGCTTTTTCTGCTCTAGTCTACTTCTAAAACTTCATTAGAAAAACAAATAAATCAGTTTGTAAATACATTTAATTACACTGAAGTATCAAAAACGTGTGCCATGTGTGGGGGCTTATTTTCGTATTTTAAATACCAGCCCCCCTGGTAGCAAGTTCAACCCAAACTTCCCTTGGTTAAATGATGAGCATTCATGCAGCTTAAAGACTGGGGAAAACGAATTTTCTTCCATGATGCTACCAAAAGACAGTCTAGAGAGAATGCAGCCTTCAACATGAAAAATTGCCACTTTTTTTTTTCTTTTCTCTGACATGTTTTAACCAGAAGAGCTGCAGATTCTCAAAGGAAGCCATATTTCAAAGGTTTTAAATAGCAGTACTTTCCAGTATTTTCCCTTATTAAAATTGGTGCAATTCATCCAAAACATTTTTAAATGCCATTGCTTTCCAGCTGATGTGCTAAAAACTGCTTAGAGAAAACAATCTCTCCATCTGAAAGATCTACTTTAAGAAACCAACTAGTAATCACTAAAATGGAAAGGAGGAGAAAAAGAAAATATTTCAATTTTACAGATTGGAAGAAATGTTAAAGCTTATCATCTAATTCCTTCATTTTACAGATAGTACAGAGTCCATAGAAGTTAAATAATTTGCCTCAGATCACCAAGCTACGAATAGCAGGACTTTAATAAGGTATTTTAATTGCTTAGCAATAGCCCAAATCATGCAAGTTATACATATTCTAATCACTTGTCATTTAAGCTTTAAAAACAATTATCACTTTCTCATTAGTTCCTAAAGAACTCCTACAACATATGTTCTACATTTTCAAACTTTGTCAAGCTAATAAACTTCAAATTCTAACTTCAACCAAAAAAGGTAGTACTATCCAAGAACTTTCCTTTGAAAGTTTCAAAAAATAAAGTTGAGGTATGCATCCCCCTAAACTGTCACAATAAATGGTGGTCTATCCTTTCAATCCCTGTCCCTTAACAACACTTTAGATTTGTTTGTTCGACCACAAAGAGAAAATTCTGGAAGTTCCTCTGACAAAAAAGCATAGACAATCTTCAATGAAATGACTACATCATTACTCCATTAATACATTAGGGGTTTCTGGCTTACATTACAAAGAGTCACTAGCATTTGATCAAGTTACTGTGTGAAGAGTTAATGAAAGGTTGGAAAACCTACTCTTGGCTGACTTTGGTATTGAAAGGTGTAGATTTGACATTGTTAACTCAAACCAAAGACCTGAGCTTAAGAGCAGAAATAGAGAAAAAGTGCAAGTTCCTTCAACAGAAAATTAGCTTTTTCCTATTCAACCTCTGATCCACCAAGTGCAGTGGCACTGTGAAGACCACATCGGTTAAGACTTTCAGACTTTCCTGTTAATGCCCCAATAAATCAATTCTGCGTGTTAGCTTGGGATATTCAAGGGCAAAACAGAGGGCACATTGGAGGCCACAATTTACACTGGATCATTTTCAAGGACTGAAGTCCAACCACTCATTACTTTACAATTGTTCCTTTGTGTAACTGATTATTCTCAAAGTACTGAGAGAACGCAGTACTTCTCTCTCAAAGATACCGGCAACAAAACCCAAGACAATACGATTTTAATTACGAACTGCTGCAGGAGTCGGACCAAGAAAGTACAGAATGTGTTGCCTGCTTAAATATTCCTAATAAAACTATATTCTGGTCAAAAATTATGTTTGTGTGGTTTCTTAATTATGACCTCTGGTGTCACTCTATAAACACAACTTGTTAAAGGGTTAACACACCTACATTTTTAATGTACGACCAGCGTAACAAAGTAGCTAAATTGTTTGAAAACACAAAAACACCATCACCGCCAACGCTCGACAACACACATACATAAACAGATTCAAAGCTATGTTGGGCACAAAAATCCTTACCCCATTTTGCCCAGTGAAAACTTGCTCTGAAGTTTCTGCTCTTCTGCTACAGAATAACTTCCAAAGGAATTTCTCCGTCTGTTATTTCGTAGTTGCTTGTCCACCCCCCCGAGATCCTTTTCTGGAGGTATTTCAGTGGTGCTGACAATTCAGTTAGTTCCCTTAGGTAAAATGATTTCTCTCGTAGATACCAAAACGTGCAAACAGAGGCGGCATTTGCTTTAAATGAGAGTTAAAATGCTGCGCGGAGGAGACAGCGGTCAACTCTATCCCACGAAATGAGTCTACGTGTCTGTCGGAAAACGCAGAATCCAGCTTCACCGAGTCCTATAAAAAACGAGTTCGGTGGTCATTTCGCTCATGTCCTCCTCGACACTCTGGGAAAGCCAGGTAACTCGGCCTTTTGGTGCTACTAAGGCTGCGGGTTCAAATTTCTCCACCACACCAGTTCCCTTGGGGGTGGAGCGTGTAACCCAATGCGACGTGCACTTTATCGAGATCCCTACGAGAAAATAAAAATCCTAAAAGCAGTAATGCCACTGCTTCCCTGCGCTCACGTTAGAAAAAGCTATATAGGAAAATCTCCTCGAAGTGCAAACCCAACAGCTCCCGATGTGCACGGCACTCCACATTGGAGTCTGTCTTTTAAATGTTGCCCCTCCTAAGACTCAGAGCAGAGAGGAGGTGGGGAGGAATAAGAGAAGGCTGGGCAGGATCGATTCATTCTCCCGAGAATAAACGGAGCCATTTCCAGGCTGGCAGCAGGCTGGGGGCGCAGCGCACGCTGGGGAGCAGGGGAGGGGGCCCGATCCCACCTCCCTCAGCCCCTTCCCGCCCCGCGCCGCCGAGCACAATGGAGCCCGGCTGGCGCCCGGCCCTTCATTCGCGTCTGCTCCTCTTTCCTCCTCTCTTCGGAGCACCGCAGGTCTGAGGCTGCCGGCGACGGAGAATGAATGAATCAGAGAGCCAAGCCCCACGCTGTCCCCGGCACCCGCTCCCAGCGCCAGGGCGGGCCGAGCGGCGGCGTTGGACTGAGCTGAAGTCGCGGCGGGCGGCTAATCCCGCGTCAGGGGCCGGGGAGCGGGGCTCGAAGCCGCGGGAGAGCCGCTGCTCCAGCGCCCCCACCCGAGCTCCTCGGCTCTCGCGCTCCGCGCCGCCGCCACGCGCCGCCTCACAGTCCCCGGGCCCGCCGCCGCCTCCTCACACTTCCATCACCCGCCCACCTCCGCCGGCCTCCAGCTCTCGCTCCGCAGAGCAGCGCCGGCCCCGGCGGCCTGAAGCCCGCCGCTGCCTCCGCCTCCACCGGCAGCTCGCGGAGCGGAGGGCGCAGCTTCCCGGGTCAGCGCCACCCGCGTGAGCCGAGCGCGGCGGCAAAGCGGGCTGCGGAGGGCGGGGGAGGAGGCGGGGAGAACCGCGGGCAAGAGCGGTCCCTCCTCCCGCTCGTGGGAGGGGGCGGGAGGCGGCCGCTGCCTCGGAGCAGGGAGTCGGCGCAGGGGGCTGAGTCGCTGACCCGTCCCGAGGGCCCGCTGGGGCCCTGCGGGCGATGGGAGAGAAAGCAGCAGCTGCGAGGGCGGCGGGAAGACTGGTGGTCAGGGGCCGAGTCGGCCCTCGTGGGGAGCTAGTCCAGCCGGCAGGTCCGTCAGTCCGTCCTTCCTTCCTTCCCCCCCACCCCTAGTGGCCGGCGGCGGGCGGACCGTGCGCTCTGCTCCTCCGCTGTCTCCTGGCCCGGCTCCCGGCCGCCACAGCCTCCTCCGCGCCCCACACCAGGTGCTCGCGCTGTGTCTCCATCCTCCCCGCAGGAGGACCTTTAAATAGCAACGTCAGCGCGCTCCTCTCCGCACACACGTCACCCGCCGCTCTCGTCACCGGGGTGCGGGGGATGATGTCACGCGGCCGGAAGTACTGCTAAATTAGGGAAGAGCAGGGGGAGGAGGACTCGGTGAGCGCCTCTGTGCCCACCTGCTCTCGGTTCTCCTTAAAGGCCAAAGCACAGGAGACAGCCCGAGAGGAGCTCCCGAGAAGGAAGCGGCGGGAGGAGATTTCCTTGTAACAAATGTGCCAAAAGCAAGTGAATCATTCGTAGCGATAGTGTCAAGCGGGTGATAATCCTATCTCCCACTCGCACCTCTCTTGCAGCAGTGTCCCCGGGCTTCTTAAGTTTCAACTTGAGCACGGAAATGTAGGAGGCGAGCCTGATCGCTGGTGATAGATATATTTCCAACAACACTTGGGAAAAATCATCTTAATTTTTGAAGGAGTTGTTAAATGCCATTCTGGACACAATAGACTTTAAACTTTTTTTTCTTCGTTTAGTGGTCACCCAAATCACGAAAGAATAAAGAGCAGAACTGCGAACAAGTGGTACAACGTTATAAAAGATAGTAATTGAGGTTGGAGGAAGGAAGGCCCTCAAATGATCTAAATGTGTTCATTTGCAGAAAAGCAGCATTTTGACATACGATAGTGAGACAATTTTAACTTTAAAAATTCGTTCATAATTATTGTCATAGCAAATGCCAGAATACCCTCTCAGTTGCAGTTTGCCAAGAATATGAGGTCCAGTCTATGGAAATTAAAAATAAGGAAGACCACCAAAAAATTTTTTTAATACTAGCGTAAGTTCATTTAGATTATTTTGTATTCTTTATTTCTAGCCAAGTAATAGATATTAATATGTATAACTATGGTATGTAATATATAATTACAATATAGCTTGTTTTTCATTTCCTGTATGACAAGGGTGAGTAGTCATTTATGAATTTACTAGTTATGTGTTTGTGCCTATAATAATCATATTATGAATGCTTTTCAAATTGCAATTTCTACAAAGTTTTTAAATGTCCTTGCTGTTTCGATAGCTTGTTATTGGGTAGTCTCAAATAATGAACTTTGATTTAATTTGATAACCATGACCCAGAAATAGAATTACTGTATAATGCCAAAGGCCATTGCTATTTCAGAGTTGGTCTATAAACTCAGTGACCACATTTTCCAAACTAAAATCCATACACATCATTGGACAACAGATAAAATATTTGAAGTCAGAAGTGACCCGGAAAATCCAGAACATACTGTTACCAACCTATGGAGTGACTGTTAGAGGAGTGACTGTTAGAGCCCTGAATGGATATCAGTGCTTTTGTTTTAAATAAAAGAAGTTAAAGCTCTACCTAATTTATATCATGTATTTTTTTAATGTTTTTTAATATTACACTACTCACATGATTCCTCATTAATGAGAGTGGTTTTCCAGGTTTTTCCCAATGCTAAAGGACACCATTCAAAAATTTAGGACCAATCTGCAACTAAATCAGAGTTTCTGCTTATCTTCACATTATAAAATCATGACCTTGCTTATAATTTGAAATATTGAAGATAGTTTTTTTAAGGTTATAACAAAGATTAGTAGAGCAAACCCCTGCTTGCCAATTTGTCTAATATATACTATCACATTAATAGAAACTGCTACTAACTTATATTTCAGATAAATGGGAGCTTCTTACGTATCAAATATTAAAACAATAAAATTGTCATTCTTCAAATAATGTTGTCCCTTGGCTCTTGCAAATTAAAACAAACTAAGTTATTACTCTATAAAATTTCTCCACAAACTAGTTACTATCTGAACTAAATCACTTTTCTCTTTCCTGCTCTTTCCATTAGCCCATGTTAATTAAAGCTCTCGCTTTATCATTTTCAAACACTTCATTCTATCCTTTCATCAGGATTTCCCCTGGTTTACAATCTTATTCCCGTCCCATCTTTATCCAACTATCCAAACAGCATGTCAGTTGCCTCCCTGCTTTTAGAATGCTAACCCTTCACTAGAGACTCTACTTTTCAAAGCTACGCGGTCTCTTCTTTTGTTGACTTGAAATCGAGAACTTTTGTTATATGTAAATCTAATTGTGCATCGTGGTGTAATTACCCAAAGTTTTTGTGATTATTTAATGTCGCCCTCTGCTCTCAACCTGGAAAATTCTACCAGTAGTTGGTCAGTTTTTCTTTCTAGCTGGTATGGGATTAGTATATCAGGAATACATATGTCTGTGTACCCCAAAAGCAGAAGTAAAACATTTTATGTACCATGGATTATCTGCTCAGAAAATAGTAATAATAAAGTAAGTGCTTTTTCTGCTCTCTTGAAGTAATTTCAAAACAGTTTTGAGAGGACTCAGAGAACCATTCTATAGCTTTCCGTCTAAAAGTAAGTATCATCTAAAATTGAGTGATGTAACCCAAATGCTAACCATGAATTTCCAACTCTGATTGCTTTGTATGGTTTTTAAAGTAGTGAACTTCCTAGAAAGTAATACATTTTCTTTTCCCGGAAGAGATAGAAAGTACTTTAGTAGAGTTTCAAATTTTTAACAGTTCCTGTTTCCCACTATACTCTCAAAATTTGTGGAGAGGTTTATGAATACCCTCTGATTTTAGAATCTGTGGGCGAAGGCATCTGTTTTAGTTACAGAGTTTACTTCCATGCCCTTAATAGGAGATGGCAATATTCAATGGAATGTTCACAGACTGGTCACGAGATATGTCTTTTTCAATGAAAAGACATTGAGGAGATTGAAAGACTTTACAAGAAAGAGGGTTAAAACCAGATTTTATTTTTAATTGCTTAACATTAGGTAATAGAAACTCCCTTTCACGTTGCCTCGTTTTAATTACTAAAATACAACTATTGCTTCAAATAAAATCATAGGTAGAAATAATAGATTAAACGACATCTCAGCATACAATAGAAATCTCAGGATTCCTAGTTTATACCTTGTAATTATGAAGAAACTAAATAACCAGCAAAGACTAGATGTAATAAGAAGAAGAAGAATAGAAGAGTTGGAGGGAAACAGAATTTATCTAGTTGATTCTCCAAAGTCAACCACCTCCTTCACAACATAACCGATATTGGGTGACAGTAAATTGTGTTTGGCCTGTTTAAAACCACGTTTTATTATTTTTAATAATGTTATGAACAAAAACAAGGTTGTTAATGGTCTCAGGGGTATAAGTATGTAAGTGGCATCTCCAAGGTGATGGATTGAGGACAATTTTTTACTCCTTTGCGTTTGTGCACTATTTTATCAGAAGGTTTGGGAGTGGTGGAGGGTGGGAAGTCAGAGAATTATCCTCAGGAAAGCTATGATACAGGACACATGGGAGATAATCTCATAAAATTACTTTTTGCTCTGATTTTTACTGTAAATTCATGATTTGTTTTCTAAATAAGATAAAAACAGATGCAAATGTAACCCCAGACTTATTAAAGAACATACCAGGAAGTTTTTGGTTGGCGCTGTGAGAAAATCACTGTACAACCACATGTGTGAATTTTTAAAATATTTACAAAGATAGGGATACAGTGCCTTTGAAAAAATTACCTGACTTCAGCTTGATTGTTGGAAACAGCAGTTTCAGAGAACACGCTGGAAAAATATGCAGATCCGCAGAGAGCGACAGTAAAGAACGTTGAGTAAAAGCTCATGCTATACCTGTGTGCTTAGTTAGAATGGAATGCTGTGCAAGCCGGTTGCCATGGTAACCAATAATCTTTTTCCTGAATGGGAGAACAGGACAACCATGAGGAAAATGTTTTAAATGAGCTACCTTATTCTGTGATTCTTCTGGTGCTAGCTGGAGAAAAATAACACCCAAGGTATTTAGGCTAGCCATGCTTATAAAAGGAAGTTGCCTTCTTCCCAAAGAGACAAGGCTGAGGCAGAAACTGGGGGCTATTTCAAAGGGAGATAAGGGCTTCCGAGGGCAATTGGAAGTCTCTGAAGCAGAACGTAATTGGTAAAGACTGACATGACTAAAGAAAGCAAAGGAATACCTAGAAACGGTGCTAAGGTTCTCCCAAGCAGAAGAGGTCAGACATAATTAAAGATTCTTAACATTTGGGATTTTCAGCAAAGACGTTTCATGAGTTATTTGTAAGACATTTCATTTCTTTTAACCTTGCTCTAAATAATAATTTCTCTAAATAGTAGAAAGGAAACGATAAATATAATGAGTCATATTACTTTAACAAAAATTCATCTATACATAATAAGTATATAGATACAGATATAGGTATAACTACAGATAGATCTGTATCATATGGCTGCATTGACTTGGTCATCTGCTAAAATGTCTTAACCTTCAAATAAAATCCAAACTTCGTGCCTTGACCCAAGAGACATTGCATGATGGGTTCCTGCCCACCTTTCTTACTTTGGTTACCTTATCTCCCTATATATTTATTGCTTATGTGTATGGGTTAGTATATTAACTGCAAGGAGCAAAAACTCCACTTAATCGTGACCTAAGCTATAAAATTTTAATTATTTAAGAAGTCTGAAGGTGGGTAGTGCTACAGTTGGTTTGGAAAATCCAAAATATCGTTAGGGTCTAGGTTCCTTCCAGACTTTCACTTTGTTATCTTAATCTGTTGTCATTTAAAACTGGTTTGTTGTCTCACTGTTGTTAGATTGTTGCATTTCTAGGTATCACATTCTCAAAAAGAGCTTTGCAAAGCAAAAACAGAAGGAAGGAGACAGGAATTTTCTCCTTTAAGCCTGTATCTTCCCAGGGAGAAAACCCCTCAAGGGGCCCCACAAAATTCCCTCTCATGTCTCGTTGGCTGGAACCAAGTTATATGTCTATGTCTAAATCACTCACAGTTTGGAAAAGGCTTTTCATGATTTGCTTAGACAAGTGGTGGTTCCTCCCTTGAATCTGCATATTGTGTCTGAGCCAAATTAGAGTTCTCTCAAAGAGGGAGAAGAAGCAATAGGTAGTGAGCAAGCACATAATATTTGCCACTCATCCTAAAGCCACTCTGGTATTCCCGCTGCTCTTCTAATACGACCTATTTCAAGTGCAGAGCCTTTGCCACCTAGAACACATCTGCCCAAGATCTTCACACTCCTCCTCATTCAGTTCTAAGCTCACATTGCATCTCTTGAGACTCCTCCTGAACACTCATTATAAAATATCAGAATATGTGTAGCCACTCACCCTCCCCTTGATTGACCTTATTTTCTTCGCAGTATATTCAACACTCTCTAAAATAATATTGTATATTTATTATTTTCTTATAGACTGTAAACCCCATGAAGAGCAACTGTATCTATAATCTTGTTTACTTTTCCATCTACAATAGCAAGACAATGTCTAGCACATCCTAGGAACTCAATAAACGTTTATCGAACAAATGAACTGCTGGACTTTCAGCTATCCTTAGGTAGAAATTACCTAACTAGTTAGCATTCTCAACCAGTTAGCTGGAGTGAACCACAGAACCTGCTCTAACTAGAACGAAGACATTTACTAGAGTGGTTATGCATACTTATGTAATTCGCAGAATCACTGGGAGGCCAGGGGCATCTCTCTAGGCTGAGCTCCCAGGAACAAGAACTGGCAGGAACATTCAAATTAGGTACTTGGAGGAAGGCTTAATATACTCTTTTTAAAAGTGAACAATATCTCACTCAGGGCAGACTACCCCTCTATGCTAGAGAAGACAAGAGGAGGGACCAATGGCTTGAACCCAAAGGCAGAGAAAATTGAGGGGAGAGGAGCTGTGTCCTTTGCCTAAAGGTCACAGTCAGCCCACAGAGACTCCACAAGAAGGGAGCCCAAATAAATAAATAAATAGCTCAACTTAACTCTCCTCCGCACCCAACATCCCCATCTCTTCCTGGTATGGTTCTATTCTTCACAGATAGAAAGCTAGAAGAGGGCACAGGAGCCCGTGATACAGTCCATACAGATTGTCTTCCTGAGGCAAAAAGCAAGGGACAGAAGGGTGCAGAGTGAATCTGATGGGGCACACAGAAAATATCCAGCCCAAATTATATTTCACTTATCAGCTATTAGATTAGCAATTACTTTACAGTTTAGCATGTAAAAACATTACCACGCCCTCTTAGTAGGCATGTAAATTGGTGTACCCTTGAGGGCATACACAAGTTTTGACACAGCAGTTCTACTATAAGAAATTTATCCTTTGAGAAAGATAGGCTTTCTCAAATGTTCAAAGACACACAAAGTTTTCGTTTTTGTTTTTGTTTTTTGTATTGCTATGAACTTTTTAAAAAAGGTGACAGAAACTTTATGTCCATTAATAGGGACTGGTAAATAACTGACCATTTTATTATACGGCATGGCCATATAAGAAAATACTAGGCAGTTATTACAAAGAATGAGGTAGATCCATAGATCTGTGAATCTATGGAAAGATGCCCAATATAGAAAAAGAATTCTAGGTGAATATAGTAAATTAAATTATGGCTACCTTTAAGGAGTGGGATTGTAAATGTGACAAAGAGGGGGATTTTTTTAAATTCCTTTATACTATTTGTATTATTTGCATTTTTTTTTACCATAAACATATTATTTTCATAAAACAAAACCAAATAAAATTATTTAAAACACACAAATACACTTAAAATTCCATTGGAGGACAGAATAAGGCATTAACATACTCTTCATTTTCCTATACCCCTCAGTTCTCTTTCTAAGGAAGACTATGTAAGGTTAAAATACATTTATGGGGTGCCTGGGTGGCTCAATGGGTTAAAGCCTCTGCCTTCAGCTCGGGTCATGATCCCAGAGTCCTGGCATGGAGCCCTGCATCAGGCTCGCTGCTCAGGGAGGAGCCTGCTTCCTCCTCTCTCTCTGCCTGCCTCTCTGCCTACTTGTGATCTCTTTGTCAAATAAATAAATAAAATCTTTAAAAAAAATACATTTATAAAAAGAGTAGAAGTTAAAATAATATATTTTATTGAAATAGTCATTTCAGGGACGCCTGGGTGGCTCAGTTGCTGCCTTCGGCTCAGGTCATGATCCCGGCGTTCTGGGATCGAGTTCCACATCGGGCTCCTTGCTCCGCGGGGAGCCTGCTTCTCCCTCTGACTCTGCCTGCCACTCTGTCTGCCTGTGCTCACTCTCTCTCTCTCTCTCTGACAAAATAAATAAAATCTTTAAAAAAAAAAAAAAAGAAATAGTCATTTCATTGTACTCTCCACTGATGCAAATGCATATGGATATTTTATTTTAAGAAATATGCTGATGAGATAGCAAGATAACCAAGATGGTGAGAACCAAGACCAGACCAGGTGAGTTTGCGATGAAGGCAGATGTTTAATTCGCTGATGTCAAAACCCAGGGGAGACACATTGGCTGACTTCAAAGCATGTCTATCACAGAGAACGGGCAACGGCTATGTGAATAGCCGAGGTGCTCCATGAGGTAGTAAAGGACTGAAAATAAAAACAGCAGAAGTCAGGTTTAAGCTCAACATGAGAAAGAATGCCAAAACATCCAAATCTGTATGAAGAGAGTTGGTTGCCCTGACAATCAGTGGCCTCGCTCTTCCTCCCTATATTTTGAAGCAGACACTGGCTGAATGATCATTTGTTGGCATGATGCAGAAAAGATGCTTGTATCAGGAGAGGCTGGCTACAACACCCCCAAAGCCATTTCTTACTCAAAGATTTTATGACTGCTCAAGTCTGAGCTCGCATCAAAGTAGTCCGTCACCGTTAGCGTCTCACACTGTCTCCTTTAAAGAACACGTCCTCTCCTCTGATGTCCTTCATTGCCACTGCACAGCTGCCTTTTTCCTCTTTCCTTCATGCTCCAGTCTCACGTCTAGCCTACTGAATAACTTCATTTGGGTGTTCTTATAAATCGAAATGGCCAAAACAAATTAAACACCTAATCACCCATAATTGTCCTCTTGCAGATTTTATTTCTGTCTATGACAGGTCAAGCAAGGCTAACAGACTTGGCTGATAAAAAGAAAACAAGAAAAAACTTTAAAAAAAGAAATTAAAAACAAAAATACCCCACAAGCTTTTTAAAGTTCAGACAGCTTATTACTTCCATAGATAACAAAAGCAAGAACAGCAAAGGGCTAGCTCCCCATGGCCCTTTTCCCACAGAACAGCATAGAAACAAAAGGGGCCAGGTGACAATGCAACATGAGAGATGGGGTACCCTGGTCTGATGAGCTGATTTGAGGCTGCAGCTAGGTAGTTGTATAGCTTTGCAGCTGTATGCTAAGAGGGAGGGGAGGTTGTAAAGAATGTGACTGATGGCATCTGGGAGTTAACCTCTAAGTCCTTGAAATTTCCTAAGAGATAAGAAACTCCGGGGCGGGGCACCTTCGTGGCTCAGTGGGTTAAAGCCTCTGCCTTCAGCTCAGGTCTTGATCCCAGGGTCCTGGGATGGAGCCCCACCTCGGGCTCTCTGCTCAGCGGGGAGTCTGCTCTCCCCTCTCTCTCTGCCTGCCTCTCTGTCTGCTTGTGATGTGTCTGTTAGATAAATAAATAAAATCTTAAAAAAAAAATTAAAAGAAAGTCTTTGTTATGCATGGTGGGCATCTTGGATCAGAGTGAAGTTTATGCTAACAAGATAACTCAGGCTGTGGGGCTGTCCCTGCAGGAAAGAATAACCCTGTGATGAGAGAGTTGGGGCTTTGAGCTAGGTGCTATCAGCTGAATCTGAAGAGAGAGGGACTAGAGACTAAGTCAGTAATTTGGCCGATGATCCAATCAATCATGCCTACATAAAGAAACCTCAATAAAAACTCTGAACAAGAAGTTCAGGCAAGCTTCCTTGGTTGATAATTATACATTGACATGAGGGACGGTTATCCATCCTGAGGACCCGAAATTTCCACATTTAGGACCCTGCTGGAACCTGCCCAATGGGTCTCTTCTGATGGCTGGTCCTGCTTTGTACACTTTATAATAAAGCTACAGTAAAAAATGTAGTGCTTTCCTGGGTTCTCTGGTGTTGTTCTAGCTAATTATCAAGTTTGAGGGGATAGTGGGAACTCCTGAATTTGTGGCTAGTTGTCAGAAGAGGGGGGCGTGGCCTGGAAGCGATCAGCTGGTGTCTGAGGTGAGTGTAGTTTTGTACATGTGGGAGGTAGGGGGAGGCTGTGCCTGCTGTGAAATTTGACCAAACTCCAGGTAGTTAGCATCATAATTGCATTGCTGAGGAGAAGGCAGAAAACCTCATACTTCCTTAGAACCCAGGGGATGATGAGAAATATCTCATGATACTCTCTGGAAAGATATGGAGACCAATGAGAAATGGCCTTGAGGAAGTTTCTCACAAGTTTTTCATGGGCTCATGTTCCAAGAGGATCATAGGATAGTCTGCCAAAATTTAGATCAACTGCAGTTAAGCTTTGCATCAAAAAGGGTCTGGAAATATACTCACCAAATGATGGCAGCTGTTGTCCTTGACTCATGGAATCAGGGGACTTTTGGCTTTTTTTCTTGAAGACTTTCCTTATTATACTTTATAGATGCCATTTAGAGAGTGGTTAACTGAGCTCTGGGGACATCCTGCCTGAGTTTGGATCTCACCTCTCATTGAGTAACTACATGTCCTTGACAGTGATCCATTGACCTGTCCTCCAAAGGCTCAGCCAGGTCCAGATCCTCTGACGTCTACATTCACACCCCTACCTTCACCTTTTTTTTTTTTTTTTTAAATCTAAGAAAACATCATGTGGAGCTATCTTTTCTTTTCTGAAATGAAGATATAATATGTTCTTGGCAGGCCCTAATTCTTCATCTTTATTTTCCCATTAAAACAAACAACTCAATGAATAAATAAAAACTGTGCTAGTCTGGCTTAACTGGTAAACCCAGAATTCAAGTGAATTAGCCTTGAAATCTGGGTTTCCCATTTGTAAAATGGATATAATAAATAGTCCGTGCCGTATAGAGTTCTTTTAAGGATTAAATGAGTTAATATAAATAAAACCCTTACAGCAATGCCCGGTATACAGAAGGCGCTCAACAAATGTTACCTACTTTTATTACTTACTTGTGTTATTTGCTTTGTTTATAGTGACCACATATTATCTTTCTAAAAAAAAAATTGAAATTGAAGCACACAAAAATTTGAATTTTCTATTATATAAAAATCACATTAATTTTTTTTCAATTCTCGACTAGACAAATGGGCCAAAATTTTGCTTATAATTGTAATGCTTCATAGTCACCATATAAAGAAATGGGATAACTTTAGAAAAAGTATTTGAAAACTTCAGTGAATATCTTAGATGAATATATACATACATAATATATATATATTTAAAATGTATATATATATATATATATATAATTTTAAATTACTTGAAATTCTTCAACCACTCTCCAAATTAAGCCAGAGTTAAATTTTGATCTCATATTTATTTAAGGGAAGTACATTAAAATGTTCATCATGGTTTTTATCTGTGTATAATAGAATTTTGGATTTTTTTTCTTTATACCTTTATACATATTCTCAATTTTTCCAAGTCATCATGTCTTCCTTTTCATAATTAGAAAAAACGTTATATCTAAAGACAAAATTATTCTTATCAGAATTCTTTTGCACTGTACAAGAAGGAAGTAGAAACAGAAAAACATTTGAGACTCCAGTGACATGAGAGATTGCTTTTGAAACATTCTGAAATTATATTTTTATTGGTTTTAACAAGATTTACAACCAACTCAAAAATGCAATAGAGTGGGCACCACAAAACAAATTTGTTTGAAAGCACTAGAACCAGCACATGAATAGTCATGACATTCAGCAACATGTCCCTGTTGAAAAATAGTTTTTATAATCTATGACAGTGGATGTTCTACTAACAGGGTAAGCTGCATGTAGAATAAAATAGAAAGATTCTTAATGTAGAGATTAAAGATGATTAAAGGTTAAAGATGAGAAAATATTTTTATTAAACTTCCTCTTGTTATGTTAATATAAATTACAATCAAATCCAAACATGAACTTTAAAGATCTCAATAAGTTCTTATATATTTAGGGGTATTGAGGACATGGATTCTGGAATCAGTTAGACTTTGGGTTTTCAGTTCTCTTGGTCCAGCCAGGTAGCACTGGATACATTATTTATTATCTCCGAGCCTCAGCTTCCCAGTCTCTGACATATGAATAATAATAGTACTTGAAGGACTTGCTGTAATAATTAAATGAGGTATAAAATACCAGTACATTGCAAATGCTTAGTAAATGTGCTCTTTATATATGAAAGGCAACTGTCAGTTTTTGTTTCTTTTACTGATGTGAAAATTAATTGCGTTCTTCCTACTCCTTTCATGATCAGTTATTTAAAAGAAACTATATACATGGAAAAGAAACATTAGAACATGTAAGAACTAGAGAAACTGAGTCCAAAGTTGTTTCCAAAGTGCATTCCTCCTTTAAAGCAGTGTTTTACACAGAGGCATGCCATACCAACCCTGTGATTTTATCAAATATAAAGGGAAAGCAAACTGGGGTGCCTGAATGGCTCAGTTGGTTGAGTGTCTGCCTTTGGCTCAGGTCATGATCCCAGGGTCCTGGGATTGAGCCCCAGGTGGGCTTCCTGCTCAGTGGGGAGTCTGCTTCTGCCTCTGTCTCTGCTTGTGCTCTCTGTGTCAAATAAATAAAATCTTAAAAAAGGGGGAGAGGGGAGCAAAAACAGAGACCTTAGCATGCAAATACACAATCCTTTCTACTTTATGCCCAGTGATCTCTGAATCCTTCTGAAGTACTGCATTTTAGTGTCTTCCATCCATGAACTGGACTGCAAATTATTGTTGACTCTGGATTTATCCTGTAGGTGCTAGAGTGAACTCCTGACTTTTTAAGAATGCTTTCCTTGCACAATGGCTCATCCATCCAAGGACTTTGTCACCTATCAAAGGACTTTGGAAATCTCAGTCAAAGTTGGCCTCAAACCTTGCCTACAAATTAACTGAGCCCTTACAAGTATATTAGAGTACCTAATTACAATGTCTAGTTAAACCAACACAAAACATTTTCCCTTCAGGAGAAAGCCTGTCTTCATAGTTCCTCTGCCCTTTCCACTCCTACAGGAATACTTCTCTGGAATGACAGAACATCCCAGTTTGGACTGAGACAGAAAGTGGGCCAGCTCTATGCTTCACCTAGAACCTACGTCAGAGTGAACAGTGAGACTTCAGTTACCTAGAACATTCCTCCTGTCCATGGCACTTCCTTAACTAATAACATCTCTTTGTGACCCTGCTCATTTAAAAGTGGGTTCAGTACTCCTGGGCATTAAGTAGAAAAGAGTAAGAGCCACTACCTTTCTGCCTACTTACCCAAACTTTCAGATTTTCCCTTTCATTCTTTCCATTGCTATTGCTGGTATTTTCTACTTGGAAGAACTCAGCATTGCCTATGAACCTGGTAGTCTCCTCTTCCAGATTACTTCCACAAAATTTAAATATATTTGTCCCAGCACAGAAGGATCTCTGAAATGCTCTCTATGCGTCTTCAGATTAAGCCATGTTTATTGATTCATTTACCCTGTTTCCTCATTTTAAGCCAGCTCCCTATATTTATTTAAAAAAAAAAATAGTGCCAATCCAGTGATGGCCCAATCAATTTTTTTTTTAACCAAATAGTAGGAAATGGCTCTGTATAAAACTATTTGGGGGAAGTCTTATATCTAGAAATTTTATCGACTAGTTTTCCCTTTGGCACAATAGTCATTATTTCTCTAAAATCCTTGTGGTATTTCTACATGAATTTCCTTTACAAGCTATGGTGCCTTTTCCCCAGCAGGATTTGTTTATACACTTTTCAATGGTCCTGCCCTTTAATTACAGGTTCAACTAATTTGTCCTGTATAGTGTGATACTACCTATCAGTGAGTTTCTGCAGCTGCCTGCAATTCTTCTTTTAGATAGAATTCAGATAGGCAATCCATCAGTCCCCAGGAAAGTATGCCATAACAGGGCACACAATTTGGCCAGCAGTTGCATAAATTTTACCCTTGATGTTCTTGAAAAACCTAGATAGATCAAGTCTGTTGATTTTTCTCTTTCTGGTGTGTTAACTAGATCCTGGGCACTTCTCATTATTTATACATAACGCCTTCCATCTCTATAGTACTTTATGCTTTTCAACTTATTTTCAACTTTTTAATGTGTCCAGTAGGCACTGATCTTTGTGAATCAAAATAATTTATTTTTTTCTGTAAATTTAAAACTACTCTACTAAAAAAAAAATCTATTAATTTAAAAAAACACACACACAAAAAACCTAGTTTAAAGGTGAGACTCCTGATAATGTTTCCTTGGAGGAAAACAAAATAATTCATTTACCCTACTAGGATTGTTGCCTTCCTTTCTACCCTGATTTAGTTTCCCTTATTGTCCACTTTACCTTCCTGGCTTGTTTCAGTGGTCTTTCCTTGCTTTAGAGTCCACTGCATAAATGCTTCTCAAATTCTTATTGACCATCATCTATGACTTCATTATCAGTTGATTTTCAAAGAAAGCTAGAAAATATTTATAAATACCACTGTATATAATAACTTTTATTGATTGGATATCTGCATGCCAAGCATAGTGCTACATGTGTTATATATATTTTTTCAGTCAATCCATAACAACTCTAATGAGGTGGTATTCTATAATCACTCTAGCTTTGTAGAGGAGGAAATGGAAGCTCAGCAGGAATTTGTTGTTTGCCTAAGGTCCAGCTAGACTGGAACCTAGCTCCGCCTAATTCCAAACCTTTGCCCTTAACCCCCCTTCTCTTTTGCCATTTAATTGGAGTTGAATTAAACACCTTTAGAACTAGGGGTGACTAGATCAGGATGTTGACTTTCTCCATTCTGGGCTGGTCCTGCCATAACCAACTATTCGATTGAAGGCAGGTGACTTAACTTGGAGGATCTCTTTCTTCATTTGTTAGTCAGTGGTAGATTACCAGAGTTTAATGTCTTTCGGGTCTATGGTTCTATTTATATAAATATTTACTAATGCCTGTGTGGTCACAGGTAGGCACCAAACAAAAGTAAAAATTGTTCAAATATGCCTTTCTTATAAATTGAAAGAGAACAGTTTTATGTTACTCATAACAATTTCTATAAATAGGAGGAACATATTCTGTTGTTTTACTTGATAGTAAAAAAAAAAATGCAGGTACTCATTAAGCAAGACACGTCCCATTTTTTGGTGTGTCAGCAGTTATGTCTATAGTTATGTCTTATTCACTGCCATGAGTGATGGATATACATATTCATTTCTTGACTGGAAAATGCTATCATTGGAAGTTTGAATATAATATTTATTCTTTATTCAGATTGTATTCAGCGGGATTTAGTGAAGAAAATTAACAGGGTCAGGGCCTGGATTTGGCTAAGTCAGATTTGTTTTCCCAAGTAGTTTTTGTTTCTGGACTTTTCTTATTCTGAACACAACTTTTCACTCTTTTTTGTTTTTTTCCATTTTTGTTTCCCCTTCTCTCTGCACCCTGTTCTGCCCTGCTCCTTGCGTCAGAAGACTGAAGTTTCTTGCTGCATGTCCATGACACCCCATGAGCTGGGAAATCCGAGAGTGGAAAGTGGGGTGTTTCTTCTTTGCCCCCCCCCCCGCTTTCCCACCCCACTTCTCACTGTAGCTGCTCCCCCTGCCATCAACCACATTTTCCACAAGGTCAGTCTTCTTCCCCAGCTCCAGATCTCACTGGGTTCTGCTATTCTTCCTTTTGTAGTTTCTTCAGGCTGTGGGGGAGGGGGTGTGTATATTGAGCATCTTGAGAAGCTCAGGAATATACCGAGTGCTAGGAGGTACAAGAGCTATTTGTGGCATGATTTTTTCCTTTTTCTTTCATTTTAAAAAAGATTTTATATATTTATTTGACAGAGAGATCACAAGTGGTCAGAGAGACAGGTAGAGAGAGAGGAGGAAGCAGGCTCCCTGATGAGCAGAGAGCCTGATGTGGGGCTCGATCCCAGGACCCTGGGACCACGACCTGAGCCGAAGGCAGAGGCTTTAACCCACTGAGCCACCCAGGTGTCCCTATTTTTTTTTCTTTTAAGACTTTATTTACTAGAAAGAGAAGCAGGCTCCCCGCTGAGCAGGGAGCCTGATTTGAGGCTCAATCCTAGGACCCCAGGAACAGAACCTGAGCTGAAGTCAGGTGCTTAACCAACTGAGCCACTCAGGCACCCCTGTAGCATGATTCTTGCCCTTGGCAAGTTTGTAATCTAGTTACAAATTTCCTGATCAATATATTAAACAATTAACATGTAACACGGGACTTTCAATCTTAAATTATGTAGTTCCTAGGACTACTCAGGTGACACTAGATAAAATTGTCATAGTAAATGCTCACCCTCTAGATATGCCACACTTCTTGTATTTTTTCATTTCCTGAATTGGAAAAAAAATTTATTCATCATGTCTTACAAAATATGTTATTCTATCCTAGAAAGAATTTGTGAAATTTTAACCAGTTATGGAATATTCATTCTTTTTTTTTTTTTAAAGATTTTATTTATTTATTTGACAGAGAGAGATCACAAGTAGTCAGAGAGGCAGGCAGAGAGAGAGAGGGAAGCAGGCTCCCTGCTGAGCAGAGAGCCCGATGCGGGACTCGATCCCAGGACCCTGAGATCATGACCCGAGCCGAAGGCAGCGGCTTAACCCACTGAGCCACCCAGGCGCCCTGGAATATTCATTCTTAAAATATCCTAGGAGAAATGTGTCCAAAGGTACCTGTTGTAGAAACATTATGAGAGCCCAGAGGTCATTATTGTGTGTGTAAGAAGAGTTTGTTAGCCAGACGAGAAGAGTGGTGGGCCATCTGTCATTGGTCAACCTGGAGCTATTCATTGTTCCCATATCCTTCATGAGTAAAGAGCTTATCAACTGTTGCTGACTCTTTAACTTCAGTGGGAGCTTCTGATGGGCCCAAAGACATGCGCTTAAACCTGACTTTGCTTATCAGTATATTTCCCTACTTAGTTTAGAGAGAAGGCTCTGTGGATGGGAGAATGGGAAAGGTGCACACTACACTCTGGTGCCTAATGTGATTATTGCAATTTAGTAAACAGGTTAGAGTTTTATGAACTGGGATGTCAAGAGTACACATTTGATATTTCAGGCACAGGTAGAAAGGGGAAAAAGAGAGCACTGACTTTCTCTGCTGGTGTACAGACACCAGTGGGGTTCTCCGTCAGGGCAGAAAAGGCTTTCCGCAGATCTTGGTGCTTGTTTTCAAATTTGATTAGAATTCAGATAGGCAAGAGAGTAGACGGACTTAAAAGATAGAAAAACAGTGTGAGAGTAGGCAGAAAGGAGGCAATGAGCTAATATTACACACAGGACAGTGAAGAAACCCGCTTGATGTGACGACTCAGTACTCTTTGAGAAGTAAAATGTAATATTGGACAGATGGGATGGAGACCAACTTCCTGAAGTTGTGCTGATGAAAGAGAACAGAGCAGTGCCTTTGGCTCAGGTCATGGTCCCAGGGTCCTGGTACGGACCCTCGTCGGGCTCTCTGCTCAGAGGGAGTCAGCTTCTCCTTCTTTCTCAGCCTGTACGCCCTGCTTGTGTGCACATGTGCTCTCTCTCTTTCTTCTCAAATAAATAAACAGAAATCTTAAAAAAAAAAAAAAGAGAGAGAGAGAGAGAGAGAACAGGGCATGAAAATTTCAAAGTTTTATTAGCAATGTGATTTCTCTTTAAATAATGTAACTTGTGGTTAGGTATTGACATAGCCACTCTGTAGAATCATGGTTGGTTAAAAAGGTGCTATCATATTCGATAAGCAGGGCTTGAATTGGACAGGATCTCCTAACACTTCTGGCCTGGAAACTGATTCTCAGGTCCTGTGCATAATATAGTAGATGTAGGAAGAGAGGAAGTTCAGAAATACATTCTCAGCCAAACTGAGGGTGGGAATAGATGTACTAATGAGGTAATATTAGTTCACCGTCATGGCAACAATAGTATCATTCAAGATTGCTTCCTTTCCCAAAGCAGGAGGCAACATAACAATGATTTCCTCTCACTGCTCAGGAGCCTGCTTCTTACCAGCAGTGCAGGAAATGAGAGAAGCAGCACCATTTATTGCCAGCCTTACCATAGTAGGCACTGGGGAAAGAAAGGGTCATAGAAACTGAAATAGTAATGGGTGGGGATGGGAGTTTTTAAGGTCTTACCAAGCACCGTCATGTTCGTACCACATTCTGCGGACCTTTCCTTTCTGTCATCCCCCTCTGTTCTTCCATCCCGAATGAACAAAGTGGCACGGAAGCTCACCCACCAGTAACAACAGTGGCATAAATGCCTTTTAACACTTGGTTCTGGAGTAGCAATTACCAGAGCACTTTGCTAATAAATGCCTGGTGAGTTTAATCTCTGGCTATCAGAGAATCCAATAAACATGACTGAAAGCTGGATAGTAAATTAGCAACAGCAGTTTTTGAAGTGATATGTGTGGGGTTTTTTCACATTAAGGTACCAGTATGATACAACACTCGTATCATGACAGTGCCTTGACTCCTTGAGTTAGCAGAACAAAGAATTTACACTCTGTCTAACTGTTTCAGGCGATAAAAATTTCCAAGTCAGCACCATTTTTCTTCATAAACCTGTCCTACATACATTACATTGATGTGAAGTCAGAGGAGATAATTACGTGAAGACACTTTGTAAACGAAAGAGCTAAAAAATGGTCAAGGAATCATTATTACTAGCATTCAACGAATCATGAAAGAACGTATTGGAAGGTCACTTGTAGGTCAGTATTTTCAAATGCTAGAAAAATGCACTATTCTTGAGGACTAAAGGAATCGAATTAAGTTTTTTGAAATATCTCTTTTTAATTTTTGAAATGTCTATTGAGAGTTTGATATGCTGATTATAATAACCTGAAGAACTAAGTAGAATGAATACATTAAAACAGTATTATTTCATTACTTCTTTTTAAGGCTCGATAAAGTACTGTGTTCCAAATATATATAGATATGTTTAAAAGGACATTCCCTGCAACACTGGTATGACAAAAGAAAACAAAACAAACAAAACCAACCTGGAAACAAATCATGTGTCCATCATTATGGATCTATTTGAACAAATTATGTCACATTTATATTATGGAGTGCTATATATAGTATAGGACAGAATGAGCTAAACTTTGTAAGTACTAACATGGAAAGATATCCAAGATACTAAATGATAAACGTGACGTACTAAACAGTATGTGCTGTATAATTTACTGCATTTCCAAGAGCTATGTAATTATCATGGAATTATTGAAGAAAAGATTCTTTATATAGTAATATGTACTTGTAAACAGGAGAACATTACCGAGGAATGTTTGCTATTCTATTAAAATGGCTATCCAGGTGGGGTGCCTGGGTCGGTTAAGCGGCTGCCTTGGGCTCACTCAGGTCATGATCTTGGGGCCCTGGGATGGAGCCCCGCATCAGGCTCCCCGCTCAGCAGGGAGTCTGCTTGTCCCTCCTCTCCCCTTTTGCCCCTCCCCCCAGCTTGTGCTCATGTGTTCTCCATCTCAAATAAATAAAATCTTTTAAAAAAAAAGAAATGGCTGTCCATATCATGTCTACCTATAATATTTTTTAAAATTATAGAATTCTTTTATAATGAGCTAGTATTCCTTTCATGAGTATAAAAAGTCAAGGCTTTTACAAATGGATAAAATATTTATGCCTGGGGTCCCTGGGTGGCTCAGTCTTTAAGGATCTGCCTTCAGCTCAGGTCATGATCCCAGGGTCCTGGGCTCAGAGCCCCTCATCGGGCTTCTTGCTTGATGGGGAGCCTGCTTCTCCCTCTCCCACTCCCCTGCTTGTGTTCTCTCTCTTGCTGTGTCTCTCTGTGTCAAAAAAATAAATAGTCTTTAAAAAAATATATCTTCGCTTCAAACAAAACCTAAATACGTTCATGAGGAGATAGGATTGACTTTCAATCATATATTGAAAGAAATATTGAAGGTTTGAATTGCTAAAGCCAAGTAGAGTTTAGTTCAACTTGCTGAGGCTCATTTGGAATTGTGAGACTTGAAAAAATCCTCCAGATATTGATCCCACTGCTCCAAGGCACCAGGCAATAAGTTCAAATAAAGTTCAGAGTCTCCATGGAGCTAAAACAACTCTTCCTGCTAACATAAGCTGAAACAAAGATGAGTTTTATCCTAGGGTAAGATTTTTAGCTTTTGTCTGTGACCAATAAATCAAAGGTCCACATGTTTGTTGAATGCTCTCTAACCCCCAGAGAGAAATCAACTAAAACGGTTTGAACATAAGTTGAACAAGGTCAGTTTGGACTTGCACAACAGGAAGTACTGGTAATGACCAAAGTTAGCTTTGCTATTTGCCATCAGAAGCAAAGTGCAGAAAGTGCGGACTGTTGGTGAAGTGAGATATTTCAAAGATTCAGCCATTTCGGAGATGAATGATTACTTTTTCTTATTTTCCTTCCTTTGTCCGTCCCCATGCCTGTTAAAATACCTACCTGATGGCTGAATGGAGAGAAAACTGGGATGTCGTTAAAATTAGATTGCTACAGGCTCTTTAGCAGTCCATAAAAAAAAAAAAAATCTTACGCAGACACATAAAATAATAAAATCTCAATTTGTGAGGATGGTGAGATTGTAGATTACTCAGAAGATTTCTTCTTATTATTGTTTTAAAAGTTGAGCAAGCCACACATTTAAAAGCAAAACATATATTTTCTTAAAAGATGATTTCACAAAAATTATGGCTTCCTGGGATGCCTGGCTGGCTCAGTCAGTTAAATGTCTGCCTTTGGCTCAGGTCCTGATCCCATAGTTTTTGGATGGAGCCCCACATTGGGCTCCCTGCTCGTGGGGAGCCTGCGTCTCCGTTTCCTCCCAGCTCAGTGCTTTCTCTCTCTTTCTGTTTCTTTCTCAAATAAATTAAAATATATATATATTAAAAAGAAATTACGGCTTCCTATTTCTCAAAAGATGCATATGAGGTGGAAAAAAATAATTCAATACAAAGATTCGTGAGAATAGTATCATTCCAGATTGAGTCTTCAAAGCTAGTTGTAAATGTAGCACAAGGAAGAAAATTTTTCTTTAGGTATCCTGTGGCTGTCTAATCGTTTCAGCTTGTTCAACAGACTCTTATGATAGGCAGACATTCCCAATATAAAAAGCATTTTTGAACTTGGAAGTTAGCTTCCATAAGTTCATTCTGTCCCTTGTGGCATTTTCTTATGAGACTATAGAGTAAATACGGATGTGTTAAATAATATCCCCTTCTGGAAAAATAAAGATTAAAATTAAAAAAAAAAAAGAAAGCTCATATATCCTATTAAATATTTACCACAAATTCCCAAAAGCTCCTTAGGGAGTCTGAGGTGCTGGATCCATAATGCTTAATAAAATATTGCAAACACTGATCTATTTATAACATAAACATATGAAGCCATGTTTAATAATTTCAGAATAGCATAAATAAACTCCAAACTCTGATTCAAAAATATTTTAAGTGAAACAAGTGCTTATAATAAACTCAGGAAACTAGTCAGAAGTTAGCATAAGCTTAAATTTTGCTTCAATTCAAGCTAAACAAATAATGTTTAATAGCAGAAATGACATGAATTGGAGATTTAAAATATTTTTTTCCTTGAGATTTGCCAAAGAGAGAGAGAACAAGCAGGGGGAGTAGCAGGCAGAGGGAGAAGCAGGTTCCCCATTGAACAAAGAGTCCAATGTGGGACTTGATCCCAGGACCCAGGATCCTGACCAGAGCCAAAGGCAGACACTTAACCAACTGAGCCACCCAGGCATCCTGGGAATTTAAGATATTGATAATATTGACTGCCAGGTGAGTTACAGCATAACACGTTAGAGCTCTTTTGGTTTTCAACTAATTTTAATAAAAGATTATGCAACATAATTACTTTGCTTTTATTCTTGTAAAAAACAGGTTCAAATGTAAGCTGTTACATAAATGTATTTGCTTCTAAATGTATAATTGAACTGCAGCATGGGCTCTTTATTTCTTCACCTAAAATCTGGTGTTTACACATTTGTTAACATTTTATACCATGTGCAATGACATTCTCTTCATAGAATTGTAATGAGAATTAACAGTATGTAGAAAGCAAAATCAAAAAGGATATATTTTCTAATAATAACACTGAAGAAACAATAGTAACGTGGTAAGAAAAAAATCACATCACAATTTCTTAACTCTTAAAAACTTCAACCCAAAAGGATTAGTTTCCACCATCTTTTTCATTCTTTATCCTTGAAATAAATGTATTATAATTCTGTAATTATTTTTACAAGAAACTAATAACTTAAAAGTTCTGAAGAGTGCCAAAATTTGTTATTTATTTGTTATTTATTATAATTATAAATAATTTTGATTAAATTTTGAACAAACAAAATTGACTTTTAAATCTACATATTTGGAATTCCATTGGAAAAATTGGTCAAAAATGAAAAGACACCACTTAATTTGTAGAGAGGTGGAACAGGGAAATAAAGGCACACAATCTGGTGCCAGCCTGCCTAAGTTTTGATCTCAGGCTCTGTTGTTTACTTGCTGTGTGATCATGGGCAAGTTACTCACCCTCCCTGCCCTTCAGTTTCCTTATCTGCAAAATGGGATGATAATGATAGCAGTACTTCCTTCATAAGGTTGCTGTGAAATTTAAAGGAGTTAATAAAAATAAAACATTCAGAACTGTTGCACCTAATAAGTACTAATAGATGTTAGACGTTTTTATTATGGGACATTCCTTTAAATACTCTAAATTAAAATGTAAATGGTAGTTTCACATTTCAGTTGTAGTTGATGGTCAGTTCAAAACTAACCTCTTGCTCTGTCTTAAGGGACTGAGTTTTCGTTGAGAAATGTCCCAGGAAGGAAAGCCCAGGGCTGTCACATTGGTCTTTGGCCATGGATTCCAAATATGCTGAGTTGGATCCTTTCTGCAGGAAATGCGATGAGTGAGTGAGTGAGTCAGCTGCGAGGGAACCCACCTCCTCACTGCTGGCTGAACAAATGCTGAACGATTGTTTCATCAAGTCACTTGGTACCAGAGGGCAAGTTTTCCAACACAGGATGTAAACTTGAAGCCCCTTAAACACTCAGGTCACTTTCCCCCCCCAGAAACATGGAAGATTAACAAAACCCTTCTAAAGTCACTTCGCAGTGCTCAAGCTCATCAAAGCGAAATAAAGAAGCTAAAGTTGTGAAGAAACCAAACTCATTATTTGGAAGAACCTATCTAGGAAGTAACAAAAGCAAAATGCCTGGTAGGATTCCCTGGAGGACCCCTCACCGTCATGTCCAGATGCCCTGTCTGTCATCTCGAGGCATTAACTGTGGAGGACTGGAGGCAGAGATGGATTTGCCATGAATCCTTCAGAGTTATACTGGTTTACGTATGCACAATTTAATGCATACCACCAATATTTCCAAAAACATGGTGGACCAACTGTGAGTCATCTACAGTTGTGGGTACCACAACTATAGCCAGTCCTGGTAGTTCCTCTCTTGCTTCTTCTTCTTCTTCTTTTTTTTTTTTTAAAGATTTTTATTTATTTAATTTACAGACAGAGATCACAAGTAAGCAGAGAGGCAGGCAGAGAGAGGAGGAAGCAGGCTGCCTGCTGAGCAGAGAGCCCAATGCGGGGCTCGATCCCAGGATTCTGGGATCATGACCTGAGCTGAAGACAGAGGCTTTAATCCAGTGAGCCACACAGGTGGCCCCCCCGCCTTTTAAAGGTTTTTATTTATTTATTTCTCTCCTGCTTCTTGATTCTTATATTCAGAATAGGATTACTCCTTTCAAAATAAGAATAATAGTTAAGATTCATTTAGAATTTAATATGTGAAAGTATGCTAAAAACTTTTCATATATTGCCTCATTTCATCTTCAATCCCAGGTAATAAGTACTATTATTGTGTACATTTTATGGAAGAGGAAACTAATGCACAAACTGTTCCAAGGCCTTAGAATTTTTGTTATTTTTTTAAATATATTTTTTAAGGATTTCATTTATTGATGTGAGAGAGAGAGAGTGAGAGTATGAACAGGGGGTAGGGTCAGAGGGAGAAGCAGCCTCCCCACTGAGGGAGGAGCCCAACATGGGACCCCATCCCAGGACCTCAAGATCATGACCTGAGCCAAAGTCAGATGCTTAACCAACTGAGCCACCCACGTGCCTGAGGCCTAATAATTTTTAAAAGGAGGATCTGGGGCTCACACCAAGGCCTAAGTCCAAAGCCCATAGCTTTTGCCCTGCACTGCGATCTTCTCCGGTCTCTGGAAGGAAAGAAGTGCTTCTGTGTTGGAAGGGATGGGCGAGACGTGAATGAGTTTGAAAGTGAACACACGGGTCTCAGCCCAATGTTTTGGAAAAACCACATCCATCTTCGGTGCCTGGCCATTTCCATTTCTGTACCTTTCTCCTGTGTTGTTATGTTTCCTCTGTGATCTGGAGTACAAATTTAATAAAGCTATTGATTCTAGTATAAAGTTTGCTAACACAAAATAAAATTTGATTATCTAATCATGGTACAGTTCCCTATCCCTGAATTTCCCATGGGTATTATGCTGGCTCCTTTTCCTCACACCATGTTGTGCTCTGGCTGTCTCTTACAGACCCTGGTGCTGGTTAGCAGAGAGGAAACCAGTGTGCTTCCCTGAGTGAGCCTTGACACACGTTGTTTCTTTGCTCTCTCACTGCTCAGCAGTGGCCTTCTCAGATCAGCTCCAAAATCTTTTGAGAAAATAACCATGATGTTCTGGAGCGTTCTGTGACAAACGGATCAGGCTTTAGGCCTGGTCCTGATTATTAAGATACAGAGTTTAATGAAAGAACTACTTGAAATTTTGGTTTTTTAAAAGCTTTTTTTAAAGTTTTGGTGACAACCAACATGGTCTTGAATTTATATTTATACACAGCTTCTTCGAAACAGACTTGTGGGGCAACATGATTGCAGTGTATTCTGGTTTGCAAACCAACATGTTTGATTGTCATATAACATTAGTACTTAAAGATCATTTGACCTTTAAGCATCTGATCCAATGCTTTTTTTTTTTCAAGATTTTATTTATTAATTTGGGACAGAGAGCTACAGAGAGAGAGAGAGAGAAAGTACGAGTGGAAGGAGCTGCAGAGGGAGAGGAAGAAGCGGACTCTCCACTGAGCTGGGAGCCAGATTGGGAGCTCGATCCCAGGACACCGAGATCATGACCTGAACCAAAGTCAGACGCCACCATCTGAGCCACCCAGGTGCTCCTGATCCAATGTTTTCACTCTAGAGACAAGGACATGGAAATCCCTAGAAGCTAAGAAATACCTTAAAGTTATACAACTTATTAATGTGTGTACAGAATTAGAAGCCAGGTCTTCTTATCACATCTCTTCTGGTGAACAACAAAGGCCCAGGGCAGTATGATGTGATGGAAGGAGCCCTTGATAAGGGATAAAGAGAGCTAAGCTCAGTCAGTGCCTGACCCTTGCACTAACTACTTTAAATTAAACTCTTACCCTCTTTGGATCAATTCCTTCAAGCATAAACCAATGAATCTGACTTAGAACTGTCTAGTAATATAGCTACTAGCTGCACCTGTGACTGGTGGGCCCTTGAAACAGGGCTAGTCTAAATTAAGATGTTCTGTAAGTGTAAAATACCTACACAGTTTCAAAGACTTAGTACTACAAAAACAATATGAAATATCTCATTACGTAGTGATTTTTATATTAATGACCTATTGAAATGATAACATTTTGAGTATATTGAATTAAATGAAGCACATTACTAAATTTTTTATCCCTTTTCCTTGTTTGTTTGTTTTTTTAAAAAGATTTTCTTTATTTAGGGGGCCTGGATGGCTCAGTGGGTTAAGCCTATGCCTTTGGCTCAGGTCATGATCTCAGGGTCCTGGGATCAAGTCCTGCATCTGGCTCTCTGTTCAGCAGGGAGCCTGCTTCTCCCCTGCCCCGCCCCCCTCCCCCCCCCAGCCTGCCTCTTGGCCTAGTTGTGATCTCTCTCTGTCAAATAAATAAATAAAATCTTCTAAAATTTTATTTATTTATTTATTTGTCAGAGAGGGAGGGAGAGCAAGAGAGAGGATGTACAAGCTGAGGAGCGGCAGGCAGAGGGAGAAGGACACCCCCTGCTGAGCAGGGATTCCCAAAGTGGGACTCCATCCCAGGACCCATCCTCTGCCTTCAGTCTAAACGTGGAGCCAGGAGCATGAAAACATAAGCCATCATGATATAGTGTGTGAATAACACCATAATTAAGGGGGAGGGAGAAGGCTTTGCAGGGGAGCAGCCATTGAGTTAGAGGCCTGAAGAATGAGTCAGGAAGTTTCCAGACGTAAACCATATACGTTTATCTTTAGAAACGTGGTAAGACACATGTGTGTGTGGGAATGTGGGAGAACTGTGGTAGTGACCGTGAGAAGTGAGGTCGAAGGAGGAAAGGGGCCCGATAATGAAATGCCTTACACGTTACACTGAGAGCACACGCAGATGAGATGACAGGACATACTCATGAATAAAAGCGGGGAATCCTGAGGGGGGAACAAACCACCTGGGGGGCCGGCCCTGAGGGTAGCACCTGCTGTGGGGGGGAACCAGGTTGGCAGGTGTGGAGAAGCCCCAGAGACGGACAGAAGCAGCTGCTGAAGCAATGAGTGGGCAAACTCCAGGTAAGTAGAGCTGCGTGTTTTGCATTAGTGGGGGAAAAAACCTAGCCAAAGTACCAACGATAGGGTCAGACAGCCTTAGCAGGTACTGTTGGCAGGCCTCAGGCAGACGCCCACAGAAGAGGACAAGACATAAAGGAAAGGGAGGGAGTAGATGAAAGAAGAGGGAATGAGGTGAGCGCTGAGGTTTCTATAGATTGCTCTACATATTCTATACATTGCTAATTGCCCTAGGAGCCCCTCAGAAAGGGGCGCCTGTGTGGCTCAGTGGGTTAAGCATTGGATTCTTGGTTTCAGCTCAGATCCTGATCTCAGGCTTGTGAGATCCAGTCCCATGGTGGGCTCTGCTCAGATCGGGGAGTGGGCTTGAGATTGTCTGCTTCTCCCTCTTGTTTCCCCTTCCCCACCCCCTACCCCCTCCAACGCTTTCTCTTTCTTAAAAAAAAGAAAAGAAAAGAAAAGAAAAAGAAGACCCTCAGAGAGGCTGAGTTGGGGCTGAAAGGCTAAGCCCAAAGGTTCTTGGTCCCAGCTACACACTAGAATTTTTTGTGCAATTGGATTTTTTTTTTTTTTTTTTTTTTTACATGAAGGAGGTCCTGGCCCCACCCCTCCAGAGACTCCAATTTAATTGGAATCAGGAGCCCATGTGTTAGCAACTTAAAACGATGACTCCGGTGCTCACCTCCGGGAATGAGGTGAGCACTGAGGTTTCTCACAGCCAGGGTTGAGAACTGCTGGGTTTGGCTGACAGGAAGCTGGTGTGATGCCCTGTGATTATTTGTCTGGTACAAAGATACTCAAGAGAAGGCAGGCCGATAGATAGAGATAGAGAATCTAAACCCGTGCTCATATTTGGGATAACAATGGCAACTACCCATTCTACTAGTCCACAAATATTTACAGTTGGTTAGTCCTATTATGTACTGTATACGAAATGTAGCTGTGTGCAGGAAATCTCTGCATCTGTTGAAGATAACTAAAGTCAGATGGCTTCACCAGAGGTGTTTGATCCCAGATTTTCTAGGGTACTCTGTTTCTGTGGGGTCATCAACTCTTTGGGACATGTCTCCTGATCCCCAAATTGCCAGTCACTTGCAAGTGGAACATTGGTGTAAAGCAATCAATTAAAACAGCCACAGAAAACCAGCAAACCCTAAGCTCTGGTTTAGGATTTTTTTTTTTCTTGGCAGAACATAGAGTGACACAAAAATATTTCATCAAGGGTATATGAGTTTAAAAGCAATTAAAAATAGTATTTCAGCTTTTTGCAGTGGAAGGATTATCAATAGACCTCTCTTTGCCTTTTTTTTTTTTTTTTTAAGATTTCATTTATTTATTTGACAGACACAGTGAGAGAGGGAACGCAAGTAGCGGGAGTGGGAGAGGGAGAAACAGGCTTCCTGCTGAGTAGGGATTCCCAAAGCGAGGCTCTATCCCAGGACCCTAGGACCATGACCTGAGTAAAAAGCAGTTACTTAAGGGCTGAGCCAACCAGATGCCCTATCTCTTTGCTTTTTAAGTCAAGAATAGGAAATAGGGGTGCCTGGGTGGCTCAGTGGGTTAAGCCTCTGCCTTCGGCTCAGGTCATCGTCTCAGGGTCCTGGGATGGAGTCCCACACCTGGCTCTCTGCTCAGCAGGGAGCCTGCTTCCCCTCTCTCTGTCTCTGTCTCTGTCTGCCTCTCTGCCTACTTGTGATCTGTCAAATAAATAAATAAAATCTTTTTTTAAAAAAAGAATAGGAAATAGGAAATTATTTCAAAAGACTAAGCCAGCTTGGCTGACTGCCTTATTTAATATTGCAATCCCTGCTCCCTATCTGTCTGCCTTAATTTTCCCCCACAGCTCTTCACCATTTTTCCTACTGCAGAACTGTTTCCACTAGAATGTAAACTACTTGGAGGCAGGGATTGTCTGCTTTATTCAGCTGTCTTCCCAGTACCCGGCCCTAGCAGGGGTTCAATAATTGTTGAAAAATTGAATGAATTCCTTAAAAACACTTGTTACTTTAACATGTTGCCAAGATGTTTGAGAACAAAGGAGGGAATGTCTGATATCATTTTAAGAGTGAGTTTCTTTAAGAAGCAGGTTTTTTAAAAAATGGAATTCTACCAAAGCTGTTTGAGACGAGTCACTAGTATATAGATTGCAAGAGTAGGTGCAAAGACTGGGAGAGATTGGATGAAATTAGTCAGCAGTTGTAGAATTGCCTGTTGACGCAGAGTATCGCTTTAAGGTTTTCATTGAGGTCTAGGTCAGTCTTTCTCTCTTTTGCTATGAGGCAAAAGGTGAGGTATGAAAGAGGGGGACTTAAAGTAGCTGCTTTCTTTCTCTAGGTTATAAGTAGTTATAGATAACCAGAGTAGAATGAAAAGTTGCTCTCAGGGCACCTGGGTGACTGAATCTATTAAGCACCTGCCTTTGGCTCACATTACGATCACAGCGTCCTGGGATGGAGCCCCGCATCCCCACTCTCTGCTCAGCAGGCAGGCTTCTTCTTCCTCTCCCTCTGCCATTCCCCCTGCTTATTCTTTATCTTGCAAATAAATAAATAAAATATGTTTTTTAAAAATTTTCTCTGAAGGCCCTTAGTCTTCGATCAATGGAATGCCTGCAGATTTATGATTGTAAGATTTACGGCAAATTAAATCTGCATGGACCCAAGTAAGCCTGAGCTAGTTTAACCAGGGGATTGTTGGGTAGGGTACTTCACTATAGTTATAACACAGGCTAATGAGCAAGGTTCTTGATTGTAGAAGGCTATTAGATTTTCTTGCATTATTATACATTGTCATCACTTTTTTTTTTTTTAAAGGATTTTATTTATTTGAGAGAGAGAGAGAGTGAGTGAGTGGGAGGAGGCACAAAGGTAGAGGGAGAGAGAATCGCTGCCCACTACAGAGTTCAGTGATGAGCTGGACATGGGGCTTAATCTCATGACCTTGAGATCATGACCTGAGCCAAAACCAGGAATCTGATGCTTAACTGACTGAACCACCCAGGTGCCTTCATTGTGATCACTTTCTAATAAAAATGACATCCATTGTCATTTCGCATAATGCATTATACATTATAGTAACTAGGTTTTACATGAAAAGTTGTCACTAAGTGGTGGTTACTCACTTCTGTGAGAAGCCTTCCAGCCCGGGCTCCTGGTTGAGCCATTACTTCCCGACCGTTGACAGCTAACTAAATTTTAGGCCTGCTACCACATGGTAAACTGGTCCTGGGGTACTCATCTCCAATCTCAGCCTAATGAAGTAGTGGCACTGATAATAAAACATTTGGTGGGGAGGGCGTGCCTGGCTGGCTAAGTCAGTAGAGCATGGGACTCTTAATCTCCGGGTTGTCAGTTCCAGCCTCACGTTCGGCGTAGAGATTACTTAAAAATAAAATCTTGAAACAAAACAAAAGAAACATTGACTTCAGTTCTATATCTTTGTTAGGTAAGGGAGACAAACAGATTCAGCGGCTATGAGAAGAAGAAGGAGAACAAGATGGAGAGGCAGGAGGAGAAGAAAGAGTAACAGCAAAGAATTCGAGATGGTGCTGTCCAGGGACAGTGAAAACAACACACTACATAGATTATTTTTTTATTTTTTAGAAATTTTAAAATATTTTGAAAAAATATTTATTTACTTGAAAGAGAGAGAGTGAGACAGAGAGCATGAGAGGGGAGAGGATCAGAGGGAGACGCAGACCCCCCACTGGGCAGGGAGCCTGAAGAGGGACTCGATCCCAGGACTCCAGGATCATGACCTGAGCAGAAGGTAGTCGCTTAACCAACTGAGCCACCCAGGCGCCTGCCACATAGATTCTTGTGCACAAATATACATGCCTATGCATGTGCACACAGAGATCCCAGAAAGACAAGGAGAATCACACTGAAAGGCAGTCTTTAATGGAGCTTAGGGCTCATTACTAAAGCCTTCTAAAGTATTTTCCCCCAACTGTGGATATATAGGGGTATTATAACATCCAGTACTTGCAATGTGAGGCAATACACATAAATCAAAAGTAAACATTTATCTTCCTGTCTTGGGATATACTCTTTAGGCATTAAAAACCATTACAAACCCTAGATTTTCTTCAAGGTAAAATTTTTCCAAATTACTTCCGAGATTACACATGGCTTAGAAGATACAAGAATATGTTCAAATATCATAGTGGCTTTGAATGGACCAAAGAAGAAATAATTAGAAGAATGTTTTTTAAACCCTAGGGGAGGCATATAGGAAGTGAAAGAGAATCAAGCCTGTGATGGCAGACATCTTTGTCTGTTTCTTCCACTGCTTTTATGCCAGAATCTAGAAGAATTCCTGGCATATACTATGTGTTCCTTAAATATCTGATGAATGAATGTGGATTGACAAGCTGTGTCAGTTAGAGTCCCTTTCTGTGGATCTGAAATTTGAGAGAAAAGAGGAAGTATTAAGGCCAAAGGTAAAAGGATGCTGGAAGTTTGAATTGTAACCCAAGTTCATGCATAAATTATCAGGAGACTGAAAACAAATGGGGCTGGGGGAGAAGGAATAGAAGGATGCAAAAATGTCATAAGAGACCATGAAGCTACTCTGTACCCCATGTGTACTCATATCCCATGAGGGCTTCAAGCCCCTAACTATCTCCCTCAGTGTCTTAAAAACAGCTCCCTCTCCCATCCCTTGAGATAGCTTGACTAATTCTCTCCTCCTTGTGATTAGAAAAGCTCTGACTTCAGTTATAATGTTGTATTTGATGCAATAATGATGGCCCCAAACAAGGTTATTAGAACTACTTACACGATACTGAAAGAGGGATGCTAACCTGGTATACAGAAATGATGAAAACTTGTGAAAATAGCAGAATAAGATTTATAAAATGAAATCAGCCCGGTGGCTAAGCGTACTTGTGAAACATTCATGCAACAAACATTAAGTGTTCACCAGATGCCAGCATTGACCTAGGCCCTCCCCACCCACCCTTGGCAACAGCAGACCTGCACAACCCTCGTTAGGAATCAACGGTCTTAAAAAAAAAAAAAAGTGCAGCAAGCACAGTGAAAACCAGAAAGATCCAAACAAAACAGAAAGGGAGCATGTGAGATGGAGACATTTTGAACTCAGACATGAAGAGTCAATAGAACCTTGCCAGCCAGAAATGAGAAGATTCTGCAGAAAAACTGTACTGGAGTTGCCAAGTGGGAGGAGGAAGACATTTTAAGCAGGAGGAATAAATGTGCAAATGCACGGAGGCAGGAAAAAACATTCGTGGAATTATGATTCTGGGAAGTACAAGAAAAGACAGCAAAAGATGAAGTCGAACAGGTAGGCAGAGCGAGGCAGTGAAGGAAATGAGATTTTATTCTGTAGGTCACTAGAAGCCATAGAGAACACTGAGCTCTAGCAAGACATGACTCCATTTGCACATGGGAGATTTCATTCTGGCAGGGGAGTAGTTTGAAGGGAGCCCAAGGAGATTGGGGGTGGGGTGGTAGTTAGTGGGTGGTGAGGGGGTGAATGGAGTCCCTGGGAGAAGAGGTGGGAATACAGAGGAAGATCTGGATATGAGAGTTTTGGGGTAAAATCGTCAAGACTTAATAGTTGAGAAAGACAAGTTTGATAGGTCTGTTTAGACAAAAACATAAAAAAAAATAATAATAAAGATGAGAAACAATCATTAGCACTTGGAAATAACTTTGCAGTCTCCAAAAAGGATGTATACATTCTTACTTAATCATCAGAACAGCAGTGTGGAAGAGCTACTGTTATTACCAAAACTCATTTTGTGGAAAAGAATAAGTCTTTGAAAGCTGAAGTGGCTCACGCAAGGTCACTTACACTTTAAAAGGCAGAGACAGAGCTAAAATTTACTTTCTCTGACTTCAAGGCCCTGCTTTCCCTCTTCCTGGGGCGTTTCTATGAAAATTAGGTGAACAGATAAGAGAGCACAGGAATGCCTTTCTCAAGGTAGCTCTACTGTTGAAAAAGCAACAACAACAAGAACAAGACACCATGTTAAATGTCTGTCAAAGAATTTTTATAGAATGGAACTTCTTTTTCATTTACTCATTAAAATGCTCAAAGAACCAAAACCTTCAGGACTCAGGTTTGATTCTTTTCTTTTATATATTGATTTTGTGTTTGAATTCGGAAGCCGGAGGCTTCATTTTTCTTATTTTGCTCTCCTTGAAGAAAAATGACATTTTATAGTTTTGTGAGCAGGGTTATTTTTCCTGTCGTGATTTTGTACTCTATTTCAAAAATGGCACGTGGCAGATTTCACAGTGCCGGAGTAGCCAGCTTCTGATGATACTGCACGAATTTTACGTAACACTGTTCTTCTAAGGAGCACAATATTCTCTACTAACATTAAACTCACTAATCTTTGGGATGTCCTTGTCATTTCAAAAGGCATCAAGAATTTTATTCCTTCCTTATAAATAGAGAAACTCAGTCTTAAAGCAGTTAAGTGTCTTCATGAGTTTTCCAAAGTAGATCGATGCCATTCTCTTTTATTTTCAACCCTGTAGACACATCAGGCTCCAGCTTGAAAAAAAAATGTGTTTATTTTTGGATTCATGTTCACACTCACATGACCTGTTGCGATACATTCAATCGGTTACTATGGGTGAGGGTACTGTGTAAGTTATTTTGTTCAATTCTTAGGAATTCTCCAGGCTTTAACCTCCTTAGGTAATGATTAATGACATTAATTTAGTAGATGGGAAATGAATTAATTGATTTTTTTTTCCAAACTTGAGGGAAGAAAACAGAACTTTTTTTTTCTCACTTTGTATCTAAAGTGAGTTGCTTTCACAGAAAATAGGTGCAAAAATTATAAGGGTACAACTCAAGAACATGATTAGTAAAACCAAATATCAATTCTTGTCAGTGAGGAAAATAGCTTTTTACTTAAGTGTGTGTTTTCAAAAATTTTAGTAACTTCACAAAATGGCTCCTTTAATTTTCACACATTTTAATTATAAGCCCTAAAATATATTAAGCAGGATGTTGTTGAGAGGCCCTAACAACCATTAAAAGCTGGCTTCTCCAGTTGCAAGGCCAGAAGGAACCACTAGGGGGCGAACAAAGCTGTGATTTCCGAAAGTATTTTGAAATCACTGAATCAAGAGTTTTGGAGCTGGAAGCGACCCAAAGGTCATTAAATCCAAAATTCATATTAAATGGACATGAAAACTGAGTCCCAGAGAAATTATCTGGCTTTTCCAAGATCACGCAGATATCTATAAATAGAGTAGAAGTCAAGATTTCTTGCTCCTGTCCAACTCATATTTTTCCTAGTAGTATCCAGATTTTGGTTCTTCTTTCTGTATCACTCTGCAAACATTTGCCATCACTTTATGAACCACTTCATTGAATCTTCCATCCTCTTAGCTCTTGTTTCCTACCTGGAAAAACCTGGAGACTTGTATTGGGTTTCTTGGAACTTTTTTTTTCAATTTATTTTAAAAATTAACATAATGTATTATTTGTTTCAGGGGTACAGGTCTGTGATTCATCAGTCTTACACAATTCATAGCACTCACCATAGCATATACCCTCCTCTATGTCCATCAACCAGCCACCCCATTCCTTCCACCCCCTTCCCCTCCAGCAACCCTCAGTTAGTTTCCCAAGATTAAAAGTCTCTTATGTTTTGTCTCCCTCTCTGGTTTTGTCTTGTTTCATTTTTCCCTCCCTTCCCCTATGATCTCTGGCTTGTTTCTCAAATTCCTCATATCAGTGAGATCATATGATAATTGTCTTTCTCTGATTCACTTATTTTGCTTAGCATAATAGCCTCTAGTTCGGTTTCTTAGAACTTCTTCCTGTGAGACTGATGATATTAAGTAATGTTTTGAATCCAGAACTAGTGAACAAAGCATGAGCTCTCCTGTTGTATCACTATTCAGCAAGAAAATCATCATCAACATCAAATATACGTTCTGTGAAATTGTGGCTTGGCATTACTTTGATTTCTTTTTTTTTTTTTTTTAAAGATTTTATTTATTGATTTGACAGCCAGAGACCACAAGCAGGCAGTGAGGCAGACAGAGAGAGGTGGAGGAAGGCTCCCCGCTGAGCAGAGAGCCCAATACAGGGCTCGATCCCAGGACCCTGGGATCATGACCTGAATTAAAGGCAGAGGCTTTAACCCATTGAGCCACCCAGGCACCCCATTACTTTGATTTCTTAATTTAACTATTTTGATAAATACTAAAGCTCTCTACTTCTAGACTTATATCCTAGGGAAATTTCTGCACATGTATACCAGGAAATGTAAATAAAAATATTCACAGTAGTATTGTTCATGAAGAGACAATAAAAGGGAAACAGCCCAAATACCCATTAGTAGTAAAATGGATAACAAAATTGTAGTCTATTCATACAGTGGAATACTACAGAGTAGCAAAACTAAGTGAATTACAACTTCATATATCAATGAGTGATAAATCTCAAAAACACTTTGAACAGGAAAGCAAATCACACAAGCCTAAACACGTATACTGTTTCCATAAATTGCAAGAGCAGGCAAAGTTAAACCATACGTGACTTAGGGAATGATAGGACAATTAACAGAAGCAAGGGATGGTTAACAAAGTATTACCATGCGAATACCTACAGGGTAGACTGGGAGGGGGACATCATCGGGGAGAGGTACAAAGGAAACTTCTAGCGTACTGGTAATGTTTTATTTCTTAAGATGAATGGTAGGTACACAGTTATATTTTACTATTATTCTTTAAAAGCATATACAAATATATACATACTCTTGTGGAGGTGTGATATATTTCACAATAAAAAAGTTCAAGCAATAAAAAGATAATATTTTCTTTTGTAAAATTTTATTCAAATTCAATTAATTAACATATAGTGTATTGCTAGTTTCAGAGGTAGAGGTTAGTGATTCATCAGTTGCGTAGAACACTCAGTGCTCATTCCATCATGGGCCCTCCTTAATGTCCATCACCCAGTTACCTCAGCCCTCACCTATCTCCCCTCCAGCAGCCCTCAGTTTGTTTCCTAGAGTTAGGAACCTCTTACGGAAAAAGCTAATATTTTCTGAATTAACTTGGAAATTCTAAATTGCAGCTACAAAGGCACATCTCAAAAACTGTTTTCTTTTTCATTTAGAATTAAAGCTTGGTTTTAACTTATATCTCAGAACATATTGAGAATTAAACATAGTACAAAATATTGCAATAAGGACCATGTTTTAAGAAATGCGCTTATACTAAGCATGGGTATGCTAAATATGGCTAGGTCTGATGTTGTTGGATATAGCTATATTTATGTTGGGCCAACACATTCGAAAAACCAAACATCCTCTTTTCATTGATGTTTCCAAAAATATGACATATCTGGTGAGCCTTACATTGAAAACCAAACTTGGTAATTTTTCCCTTTTGTTTTAGAGGTGATATTACAAAAGCTGAAGTTGCCAAAGAGAACAGCAGATATGTTCTATTATCTGCTTTAATGTATCTTCTGCTATTTGAGTAACTGAAATGTGTTTTTGTTGAAATAAACATGGTCTTGCACAGCTATATTTGTATTTTAGAACTGTTACAAGGAAATTATTCCCTATTACCATGCGTAGATTACTGTAGTATATGAATACCTAATTGTATTGTTAAGTTCTGCAAAAGCAAAGACTCTTGGCTGATGAACAGAGCAATTCTTTGTTCAATTCTTAGGAGAAGAGGTGAGACCTTCCATGGGAAATCAGACTGAGAGGGCAGTGGAGATGTGGGGTGATAAACAAGGGAGCTGGGTCTTTCTTCCTCTTGATCTAGAATCTGAATATTCTAGATGTCAGTCAGGATCTCTATGGCTTATATGATACACACGCACAAAGTGAGAAAAGTCACCAACTCCCTAAGTCTTTCCCAAGACCTTCTACTTTCAGTGATTATAAAATTATAATGTACTGACTATGTAACAAGGCACTGAGCTGCCATTTGCTAGAAAATTAGTTTGATGAAAATTATATGATGTCTACAATGTGAATGGTACCTCCTCAGATGTGATATCTTTGTGCAGTGCCCAACATGTGTAACTGTATTAGTTCTGTGACTGGGATTGTACACCTACATGGTGGGTACTCATCTATGGCATGTACCATGATGAAGGAGATTGGAAGCTAGAAGGAGTACAAGCAAAATTTCTTTTTCCTAAGACCTCACATGGAATAGGGAGATATCTGTGAGAAAACAGACTTTGCCTTGGATATACTTCGAGACACTTTGCCTTGGATATATACTTTGATTTCTTTCTTTCTTTCTTTTTAAATTTTCTCCTACATTTTAGATTCCCCCCGCCCCAGTCCAGTTTGGTCTCAGCAAAGAGCAGCAATTCCCTCTCAGCTAATGAGAATTCCCTCAGCTGGTGAGCAGCAATTCCCTCTCAATTCCCTCTCAGCTAGTGGCAAGGCAATCCACCGGGAATGGAACTTTGGTGGGGGAGTCTGGGTCCAACTGTCTCTCCTCACCGGGAAATTCGCCATGGTTCCAGATTTGGAATTTCTGGATTTTATTCCCTCACAGCTAATCCTTACATTTCCTTACAGCTGTTCCCTGGAATTTTATGTTGTGAGGAACCATGGATTGTGAGTTTTGAAAAGGCAAACACAAGGGCAGAATTCAGATACTTCAGATTTTAGTAGAGGCTGATAATAGTAATACTTATTAAGCACCAAGTATGAGCTATGCTAAAATGTTTTACATGCTTGTGTATTTTAATCTTTGCAACTAGCATATGAAATAGTCTACTAAGAGAGGAAATTAAGGCTTAGGAAGTTTAAGTCACTTTTCCCAAAATATACAGGAAGTATCTGGTAGAGGCTAACTTAAATATAGGTCTGTCTGTATGACTGTAAAAGCCAAATTTACCATTATACAATCTAGAGTAGTCCTTAAAGGTCTAATACTTTAATAAGAAGTGGGCTGAGGCCGGGGTTACCTGGCTGGCTCAGTCAGTAGAGCATGTGACTCTGGATTTCAGGGTCGTGCGTTCAAGCCCCACTGGGCATGGAACCTACTTAAAAAAATAAAGAAAAAAAATGGACTGAGACAGAGACAGATTTTACATGAGGCTAATGAAACTTTAGCTTTCTTTTTTTCTTTTCTCTTTTTTTCTTAGAGAGGGGTGGGAAGCAGAGGGAGAGACAGAATCTAAAGCAGGCTCCATGCCCAGCAGAGAGCCCAGTGCAGGACTCGGTCTCACAGCCCTAAGATCATGACCTGAGCCGAAACCAAAGTCTGACACTTAACCTGCTGAGACACCAGGCACCCAGAAATTGTAGCTTCAGGCCCCTACATTTGCATGGGTCCCTTCCAAGTCCCATGGAAAGGCCTTGGGAATGCGCCTTATACGGTCTTCTGATTTTGTAAAACGTGAAAGCATAAACTTTGTATTCATTTTCTTAAAGTAGGCTCCCCAAATTGGGTACGCTTATGGCCTCACAAAACCCGATCAATCCCTGGCTGTTCCAGTCTCAAAGGTCAGTTGTTCCACATTCAAGGGTTTTCGCAGAAAAGTCCTGGCCATTTGGAACTTATGTTCCTACCCCCTGAACACTTGCCTGATCATCTGTGTAACTCACTAGAACACAACTCCTTAAAGGCAGACAACATAGTTCTTTAACCTATATTAACCTGACACTGAACACATGAAGTTCTTAGTAAATATTTGTTAAATGAATGAATGAATGAACATAAGATTCATAAGGAATAAAAATCCATTTCCTTCCCATAGCACTAAGGACTAAAAATCCACAGAGAGTTAGGCTTTGTGTAGAGCAGTAAGATTCTGGAGCTGTTTTCATTTAGCAGACCTATAGGTTCAGATGTGAACTTAAGAGTATCTGTTTCTAAAGATTTTTTTTTTTTTATTTGACAGACAGAGATCACAAGTAGGCAGAGAGGCAGGCAGAGAGAGAGGAGGAAGCAGGCTCCCGGCTGAGCAGAGAGCCCGATGTGGGACTCGATCCCAGGACCCTGGGATCATGACCTGAGCCAAAGGGTGAGGCTTTAACCCACTGAGCCACCCAGGTGCCAAGAGGGTCTGTTTCTGACAGCAGGACTGGAGGGAGGGGAGCAGGAGAGGTTCTGGGGGAACCTGGGTTCATACTTGGATATATAACGTCAAAGAGATTGGGTTGATCCCCAATGTTACTTAGGCATTCTGGCTGCCCTACCATGGATTTGGGGTTTTACACTGATATAAAGTTAAACTACGTTCTCCATGGGGTTATCTTATACCTGTCCCCTGTGAGGTGGGATAGTAGGGGGATGTTTTGTGTAGGGGAGAGCTTGGCGTGGAAGCATTAGTACCTGTCCCTCATCTGAAATCATCTAAGTGGGAAGAGGCATGGCGAAGGGAACTATGGTGGTGGGGTGACTAGAGTTGGTATGATGGTTGGTCTTATGTGTCAACTGACGGGGCCACAGGATACCCAGACATTTGGTCACATAGTATTCTGGGTGTGTCTATGAGGGTGTTTCTGGGTGAGATTAACATTTCTTTTTGTTTGTTTATTTGTTTGTTTATATAATCTCTATACCTAACGAGGGGCTCAAACTCAGAACCCCAAAATCAAGAGTCACAGGCTCCAGCAACTGAGCCAGATAGGCACCCTTGAGATGAACAGTTCTCACTGGAGACTGAGTAAAGCAGATTGCCCTCTCTAAAGTGGGTGGGCCCTGATCAATCAGCAGAGGGCCTGAAATGAGCAAAAGGGCTGAGCCCCCCACAGTTAAGGGGGAATAGTCTCCTGCCTGACTGCCTTTGCTGCTGGAAAGTTGGTTTTTTACTGCTTTCAGACTCTGAATTGAAACACTATATTGAAGCATTGATTCTTCCCGGATCTCCAGCCTACTGACTTTCAGAACAGAACTACGCATCAGCTCTCCTTGGACTCTAGCTCGTTGGCTGCAATCTTGAGATTTATCAGCCTCTATAATCACGTGAGCCAATTCCTCATAATGGATTTCTTTGTGTATCTACATCGGTCTGTCTCGCTATCTCTGTATCCTGTAAGTTCTGTTCCTCTGGAGACCTCTGGTTAATACAGCTGGAAGTAAGTGTCTGAGGGGACAAACATACAGGTTTCCTATGGTCTGCATGTGGATTACAGAAACAGGAGCTAGATTTTGGTCATCTTATTAAAGAGACTCCACCGAAACAGTGAAGAAGGTTTACAGAAGCATGTAAAGCTTCAAGCTGAGATGTAATACCTACAGTGGGAAGTGGTGGAGAAACCAATAGCCTGAAATTCTGTTTCAAAAGGAAATTGGAGTTTGGAGGTCCTCAGTAGTGAGAACTCAAACAGTCCACTGCACCAGCAGGGGAACACTACTCTTGTCCTCTAATCCACCTCCTCCACTGATAGAACCGTAGAATAGACAGAGAAAGTGGTTAGAAAGTGGAGAAGGAGATAGATATAGAAAGAAAGACAACCCCTCCATCACTCCCCACTCCCACAGACTCACCCTTGCCTTTCCCATGTGGGACCTGGAAGCTGATTCAGGCCAGAGGATGAAGAAAGGGCAGGAGATGGGGTCAGGAAGGGAAACTGAATCAAATGGGAGTATAACATTTAATATTAGATAAACCTGAGATTTTAATACCTGAATATAATCAAGAAAGCTAGGATCCCTGCATAAGGCCTCATCCAAGGAATGGAGGAGAATAACTTGACAGAGGGGCTTTGAAAGAGCAGTGGAGAAAGAGTAAAGCTGTTTTCTTTTGCTCTTGACTGAGTCTGGCTTATTCAATTAACCGGTTTTATGCAGTTAGCCAAATAAAATAAAATAAAATAAAATAAAATAAAATAAAGTAAAATAAAATATTGGTGTGCCAATTTGTAAAAATTCCCATGACCACCGTTACTATTTTATTCCAAAAAGTCTAATGGAGACTTAACTAAGAGTGCCCTTGCTTTAAGCTCCAGGAGATATGCTTTCTCTTCTTCTTTCCTCCAATGACTCTGCCAAAGGCCAGCAAACTCATTTCCTGAATCAATTGGATGATTCAAAATCTCTCATCTCCAAAGTAGAGCCTTAACATCCTTTAAGCAGAAATTGAATATTGTAGCTTTGTACGTATCATTGTAATAAGGTAAGCATCAAAGTGACACCAAGACTTAATGAGCCAACAAGGTCTGCGATTAATTCAGGAAGGTAGGAGTCTGTTGAAGAGGAGGGGGTGGTTCCTGCCAGGAATCTAAATGCTTTTTGTCAAGGAAAGATCTATCCTCCTGAGATTCAGATCATGAGAGTTGCAGGGCTTTAGCTCTCAAACACTGCCCCTATTTCCAGGAAACAATACATTTGCCTGAAGTATTCATAACAATCTCTCCGTGTTTAGCAACTCGCTGCTTTTTGCCAGGCAGCAAAGTTCTCTGCTAAAATGTTGTCAGATCATCAACCTACAAGCTATAAACCACCTACCCACTAGCTCTGTTCTTCAACACTAATTTTCTTTTAATGCCTGTTTGTTTGTCCGGGAGGTAGGGGAAAAGAGAGCTATTTTGATGATTTATAGCATCTGCTTGATCTCTGAGATTTGATTTGTTTAAATATGAAGTCTGGTATTCACAAGGCACTTGAAAAGTTTGTAAAGAAATGAATAGCTTTTCTTGAAATTGAACCAAAGGAATGATTAATCCCCTTGGTTTCTTCTTGTTTGCCTGAAAGTGGGGGATCAGAAAGCATCAAAACAGAAGGTACCCATTGTGTCAGCCTTGACTCCAACACTCAAACAGAGCATAAAATCTCCTGGATTAGTAGTAATAGTTGTAGTTTTCTGAAGCAGCCTCTGCATTCTCAGGATTTTCTGCATGTGGCTACTTTTAAATGTCCAAATCCTAAGTCTCTGTCCTTTAAATTTTATTTTTTGAAAAATATTTTGTTTATTTATTTGACAGAGAGGAAGAGCACAAGCTGGGGGAGTGGCAGGCAGAGGGAGAAGCAGACTCCCCACTAAGCAGGGAACCCAGAGGGGCTGGGGCTCCATCCCAGGACTCTGGGATCATGACCTGAGACAAAGGCACCACTCAACCACCTAAGCCACCCAGGCGCCCCTATGTCTCTGTTCTTCAAAGGAAGATTTCTTTCTTCTGAATCCGTTCTTTTTTTTTTTTTTTGGTCTGAAGTATATGAAGGAATATATCTGAAGGAATAGTAATAGCTCACAGAATCTCTAAGAAACGGGACAACCAGGTATACAAACAAGGAGGAATAGGAAAGTCCAATCTAATAGAACCACAGACAAAGCCACACTCTGGCATTGTCTGGGAAGGGTACTACTGCTCCTGCTGAGTGAGAAGCCCTGTAACTTTGCAGAGGTGACACTGCTGCCCCTCGACACTAGATACTGCCAATGGCTCCATGACTCTGGCTGCCCCTGGACAGTGTGACATTAAGAATTTATTTTTTTAAGATTTATTTGTTTACTTTGGGGGGGGTAGGCAAAGGGAGAGAGAGACTGTCAAGCAGACTCCCTGCTGAGCCTGGAGCCTGATGCAGGACTTGACCTAGTGACCCTGAAATCATGACCTGAGCAGAAACCAAGAGTTGGATGCTTAACCAACTGAGCCCTCCAGGTGTCCCAAGGATTTTTTTTTTAAAGATTTTATTTATTTTTTTGAAATAGAGAGAGAGCACAAGCAGGGTGTGGCAGGCAGAGGGAGAAGCAATATGGGACTCAATCCCAGGACCCCAGGATCATGACTTGAGCTGAAGGCAGATGCTCAACCTACTGAGCCACCCAGGGGTCCCTAAAGTATAGTTGATATACAATGTTATATTATTTTCAGGTATACAGCATAGCGATTCAGCTCAGTTATGTAATGTTCACCACTATATGTGTAGTCACCATCTGTCATCATATGGTGTTATTATGATATTATTGACTGTATCTCCTATGCTGTACTTTTCATCTCCACAACTTATTTATTTAACTTTTTTAAAAGATTTTATTTTTAAGCAATCTCTACACTCAGTGTGGGGCTCAAACTCATACTCTCCCGAGATCAACAATTGCATGTTCTACTGACTTAGCCAGCCAGGTACCCCTCCATGTCTTATTTATTTTATAACTGGAAGCTTACACCTCTTAATTCCCTTCACCTATTTCACCCATCCCCAACCCCTCTCCTCCAGCAACCCCCAGTTAGTTCTTACTTCTATTCCTACTTTCCAGATCTCAGGTCACTTCTCATGTGCTGATAAAATGCTAACGTCTTGCTGTTATTTATATAACAGCATATTTATATATTTATACTTATATAATATAAATAAATATATAATTTATATAATCGTGATGATTTTTTTTTTCCAAAATGGAAAGCCGAGAACCTCACTGTTATCCGTGATGATTGGGAACCTCACAAAAAGCTCAGTGGCACCTTTCCCCTGTGTATTAGAAGCAGAAAGCTGGCTATAGCATACAACTATCTCTTTGGGTCATGTGTTGTCCTGCAACATCATTATTTTTTGTTGTCATTCTAGCCCAGGAATTTAAAAAATCCTTTCTTTCTGTTTGCTCTCACCTCAGCGGAGACAAGAGGTCAATAACCATTTTGACTTAAAAGGCAACTGTGTGGGTATTTATCCTAAAGATACAAATGTAGTGATCTGAAGGAGCACATGTGCCCGAATGTTTATAGCAGCAATGTCTACAATAGCCAAACTATGGAAAGAACCTAGATGTCCATCAGCAGATGAATGGATAAAGAAGATGTGGTACATATATATGATGGAATACTATCAGCCATCAAAAGAAATGAAATCTTGCCATTTGGGACGACGTGGATGGAACTAGAAGGTATTATGCTTAGCGAAATAAGTCAATTGGAGAAAGACAACTATCATATGATCTCCCTGATATGAGAACGTGGAAATGCAACATGGGGGGTTTGGGGGGTAGGAAGGGATGGAGACAAACCATAAAAGACTCTCAATCTCACAAAACAAACTGAGGGTTAATCGGGGGAGGGGGGTAGGGAGAGGGTGGTTGGGTTATGGACATTGGGGAGGGTGTGTGCTATGGTGAGTGCTGTGAAGTGTGTAAACCTGGCGATTCACAGACCTGTAGCCCTAAGGCTAATAATACATTATATGTTAATTAAAAAATAAAAAAATTTTTAAAAAAGGCAACAGTGCAGCTGTTGATGGGCATAGGCGGTGGGCAGAAAGATGGAAAAAATAGAAAATAATGGAATAAACCGAGAGCAAGGGAAAGCAAAGGAAGCCGAGAAGAAGAGGAGAGCGAGAGAAGGAAGACAGACACGGGAGTATCACATAAGCCAGAGATGACCCGTGATCTAATATTAACAATAAAAAGCATATATATCATACAGGCCTTTTGTACTTTCTTACAACGTGGAAATCACCAGAACGTTTCTTTTTCTTTGTTGTGTTTGATACTTCTGGCCTTGGTCATTTAATTTTTGAAAGGCAAGATGATACATACTTTGGATTTTGAATAGAGACGAAACAATATGTAAATGTTTCATCATCAAAGGAAAGAGACGGAGAAAAACAAAAACAGAAACAACAGGATGAAATGTACAAATAATGACATAACCACCTTTATCTGTGGATTCTAAACTCTTCTTCCTCCGCGACTTCTTTTAGTCTGTCAGCTAATAATAACATCAGCGGATTTGAGTTTTTCCTGTTCTGCTTCCTCCATGAGAAGAGATGGCATTTGTTTTGCTTCCGGGGGAGGGGAGAGCTGTTTTCACGGAGACATGGCACACTGTGCTAAAGAGGGGACTATACCCTTCAGGCTGAGATGTCGGCAGCATTTTTCAAGTTGGGGTGGGATGCAACGGACTTTTCATTTTGAAATATCAGTCTGGTGTGGGAACAGACACGGGAAGGGTGAGGCTGTAAGCTAGAAATTATTTGTTTGCTCAACAAATACACACTCAGTGCCCACTTTTATGTTAGGTGCCTGACCCCTTGGAGCTGACCTCATAGTAGGGAGGCAGTATGTATTTATATACCTCACATAGGCATATAAATACTTGGGTAAAGATGATGAAGGGAAAGGAAGGCTAGGCACTATGGATGAAAGGAAATGCTTCTCCGATGTGATGCTTGGGCTTGAGGATAAATAAAAGTAAGTCGGACAAAACTTACTTACAAAAGTAAGAGGGGAACAAGCGAGGATCTTACTCAGGAAGAGGAGACTTGAATGTGCTTATGCACCGAAGGGAAGGATGAGGTTGTGGGGGGAAGTTGAAGAGAGGGGCAAAGGAGGGGACCACTTATAAAGCAAAAGTCTTTAGAGGATGTGCTCAGGGCTGGGGTATAGAAGAATTAGCCTTGGCTAGGAAGAAGGTGACCATTTGCTCTGAGATAGGATAGAAGGAGAGGGGATGGAAACATGCATGTATTGATAAGTTTATAGATGGAGGAGAGGATATGGTAGTTTTCCTGGCATGGTGTTGCCTTCTTCGTGCAGTAGGAAAAATGGGTGGTAAAGATCAGGAAAGGCTTACAGAGTAGAGGGTTTGGTGAAAGTGGGTTGGAATGGCTTCCTTAGAAAACCAGAGGGAGTCATGGCAGATGGAATTATCTTGTCCCAGAGGCTCCCTGTCATTCTTCTGTGGAATGCCCCCATAGTCTCTTTTTCTCCCTTTAATTGATATATTTTCCCAGGAACTCAGTAATGATGTACAGTAACCATGAGGACAAGCATAGGAGAATTCTCCCATTATACATGTAGGTCCTAAACCAAAAAATGATATATTTATGGAGGTCTGCTTTCATCCCACTCTTCAAAAAGACCCAATAATGACACTGGCAGAAATTAGAAATCTGGTAATACTGAGTGGATATCAATATGGGCAAAAAGGAATTCTTAGACACTGCTGGGAGGGGAGGGGTTGTGGTGGTGGTGGTGTACATTGTTACAACAACCAGGAAGAGCAAGGTTGTGCAGTCTTGTAAAACGGAAACTGCCATGCACTGTGTATACCTAACAGCTAGATACAGGCTTGGAAGATCGTTTCTCAAACTGCACATGGAGGGCCTGTAGTGGGTCTGGAAATCAAGTTGCTCTCAGCTAGCAAGTTAAAACAACAGAGACGAAAGATAGGTAATATCAGAGGTTATTAGTCATAGAAATGATAAGTACTGTTTCTCATGAAACTGATTTCAGCTACATATAGGCAACTGGTTACAAGAACCACTTCTCATCATGGGATGGGATCAAAATATGTAGAAACACTGTTCTAGAGAGACACATGCATATACACGCAAGGAAATATGATTATAGCTATTTCCTGCAGCATTGATTATAATAGTGATTTATGACAAAGGAAATAATCTCTGTCAGTAGATGAATTAGAAGTGGTCTGCTTATACAATGCAAAATTGAACTAAGTCGAACTCTGTCAGTTTACCTAAATCTAAAAAGTGAAAAAAAAGCAACCTGAAGAATATGTAAGGATGACACCAATTATGAAAAAACTTAAAAACCCACAAGACAGCTAGCTGTATACATTGTTTTCACTATTTTTATGTTTACATAAAAGAATAAAAAAGACTGGAAAGAAACACCATGGGCATGGAGACAAAGAAGATTCGAATTCAAATTTATTTTTTATTGAAGATATTTTTGAGAAAAATATTGATAAGGTAATAATCGTCATTTGGGACAATGAGTACATCACCGTCTGTTATTTTTTTCTTTGTACTCATTGTAGTTTTAAAGATACGTTTATACATTCTTTGATATTCCTCCCCTCAAGAGAGTTTCATTTCCCTCTCCTTGAGTTTGGGCTGGACTTGGTGACTTGCTTCTAGTGGAAAATGGCAGAAGGCATGGAATGCCATCTTTAAGAAAAGGCCAGTATCTAGGACAGAAGACTTGGCTTGTATCCTGGGTTCTCTCTCTCCCTCTCTTCATTCCTCCCAGCCCCCCATCTCAGATTTCTCACGCTGGGGGACCAGCTGCTAAGTTACATGAACAGCCTCATGGAGAGGCCCGCATGGTCAGGAACCAAATCTGCTACCAGTGGTTGTATGAGTGAGCTCAGAAGCCGATTCTCAGCCCCTTCAGATAACTGCGGTCCCCGCCAACAACACAACCAAAAGCGTGTAAGAGACCCTTACCAGGAACCACCCACCTAAGCCATTCTCAGATTTCTGACCCTCAGAAATTGTGTGAGGTGATAAATGATTATTGTTTAAAGCCACTAAGTTGTGGGGTTATTTGTCACATCACAGTAGCTAACTAATATAAGTTCTCTGTATTTATATTTTTCCTCAAAAAAGGAAAATCTCCTCTAAATACCTTTATATGTAAACAAATCTTTGAAATAAAAGAGAACAGGAAGAAACTATTAGGAATTTCCTTCAAATATCAACCCAAAGCAGAGAAGTTGAGGGATATCAGAGTCACAGAATGAAGCTTAAGAGGATGAACTCTGGAACCAGACAGCCTAGGCTTAAAGCCCTGCCTCTGTCCCTCACTAGCTCACTACCTCACTAAACCTCTCCGACCTTCGGTTTCCTTATCTGTAAAATGGGAATAATAGTAGTTCCAGCCTCATAGGTTTGCTGTGAAGATAAAATGAATGCTTTCTGTATTTGTGTTTGTTTCTGGTTTTTGTCTTTTATGCTTTTTTAGATGCCACATATAAATGAAGTCTTACGTTATTTGTCTTTCTCTGACTTATTTCATTTAGCATTATCTAGTGTTGTGACTAATGGTGACCACACTTACGGTGAGCATTGCACAATTCTGAACCAGTTGTGTACCGAATTGTTGAATCACTCTGTTGTGCACCGGAAACTAATATAACATTGTGTGTCAACGAAGCTTAAATAAGAAAGATGAAATGAATCAACAAATATGAGGCAATTAGAAGACCCTGACAAATACTATGTACTTTATACATGTAACTTACAATTTTATTCTTGTTTAAAGGAAAAGGACCTTAAAGATGATCTAATCCAATCTCTTCATTTTGCAAGTGTGGAAAATGGAGGTTCTTGGTTCTGGGCTTAGAGCTATTTCTTCCTGGAAAGGTCATTTCCATGAGAATTTTTTTTTTCCTCCCTTTATGTCAGTTATACCTACTGAATGTCTCAGTTTGCAAGGCTCTTTATTGGGCTTCTTTACATATAATACCCATCTAATCCTTAAAAGCATGCCATATTTTTGTTACCTCCATTTTGCAAAAACACCCAAACTGAGAGCTTCTTGCTTGTTCACAGGCTGCTCAGTGGTAAAGTCAGAATTCAAATTCAGGTCTTCTGATAGTAAGATTAGTGGCACAAGTACTTTCTTAACAAGTTTAAGGCATTTCACAGTAGACTGTTTTGATTATAAAGGTCTTATAGACTTCTCTGCTTATGACCTCCAAGGACACTAGAGCAGATGCTTTCTTTGTACTCTTTTTGGAGGTTATTATGGGTGACTTTCATGTATTTCAAGGGATGATCTAATCTGGAATCTTGAATTCCTCTTTCCACAGAGCAAGACCTATTTCTACAGAATGCATTGGTTGTTCTCTTTCATTTCCATAATATTCTTCCACTTGGTTCTCTATTCTATATTCAAAAGAGGAACATTTCAGCCTACTGTTAAAAATTGGCAGAGCATCTAATGAGATTTAGCAGATTATGAAGAGGCTCAGGAAATTCTCCTATCCTATGAAAATGAAATTGAAACCTAATATTAATCAACCATGAAACTTTAGTTCTGTTATTTGATTTTCACAATAATCCTATGAAACAAACTGAGATTTTTGCTTATCTTACAGATTAACTACAATCTCAGGGAGCTGAAGTGACATACTCAGAGTAACATATTAGAAGTGGCAGTTCTGAGTGTCCTTTTCAAACCGTCTCTAACTTTACCCTGTAATTCCGTATCTGGGTCTTTAGCCAAAAGAAATACTCTCAAAGTGTGCAAGAATATATGTGCAAGCATTCCTTATAGCATTATTCGTAGTAATAAAAATCTGAAGAAAACCTAATTATTCAGCCATAGGTCATTTAAAAAAATATGACATATCCATAATATGAGAGGGACACTTAGCAGTCATCTAAAACAATGAGGCGCGCGCGCACGCGCACACACACACATACACACACAGTGCCATGAGGGATAGACACAAAAATTGTTTAATTAAAAAAAGCAAATTGCAGGGGTGGCTCAATTACATTGTTTACATTTTTATAATGGTTATATGTTACCTTACAGTTAAATGGTTTATGTTGGTTATTCACAGTTTTTTTTTTTTTTAAGTTACTCAGCCTCACAAATATTTATTGAATTTCTGTTATGTGTGTTCAGCACTGTGCCAGGGGTTAAAGACCTCACAAGGAAGCTCTCTTGAGGAAGTCTGCATCTGGTTGGAAAGAAAAGCAGAACTTGGAAGATGATACAAGTCAGTTTTTATGCTGAACTGCGGGGGAAATGAGCAATTAAGGGTGCCAGTCAGATACCTTTGGGGAAGAGTCACACAGATTTCATTTTCTGTTGGAGGTTTTGTACAAGGGAAGTGGCCTCCTGTCCCAAATTTGCCTGCGATGGGGTTTTTGCAGCTTTGGGTATTGCTAAAAATCCTGAATTTCTTAGTATTCCTCAGGCTTGTTAAACTGGATTAACATGTCCTTCCTTTATTGATCTATCACTTATAGTTCTGAAAGAGAGAATTTGGTTGGCTTGTTGGTGTTACCTGGTATCATGAGAAATTGGGCTCCTGGACAGAAACTGGATGATACCAGCTCTGGCACCTGGTGTCCCTCATGTGTAACCCAGAGAAGGTCAATTCCAGCTTGGGCAGCAGTTCTCAGTCTATGCCAAACCATACACTTAGGGCCATGATATCTGGGTTCATTTTACTGACAAAGCATGCTCTTTGAGCCACTGAACTTACATTTAAAAGAGCTGTCTTCACAGCCAATATTTTCTGCATGGCAAATATTGTGGATTCTTCTGACAGCTGTTTAGTTTAAAAGGTAAAAGTGAGACAAGAACAGGGTGCCTGGGTGGCTCAGTTGGTTAAGCGTCTGCCTTTGGCTCAGGTGGTCCTGGGATCGAATTCCCCACGGGGCTCCCTGCTCAGCAGGGAGTCTGTGTCTCTCTGCCCTCCCCCCTTGCTCATTCTCCCTCTCTCCCCTCTCTTGCAATAAAATAAATAAAATCTAAAAAAAAGTGAGAATAGCAGAGGTAAAGGAAAAATACTTTTGAGTGTAGCCAAGTTCAAAATAATTAAAGAGAAGTTGGCATCTATTTACTAGTTTTCCGGGGGTGGGGCCGCTCTGTAGACTCAAACAGGCTGTACCTGCATAGGAATGTTCACTGAGGGAGTGAAGGGCTGAAATTCAAGCTGAGCAGTGCCCGCTGTGTGGCCCTGGTGTGTGACCGGGTTCTGTGGGAGGAGCAAGCCCTTTCCCAAATAGCATCAAAGCAACTCCTGGACTAGCAAGAGCCCTATTTTGGGGATAACATCAGCTTGTAAACTACCAAACTGTAGAGTCAGAACGGAGGGCCATGCTAAAAGATATGGAGGGAAGGGACTTCAGAGGAAAACTAGAGTAGGTATTTCCAACTTTGAGCCTTGTCCATAGTTGATATTTAACAAATACTTGTTAAGTGAACGAATAGGGCTGGGGATGGAGTAGTGAGAAAAACAGACAAAATCTTCAAGGTTATATAATGAATTGAAGTAAAATACAGAGGAAGTGGTACTATATGACACCATTCACATGAACAGCACAAGGAAATAAACTAAGATTGAGATGTGAAACTGGAAAGTGGAAAGAACCCAAATGTCCGCTGACAGGAGAATGGCTACATTGCACTATGTTCATCCAGTGGAATTCCGTATGGTGGTAAAACGTAATCAACTACAGCTACACACTAATTTGTAGTCAAAGATGCCATACATGAAGTTGCTCAGCCATCTTGACATCATGAGGGAAAGTCTTTGTTATCATTGAATCACTGAACCAGTGCTAGCAGCTGCCTCTGAAGTAAACTCCATTTAGTGTAGGTCATTGATGATCAGGTTTTTTTGTTACTTGTTCATGTAAATATTTCTAATAAATAATAGTTAAATAAATGAGAGGGATTATTAAGGATGATAAGTCAGGGGGACTTTTCAGTTCATATTGTTGAAAATGTTTGCATTAAGAAGACGTTCATAAGTTACTTGCTTAATTTAAATTTAAAGAATTTAAGTACAAGAAACCAAGAAGTAGTGATATATTGCAGGTTACACGGACCAGCTTTTCAATCTTCCTCAACTGAACTTTTGTAATATTTACATCACTTGCCTTCTATCATATAGCCCCCCAGAATTACTGCTTCTTAGCACAGTCATACTGCAACTTCCTTTCTATAATGCATTCATCCTTCAGTCTGGAGGGCTGTATCTTGGCATCTTCTGAAATCTTCAAATTACAAATTTCAAGATAGTATTTATTTTTGATAAAACTTCTATTAGGAATCACTTTTAAATTAGGCTGTTTCTCTTTTTCTGTAGTTCCAACTAACATTAGCACCAAACGCTGGCTTTCTTGTAGACAACATTTCCAAAAAAAAAAAAAGAATTTGAGGCACCTGTGTGGCTCAGTCAGTTGAGCAAGTGCTTCTTGATTTCAGATCAGGTCAGATTCTCAGGGTGGTAAGATCAAGCTGCACCTCTGCTCCTGCTCAGTGTGGAGACTGCTGAAGATTCTCTCTCCCTCTCCCGCAGCCCCTCCCTCTGCTCACATGTGCGTGTGCTTTCTCTCTAAATAAATAAAATATTAAAAAAAAGAATTCATAAGTATTCCTATGTATATAAAGATAAGAAGTGAACAATAAATTCAAAATTTTAGGTGTTATTGTAAGCAATCAGGTAGTCTCATTCAGTAGCCAGAAATTCTGTAAAACTAGAATTTATGTATGTAAAATTCAAATTCTCTTACCACAAAAGAATGACAAATCATTCCAAGACCAAGGATCTACTGAACAATTGATTATACTCGTAACATAATCAGTTAAACAGGTTCTCCCTGAGGTTACATTCAGATTACTTTGACTAGATTTCTGATTTCCATAAAACTTTCAAATCTCACACTAGTCAAAAACTGCTTATAATGTATGATTTTTATTATTAAAAATTATATTTTATTCTTATGCATAACATAAAGTATAAATAACAACCACAATAATAGTAAGTGAACACCCAGATTTTCTCTACCCAGTTTAAGAAACAGAACATTACCACTCTATATCCTACTTTCTGTCCCTCCACTATCTCATCCTTTTCTCCCTTTCCTCTTAGCTCTCTTCCACCCTGAGTTTTGTATTTATCATGTCTTTGCTTTCCTTTCCAGTTTTACCACATAGGAATGTATTCTTAAATAACAGATTATTTAGTTTTGCATGTTTTTGAACTTCATATGAATGGAAGCCTGTAGTTCTTTTGTTCTGAAACATGTTCTTTTTATTTTTCCTCAATATACAGGTGTGTGAAGTTCATCTATGTTGACATATGTAGTTCTAACTTATTTTTGCATCTATATTGTGCTTCATTTCGTGAATGTGTATTCATTCAGTTTCTTACTACTTGAGTCACTGGTTTTCTGCTATTTGAAACAAAGCCAGTGTTAACACATCTCTTGGGTAAGAATTCCCTTGGGGTATATGTAGGTGCAGAATTGTTGGTTTGCAAGTTTTAGAAATACTTTATTTGAAACATCATAATGTTTTCTAAAGTGGTTTTAAACGATGTTTTATTATTATTATTATCGAAGTACAGTTGTCATATAGTATTATTTTAAGGAAAGTGGGTTTATTAATTTTTTAATATTTTATTTATTTATTTAAGAGAGAGAGAGCACGAGGGAAGGACAGCACAAGTGGGATGGGGAAGGTTCCCTACTGAGCAGGGAACCTGATATGGGACTCAATCCCAGGACCCTGAGATCATGAACAGAGCCGAAGGCAGATGCTTAACCAACTGAGCCATCCAGGTACCTAAACAAAGTGGTTTTAAATACCAGAAGTATTCAAGATTTCTCATTGTTTGATATCCTTATCAATAATAGTTGCTGTTGGCATACTTTAAAATTTTTGCCAGTGATACTAACTATAGATGGCTAAACATATCTTTGTATTTTTATCTTTATAGTTTTCATTTTTGAATTCAACTTTGAACCTCTATTTGAAGGTATCCTTCATCATCTCCCTGTATCATATACTTCTTAGTGATCATTTTAAATAATTTTACTTTTCGGATGCCAAGAAAAGAGCTGGACGATATTCAGATTGATTTGAGGACTAATATTGATTATTTATCCAAGTGGCACCATCTGGGTAGTGTACTGCCACGATGTGATACATTCAGAATGTCTTCTAGCTCCTTTTCCTCAGTTCCATCCATCCATCCCCAAAACATCATGTTGTTGCCTGGGGACTGGGGCTCATGTGACTTCCATGCTATAATATCCAAAAGAAGCTGGCCTCTAAAGTTCACAAGTGTAATTTTTAATGCCCAGATGTATACCTCTGTTATCTGTTTAGAATTTGGAGCCACCTGCTGAATTCTATGACCATTAAAACTAAAATTTAAAAATTCTATGCAAGAGGTGCCTGGATGGCCTGGGTAGCTCAGTGTGTTAAGAATCTGCCTTTGGCTCAGGTCATAGGCATCCTATGCCGGGGTCCTGGAATCGTGTCCCTGCTCAGTGAGAAGCCTGCTTCTCCCTCTCCCTCTGTCCCTTCCCCTGATGGTGTGCACACGCTCTCTCTCTTACAAATAAATAAATAAATTTTTAAAAAAATAAGATAAAAATTCAATGCGGTATTTTTTATAGACCAACTTTATTAAATCATAATACTAATTACTAATCATAATCAAATACATAATACTGAAGTTCAGCTTAGAGTTGTTTCCTTATGGGGGCAACAAAGGTGATCAATGTACGTTGCAGGGTGAACCGGAGAATACTTCTTACTCAGATCTCCTATGCCTATTCTCAGTTTCACCTAAAACCAAGTTTCTGGTGACTTTTTTGGGGGGGCAGGTGATGGTGGGAGGAAAGGAGTCCAAGCTTTTAATAATGCTGAAGGCTATGCATGAGAATACTCAGGACAGGAAGAAATGGGTAGATATCAAAACTGAAGTTTAGCCATTCTTCATAAATACCAAGAATTTAATCATCACAACAAAGAAGTAGCTGCTGTAATATCCCTATGCAGGTAAAGAAACTGAGATGCAGAGATGTTAAAGTAAGTTGGCCAAGGATCTCATATGACTGGAAAGATGTAGCTAATCCAGAGACAAAATACAGAGACAAATAGACTTTTTGTTTTTGAAGGATGCCAAGACTTTGAAGTTATTTTTCTTTCTTATTTTATTTTAACCACATTTCTATTTTCTGTAAACCAAAAGCCACACTCCAAAGTCTTATTCTTAGATTTCTCTCAGCTTGGACATCTAGCCGGATGATTGGAATTTCAGTCACTTTTTTCCAAAGTACTTACTTGTAGGTGGCAGTGTTACTTTGGAACCCTACTTTGCATTTTTTTCTGGGGAAGATTAGAAAAAGCCATCTGGTTAACATTACCCAGAAAATGTTTTTCTCTGTGTGGAGCTTCCTAAGAAGAAATTATAAGAGGAGAGTGCTGTAGGAAGCTAGGCAGAATACAAATAGAAACATTTAGAAACTGAAGCACTACATTCTGATACTTATGAGAATTATCTTTCTCTACCATAAATTCACCATTCCTCCAGTCCTTTTCTTCACTTTTCCTTTTGAGGAAAGATTTTTTTTTTTTTTTTGAATGAAACTCTTTCTTGATAACACTTTTCTAGTTCTGTTGAGGTTTAATTTTGTTCACATACTGCTTGTTTGATTTTGAACTTTGGGTTCCTTTACTACTGGCTGTCTCTTCTATAGGTTTTTATTACCACCATCTTCCCCCTTCCCAATAGGGACATTCTTGTTGTTACTCTTTAACTAGAAGAGAATCTGGCAAATAATAGGTGCCCAGTAAATATTTGTGGATTAACTGCATGACTGCTTACATGAAAGAACAAATGAATTAGTGAGCGAAGACCTTTCCAGGAAAGAAAGAAACAAGATCGAAGAGAGTAAAAGTAAACTCGAAATAAATCATTACTGATGAACTTCATAAAGAAGAGTTGATGATATTGACTTTATTCTTTCATATTTCCCTAGCATGTGTTAATCTTGAGAAGTCTACATACCCATATAATTTCAGGACTCCACCCAGAAAAATCAAATGCTATGCTAAAAATGACTTTTGGATTAATTTAAAAGATTAGTTGTTTGTTTGTTTGTTTGTTTTGTCTAATTGATTCATTTAATTGCAGTTATTCTATCCAGTTATTTGGAACCTTCCACTAATATGTTTTAAATCTGATCTGCATTGCCTAGTAAATGACTCTCTCATTCACAGAATTTATCTTTTACTTTGAATCTTTTTTTTTTTTAAAGATTTTATTTATTTATTTGAGAGAGAGACAGTGAGAGAGAACATGAGAGGCGAGAAGGTCAGAGGGAGAAGCAGACTCCCCATGGAGCTGGGAGCCCGATGCTGGACTCGATCCCGGGACTCCGGGACCGTGACCTGAGCCAAAGGCAGTTGCCTAACCAACTGAGCCACCCAGGCGCCCTTACTTTGAATCTTTAAGAATATTATCTCATATTGTATCATACCTGTTTAAAAAAAAATCATGATGACAAAAGTTGAGATATTGACTACCAGTTGTAATTCTTATTTTTGTCTTCATAAAATTAAACTTTTAAGAGGCAAAATTCAGGCTCACTGTTTTTAGTTATATCAAATCCTATGAATTAAAATTTTTTATTTTCTTCTTAATACATTTTTGTATTATTTCTAAAACAATTTCTCTGACAAAACTTCATTACTTTTATAATCATAGAAAGCAATAGATTCCATTAACACTTCTGCCCTCCAAATCAGCCACTTATCACTCTGAGCAAATTGCTTCTTAAATTTATGGATTTTTTGGGTAGTAATTTCTGAAGGTGTGTGAACCTATGGCAGTAATTTCAACTTGAAATTCTAAGGGCTCTCTCCAAGAGAACGAATAGAGAACTACATTCACAGTGTATTCATGAAGAATTTGCAGTTGCCGTCTTGGATCGCACTGTCTGTTCTCAGGCAATATCCAAGTTGAAATTGTATGCCAATATACTTAAAATGATTTAGAACATATGAATTTATTTCCTTTTCTATCTTTATTACATCCATTGTTTTCTTACATGTAAAACAGGAAAGAGGAATAATTGCTAAGTGTTGTTTTAGTTCTGATACTTTCTAACCATTCACTAAGATTGCTCTACAATAAATTCATTAAAGATAGAATTATGGAGGATTGTACCTTGAATTCCCAAGAACAGGTCATTTCAGTAGCCAGTTTATATTCTGAAATTGTAAACAGAAGAATGCACTTTGTATATGCACAAAGTAATGCACAAAGTATACCATGACCTGTAAAGGTCATTAGGTATCAGGAAGTTGGTAAGTTTGAAGAGTTTTAATACTATAATACTATAATAATCATCTAACTCTATACTATACCTGTGGTTACAGTCACTCCTTCCTAATTAGAATTACCCATTACCAGGGTAATTCAGGATGTCTCTTCTCTGTTTTTAGGAGAGGTAGTGGCCTTTGAATGGGTTATGAATTAAAAAGAAATTATATAGCAGGCATTTTCTTTTCAGATCCATTTTCAATTCTTTTGAAGGGAGCCAGTGTAACCTGGTGGTTAAGCAGTTAAAAGTAATGGCTTGGAAACAAACAAACCTGTTTTTATCCTAGCTGTACTTTCAACTTTTGCCTGACCTTGGACAAGTTACTTTATAACTTGAATCCTCAGTTCTGTCATTTGTAAAATAGAGATAATAATAGAACTCCTTTTGTAAAATTGTTTATGAGGAATAATTACATGCCCTACACAAAGCACTTTGCATTCCATTTAGTCAAGCAATACTTATTGAGCACTAAAAATGTGCCAGGCACTGCTCCAAGCTCCTAACTTAGGATTGTTCTTTTCTTCCCTCGAATTTTTATCTAAATTCTTTTCCATTAGGTCTCAGCTTAAATGGCACTTTCTCCCAGAAAATTTCTTTGCTAGTTCAGGTCCTCCAAGAAGCTAATGCCAGGACAGGATTAGACACGCAGGAGATTTATTAGAGGAGATTCCTGCGGAAGATAAAGGGAAGGAAGCAAGAGTAAACAGGCAAAGACTCAGACTCCAATGCAAGTCTGACATCTCTTGAAGGAGAGGAAGAAAGAAGAAGACTTGGGTAGAAAAAAACTGCAGTACTGTCTAGGAAAATTTTGGCTAGGCCACTAGGGAGTTCCCATGCCAAAAGTGCCCATTAGAGAAGTCCCGTGTCCCGCAGGAATGGGCTGGCACTGGTACCTCTGTGCTCAGTCATTGGCTGGCTGAGGTTCGGGAGAGGTGGAGCCTCACTTGGAATGTGGTGGATCTAGAGAGGCTGCAGCTGGGGTTGTCAGTCAACTATGCTCCTGACACAGGAGATCTCAGTAGTGCATGTCCATAGCCCTCACACCTCCATAATAGGCAGGATCCCCCAGTCGTTTGCTGTTACAGAAACATGTATTTTCCTTTTCTCTGTTACCACCATAAAAATCAAATATTTGTTCTCTAAATTTGTGGAGGTTATTCTCTCTGGACTGTAAGTTACATGAGCGTAGGGACTGAGTCGCTCTTGTTTACTATTGCTTCCCCAAGATGCACCAGGTGAAATGGCAGATAATAGGCACAAAGTACAATAGTAGCCATTATTTTTATCCCCTGGATTCTGCTTTGCCCATTACCACATCCGAATCAAAGCACTGCAGTCTCACACTGCAGTATAAACTGCAGATCTCAGCTTGATGTTATTTCTCTGGAGCATCTTTATTTCATTATGCCTTGGGAGAGGTTGCACCTTTACTTTTAACATACGTCAAAGTATAATCAAAAGTCGTGAAGCTTTGAAGATGGACTTTTGAATGTACTAAAGTATACTCATGCATAAGGAAAGTAGAGCTTCCGGCATCTAGTTGTAAAATTCTTTCCATTTCTTTAGTGGGTAGAATGTAAAGAATCTCTCTTCTGGGCTTAAAGAGCTATCTGTATAGATGGGTGATTGCCAGCTTTTCTCTACATGACTTATTTCCTCACCCCATCTCCTTTCTAGAAAGCAAAATTTTCTTCAGATATAGCTGAAAATGTTAGAAAGCTAAGAAGGGGGATGTAAGTTAATAATACAAAGATGAAGGAAGCTAGATGTTGTAGTAGACTCCATCTCATGGAAGAGTTCAAGATGCCCATTCCATGCAAATATAAAATTAACAATTACAAAACCACATCATCAAAATTTCCCAAGTCCCTTAGTCTTACACTTCTTCCCTGACTCCTTCCTCAAGCAGGGGGCTGAGCTGAGGAGGGGTCTGGGAGGAGGAGGCATAGGCTACTGGAGTGAAGCTACCTATAGATTCAAAGCTTATCTTTGGCATTATTTGTGGGACATTGAACAAGTTGCTTGATTTCGCTGAGACTTAGTTTTTTTCACCTGTACAGTAAAGATAATGAAAGTAGTAATCTTAGAAGATTATTATCTGATTATTATTATCAGAGTACAAGAGATAATTTTTGTTAAGTGCTTAGCAAGGTACCTGGCAGAGAGCAAGCTCACAATAAATCTCTACTATCAATTCTTACTAGGACTTCTGCCATACCCTACTCCAGCCATTTTCAAAATGTGAGCCATATACAGTTTTAGGAGCCATGAGGTCAAAATTATTTTCATAACAGTAAGAAGTTATTTACCTTGTCATTGTTTTAAACTTCACTTTGATAGTTCAAAAGCAAATCACTGTAGACCACAAAATACTACTTCACACCCACTAAGATGGCTATAATAAAACAGACAGGCGATAACAAATGTTGGCAAGTATGTGGAAAAATTGGAATATTCATACACTGCTGATGGGGATGTAAATGGTGAAGTCACTTTGGAAAAGAGTTGGCAGTTCCTCAAAAAATTAAACACAGCGTTAACATAAGACCATAAGCAATTTCACTTCTAAGTATACACCTAAGATAATTGAAGACATATGTTTATTTATTTTTAAAGATTTTATTTAGTTATTTGATGGCAAAAGACACATCGGGAGAGGGAACACAACCAGGGGGAGTGAGGGGGGGAGAAGCAGGCTCCCTGCTCAATCCCTGGGGGGGTTGCGGGGCTCAATCCCTGGGCCCCGGGATCATGACCTGAGCTGAAGGTAGATGCTTAACTAACTGAGCCACCCAGGTGCCCAAGACATATGTTTAAACAGAAACTTATCATGAATGTTTATAGTAACATTATTCATGATAGCCAAAACCTCAAATGTCCATCATCTGATGAATGGATAAAGAAAATGTGGTATATCCACACAGTGGAATATTGGGCTGGATAATACTTTGAAAGGGTTGTCCTATGCACCAATTATCAGAATGGTTAACCACACACCCTCGGTTCTAGTCCTTAGATAGCTGTAGCAACCATCCCCAGTCCCGAGTTGTGAGGCAACTGGAATTGTCTTTTTCTGACTGACTTGTTTTGCTTAGTGTAACAGCCTCTAGTTCTGGAATATTACACAGCCATCAAAAAATGAAATCTTGGGATGCCTGTGTGCCTCAGTTGGTTAAGCAACTGCTTTCAGCTCAGGTCAAGATCCTGGAGTGCTAGAATCCTCTAGTTCTGGGGCAAAATCACCTTCAGTTGAACACCATTGGCACCATTGGTACAAATCAGTAGTCCTTATATTCTTTACTGTTATTTTCTTGCTATTTAAAGAAACTTAAAATTTTACTTAAGAATGTTAATGAAGCAGTAAAAATGATTAATTCTAATAACTATTGACCCTTGAATTCACATATTTAAAAATATTCTGTTTAATAAATAAGAAGTATTCATAGGTTACTTTTGCTACATACTAAAGAACTATAACTGTCTTGAGGAGAAGCACTTTGTGGGATTGAGTTGCAAGCTGAACTAACTTCTTTAAATATTAGGGAACACCTTTTTAAAAAATTAACATATAATGTATTATTTGTATCAGGGGTACAGGTCTGTGATTCATCAGTTTTACACAATTCACAGCACTCATTATAGCACATATCCTCCCCAATGTCCATCACCCAACCACCCCACCCTTCCCACCCTCTTCCACTCCAGCAACCCTCAGTTTGTTTCCTGAGATTAAGAGTCTCTTTGGTTTGTCTCCCTCTCTGGTTTCATCTTGTTTCATTTTCCCCTCCCTTCCCCTATGATCCTCTGTCTTGTTTCTCAAATTCCTCATATTAGTGAGATCAGATGATAATTGTCTTTTTCTGACTGACTTGCTTTGCTTAGCATAATAGCCTCTAGTTCCATCCATATCATTGAAAATGGCAAGATTTCATTTTTTTAAAAGATTTTATTTATTTATTTGAGAGAAAGAGAATGAGAGAGCATGAGAGGGGAAAGAGTCAGAGGGAGAAGCAGACTCCCCGCTAAGCTGGGAGCCCAATGTGGGACTTGATACTAGCACTCCAGGATCTTCACCTGAGCTGAAGGCAGTTGCTTAACCAACTGAAGCACACACAGGCATCCCAAAGTTTCATTTTTTGATGGCTACATAATATTCCAGGGCGTGTATGTGTGTGTGTGTGTGTGTGTACACACCACCTCTTCTTTATCCATTCATCTGTTGATGGACATCTAGGTTCTTTTCATAGTTTGGCTATTGTGGACATTGCTGCTATAAACATTTGGGTGCACATGTCCCTTCGGATCACTACATTTGTATCTTTGGGTAAATACCCAGTAGTGCAGTTGCTGGGTCATAGGGTAACTCTATTTTCAACTTTTTGAGGAACCTCCAAGCTGTTTTCCAGAGTGGCTGTACGAGCTTGCATTCCCACCAACGGTGTAGGAGGGTTCCTTTTTCTCCACATCCTCACCAACATCTGTCATTTCCTGACTTGTTAATTTTAGCCATTCTGACTGGTGTGAGGTGGTTTCTCCTTGTGGTTTTGCTTTGTATTTCCCTGATGCTGAGTGATGTTGAACACTTTTTCTTGTGTCTGTTGACCAATTGGATGTCTTCTTTGCAGAAATGTCTCTTCATGTCTTCTGCCCATTTCTTGATTGGATTCTTTGTTTTTTGGGTGTTGAGTTTGATAAGTTCTTTATAGATTTTGGATCCTAGGCCTTTATCTGATATGTCATTTGCAAATATCTTCTCCCATTCTGTCAATTGTCTTTTGGTTTTGTTGACTGTTTCCTTTGTGTGCAAAAGCTTTTTATCTTGGTGATGTCCTAGTAGTTCATTTTTCCCTTGTGTCCCTTGCCTTTGGCGATGTTTCTAGGAAGAAGTTGCTATGGCTGAGGTTGAAGAGGTTGCTGCCTATGTTCTCCTAAGGGATTCTGATGGATTCTGTTTCACATTGAGGTCTTTCATCCATTTTGAGTCTATTTTTGTGTGTGCTGTAAGGAAATGGTCCAGTTTCACTCTTCTGTATGTGGCTGTCCAATGTTCCCAACACCATTTGTTTCAGAAACTTTTTCCCACTGGACAGTCTTTCCTGCTTTGTTATGGAGTTGAGGGTCCATTTCTGTGCTCTTTATTCTGATGGAACACTGTTTTTATTAAAATATCTCTTGACAGACAAACTGTTTATTTAGACTTGGGTATTTGACAAGTATTTTCTCAAAAATAAATGAAGTAGAACCATCAGTTCAGGGAAAACAAATGATAATATTGTTGTCCTCGATATAATTGAGCTTTCAAGAAAGTAAATTGTAAAAGTTGCGTCATCACTATCATCTTGACAGCTTCCAAATACTTAGATTCTTTTGAAGAGCTTGGAAGGGATATTAACAGATGTGATATTTTGATAGCATAGGATGAAGTATGCTCATATTTGGAAGATTTGTATAACTCAGTAAACAAGTATTTCCAATGACCACTGTGGGATGTTAAAATTGTGCATATTTAAAAAGATTCACTCAAAGTACAATATGTGTCAATAGATTTTTGTTTTAAAAAAAAATAGCTTATCTGAGGTTTAATTGACTCATGATAAGCCACGCATTTTTACACATGAATACACACATGAAACTATTACAACAATCAAGATAATTAACATGAGTATAGCTCCCAACAGTTTCCTCCTATTCCTTTGCAAGCTCTCCCTTGGGCCCTTCTCTGCTCTTAGTCCTAACTTTCATTTTCCAGACTACCACTGACTTTTTTCTCCCTAAAGTTTAGTTTTCTTGTTCTAGAATTTCATATAAATGCAACCATATAGTATGTACTATTTTTTGCCCAATTTCTGTCACTGATTGTTAATTATTTTGAAATTAATCCATGTTGTGTAGTATCAATAGTTAATTTCTTTTTATCCTGAGTAATATTCCATTGTATGGATATATCATGAATTGTTTATCCATTTACTTGTTGACAGACATTTGTGTTGTTTCCAGGTTTTGCCTATTATGAACACAATTGCTACCAACATTTGTATACATTTCTTTGGCAAAGCATATGCTTTCTTTCTTTCTTGTTTTTTTTTTTTTTTAAGATTTTTATCTATTCACTTGACAAAGAGAGGGAGAGAGAGCACAAGCAAGGCGAGCGGCAGACAGAGGGGGAGAAGCAGGCTCCCCACTGAGCAGGGAGCCCAGATGCGGGGCTCCATGATCCTGGGATCATGACCTGAGCTGAATGCTGCACCAGCTGAGCCACCCTGGAGCCCCTATGGCTTACATTTCTTTTGGATAAATACCTAGGAACGTAATGTCTGGGTCACATGTAAATAATCTTTAACACTTTAAGAAATGGCCAAAGAGATTGTACCATTTCACATTCCCATCAGTGGTTATGAGAGTTCCTTTTTAAAAATTATTATTTTTTGAAGATTTTATTTGCCTGAGGAGAGAACGCACCTGTGCACAAGCAGGGGGAGTGGCAGGCAGAGGAAGAAGCAGGATCCCTGCTGAGCAAGAAGCCTGATGTGCAAGTCGATCCCAGGACTCTGGGATCATGACCTAAACCAAAGGCAGATGCTTAACTGACTGAGCCACCCATGCATCCCATGGTTATGAGAATTCCAATCACTCCACATTCTCAACAACAGCTGGTATGGTTAGTCTTTTTAATTTTACCATTAAGTAGGTAGGTAGTGATATTTCATTGTGGTTTTAATTTGTATTTTCTCTAATGACCCATAATGTTGAGTATCTTTTCATGTGCTTATTTTCCATTCATATGACTTCTTTGGTGAAGTGTCTATTCAAACTTTATGCCCATTTGCCTACTGGGTTGCTTAATTTCTTCTTATTGAGGTATGAGTGTGTGTGTGTGTGTGTTTTGAGATATGAGAGAGAGAAAAAGTAATACTTTTTGGGTATAAGTTCTTTATTAGATCTGTGATTTGCAAATACTTTCTTCAGTTTTTGGCCGTCTTTTCATTTTCTTAGTGACCTGAAAAGAAATACTTAATTTTGATTAAGTACAATTGATTACTTTTTGTCTTTTAGGGTAAATTTTGGTCTAGCTTAAGGTCACAGATAGTTTTTTCTTTTCTTCTAGAAGTTTTATGTTTAGGTCTATGACCCATTAATATTTTCACATATATTTTGTTCATTCATTCATTCATTTATGCCTTTGAATAACCAAATGTTTCAGCATTATTAGTGAAAAGTCTTTCTTTTCTCCACTGAATTGTCTTTGTCTTTTTTGAAATAAACAACTTTGGCGCTTTAAAAAAAACTCTCTATTCAGCTTTGTCAATCTTTTATTCTCTCTTTACACCAATACTACACTACCTGGCTTAATGTGGCTTTATAGCAAATACTGAAATGAAGTAGTGTAGTGTTAAGTTCTCCAAGGCTGTTCTTCACTCTCAAAGTTGTTTCGGTTGTTCTAGGTCCTTTGCATCTCCATATAAATTTTAGAATCCTTTTGTCAATTACTAAAAAAAAAAGTCTGCTGGGATTTTGATTTGGATTGTGTTGAATCTATAGATTAATTAGGGGGAGAATTGACATTCTTGTAGTTTTGAGTCTTCTGAACCATGAACATGGCTTATTTTCTATTTGTGCCTTCTTTTTAAATTTTTATTTATTTATTTATTTTATTTGAGAAGATTCTATTTATTTATTTGACAGAAAGCAAGAGAGAGCACAGACGGGGGTGTTGGCAGAGCGAGAGGGAGAAGCAGGCTCCCCACTGAGCAGGGAGGCCAATGTGGGGCTCAATCCCAAGACACTGGAATCATGACCTGAGCTGAAGGCAGATGCTTAACCATCTGATCACCCAGGTGCCCCTGTGTCTTCTTTTTAAAAACGATTTATTTATTTATTTAGTTATTTTAGAAAGTGCTTGCACATTTGCCAGTGGGGGGAGGGGCAGAGGGAGAGACTCCTCAAGCAGACTCCCCTTAGAGCCCAAATCACTACCATCAACAAGACTACAGGATACACAAATCAATATACAGAAGTCAATTGTATTTGTCTTCCATTAAAAGATGCAGAGTCTGAAATTGAAATTTAAAATACCACTTAAAATAGCATCAAAAATATGAAATAGATCAGGTTAAGTTTGATAAAAGATATTCAAATTGTACATTGAAAATATTAAATATGTTGAGATAAATTTAAGAAGACACAAATACATGGGGCACCTGGATGACTCAGTTTAGTGTGTGACTCTTGGTTCTGACTGTCATGATCTCAGGGTCATAATATCCAGTTCCCCCCCAACCCCCCGTGGCTCCATGCTCATTGTGAAATTGGCTTGGGATTCTCTCCCTCTTCCTCTGGCCCTCACCCTGCTCCCATGCACGGGAGAGGGCACTCTGTCTCTCAAAGAATCTTTAAAAAAAAAAAAAAAAATATATATATATATATATATATATATATATCTTGTCAACATTACAAAAAAGAAAGCTCAGTGGCTATACTGCCATCAGACAAAGTCCACTTTATTTTTTATTTTTTTCAAAGTACACTTTAAAGATACTTATTTATTTATTTATTTATTTATTTGACAGAGAGAAATCACAAGTAGGCAGAGAGGCAGGCAGAGAGAGAGAGGAGGAAGCAGGCTCCCTGCTGAGCAGAGAGCTCCATGCGGGACTCGATTCCAGGACCCTGAGATCATGACCCGAGCCGAAGGCAGCAGAGCAAAAAATATTATCAGAGGAAAAGAGGTTTTATGAAGTGGATTATTTATAAAATGGATCATTTCATAATGATAAAATACTTTACATAGTGAATTTCACCCACAAATTCATCTAAATAACAACAATTATAAATGCAAAAAAAGTTTATGCAACTAATAGCAGAGTTCAAAATACATGAAGCAAAACTGATAGAACAAGCAGAATTAGAAGAAACCATAATTATAGTTAATTCAATACTCCTCTCTTAATACTTAATAGGATAAGAAGACAGAAAATCCTCCAGGATTTAGAAGATCTGAACAAAATATCAGCAAACCTGACGTGAGTGACTTTTGTAGAACATTTCATTCAACAACTGTAGAATACACATTCATCTTAAATGCATATGAATATTTATCAAGACAGACCATATTCTGGGTCACAGAATAAGTCTCAATAAATTGAAAATGATTCAAATTATACAAAGTATATTATCTGGTTATAAGGGAATTAAAGTGGAAATCAGCGACAGGAAGATGTCTGGAAAATTCAATTTTTGTAGACTACATAACACACTAATAACCCACGGGTCAAAAAAAAATCTATGAGGAAATCTAAAAAAGTATTTTGAAATAAAAAAAAAAAAAAGAAAACATACTGAAATGTGTGAAAAGTGGTTAAAGCAATATTCCGAGGGACACATCCCACCAAATGCCTGTACTACAAAAGAAACATCTCTAATCAGTGATCTAGGTTTCTAAGTTAAAAAACTAGCAAATAATGAACAAAAAAACTTTAAAAAGTTAAGAAAAAAAGGAAAGAAAGGAAATAAACCTAAGAGCAGAAATCCATGAAATAGGAAACAAAAACAAAGAAAACCTATGAAAACAAGAATGCTTTGGGACTTGAGATCCGTGAAGTTGATAAGCCTCTCGCCAGAACCATCAGGAAAAAATAAAGATGACACAAACTACCAATTTCAGAGATGAGAAATTCTTCTGTAGGTACTAAAAGGAAACTAATGCTGTTAAAAGATTGACATTAACAAATCCCAACAACTTAGATACTTTCACAACCGTTAAAGCTCGCTCCAGAACAAGAATTAAATATTTATTGAATTCGGGAATGCTATATATTATGAAAAGCGGAGGACTGAGTGCAGACTTCAGAGAAAAAGGCATTCTCAACTCCAAGCGAATTTCACTTCACTGGAAGGGTAAAAAACGAAGCCTATTTCAGATCTGGTGCTCAGTGGGGAAAAGGGTCAGGAAAAGCTTCTCGGGGGAGGAGTCATCCGGCTGAGACAAGAAGGAGCAAGAAAACGTGCGTATCAGAGCAAGAGCTACTGGGCGTCAGCTCGGGTAGGTGGCCAGAAGGAGCCTTCCCGCGACCGCGCCTCAGCCGAACTCCTAGAGTTCCGCGTCGCAGGGCTGTCCTCTCCCTTTCCCCACTCGCGCGCTCACTGTCTTTAAGTGTCCGCCTCCGGCCATACCCGGATTGCAGCAGTCGCGCGTCTGCGCACTCAAGCAAAGCGCTCGCTGGAAGCGGGGGCGGCTGCCGGAAGTGTGACCTCTAGTTCCCTGCTCGCGGTTCCCATCCGGGGTCGTGGCGGTCTTCCGGGTGTTCCTGACAGGGCTTTCTACGCCTTTTTTTTCCGGCGACTTTTTGGTCTTCCGCTTCTTGCTACCGCCCCGAACTTCCCACACGCTTGCTAGCCCTGTCTTTTCTTCTGTCGCTCCGCCCCGGCCGCCGCGCCTGGGGTTTAGGTTGCAATTCGGAACCGGAGCCTGGCCTAGCCCTTCCGCAGGCCACTACCTGCTTTTGGCTGGGGCGAAAGCTACTACCTTGCGCCGCCGGACCCTCGCTGCTCCGGCCTTGGAGCTTCTGGGCAGGCAGTGCCGGTTGGCCCTGCTTAGCCTTCCCCAAGGACAGCTGTGAGTTAGTGGGTTTCGGAAAAGGACGCAACCGCGTAGGCCCAGGTCGGGGGGGCGGGGCTCGGGGAACTTTTCCTGAAACCGCACTTTTATGTTTGCGTGGGAAGTTCCGGCATTATTTCTTAGACGTCCGGGACGTATGGGCGCCCCCCAAGCTGTTGCACTTTTTGAAGAATCTTAGGACCGCTTTCTCTTTCCACTCGTTTCCCTTCCTCGCGCCCGGTTCTCAGTCTAGGACCATAAGAGGAAGACTGTCTTGGGACCTCTGCATGGTGTTTCAAAGGGTGGTGAAAAACTAAGGTAAATATCTGGATTAATATTTCAAAATTTAAGACTTTAATTAAATGGGCCTCAGTTCTTCATTTTGCAGGAAAGTGTACAGTTCTGAAGTCTATCAGATTGTTGTACTCTTCCCGTTAAGCCTCTGTGGTTAGACTTTTCATCTCTCCAGGCCAGAACACGATGGTGTTTGTGTCTCAATATCTGGATTATCCAAATAACCCTGTCTTGTTTTCTCTTAGTTCTTTGTTTAACATAGCAGTAGTTCTTTAGATAGCGGATACCAGTAGGGTGAGCAAAAAAGAAAGAAACTGAAACTGTAAAACTCAAGGTAAATAGAAACTTGTTAACAAATACGTGGTATGTGATTTTGTGAGGAAAGATAATAACAGGGGCGCCTGGGTGGCTCAGTGGGTTAAGACCTCTGCCTTCGGCTCAGGTCATGATCCCAGGGTCCTGGGATCGAGCCCCACGTCGGGCTCTCTGCTTGGCAGGGAGCCTGCTTTTCTTCCTATCTCTCTGCCTGCCTTTCTGCCTACTTCTGATCTCTGTCTGTCAAATAAATAAATAAAATCTTAAAAAAAAATCGTAACTGAACACTAAATCTGTGTTTGTATTATCGGTAACATACTATTTTTGTATATATTGCCTTGTATGGTTTATTAGTACAGATTTTTAACGTGGACAGCCAAAAGGCTCGTAGTAGCTAGCCAGTGATGGTAATATGATTTTGTTGGTGTTAGCCCCAATTATGTCTAATCTGGAAATGCTCCATGATAAGGGCTTTATGTGAAACAGGCCATTTATCAATCATTTAGGAAACGTCCATTTCAAACTACATGACAACTTTATTTTTTAACGCTTGGATGGAATCTAATTCTTAATGAAAAGGAATGTCCTTTTCAAAACCTTCAGGTAGTTTTGACAGTGGGTGAGCAGGATTTAGGAATTGGGCTTTTTGGTCTGTGGAGAAAAGAAGTGAGTTTAGGGTATCAAAGGCATTTGGTCAAAGTGGACGGATAACTTGATTTAGTTCCCACAGTCTGGTTTTTGGCTTTTATCCTAGGGAGATTCTGCTTTCTAGGAAATTCTGATGAAGGAATTATATAACCTAGAAAGTTCTCTAATTGATTGGAGGAGAGATCAAGTTTAGGACAGAAATTCCAGGTCGTGGGTTACAGGAGCAAATACCGTATCAGTAGGAATTATTCGGTAAACTACTTTTAAACAGACTTGTCTCTCATGTATGATTATTTACAAATAAACCTGTGTAAATATCCCGTTGTGTCAACCTTAGTCAAGAAGCAACTTAAGATTTTTTCCTTAAGACAAGAACCAATGCAGTGGTTTTAAAACACATCAAAAGTTTGTAGATTATCCTATTTTATAGTCATGTACGTATTGAGAAACTGTTAACTTTTAAGCTAAGAAAAATGGGATACCATCAATATCTGGATTTTATTTATTTATCATGGAATTTCCATACTTGCTACCACAGTTAATGTGGAAGAGTGTTTTATGTAGATCATCAAGTAGACTTAGTGAAGAAGCCTTTCATTCAGAATGTAAAGAAAAAGATTTAAAATTTTGTGGAGGTCTCCTTAATGCCACAGTGGTAATAGGTTTGCTGGATTTTATACTCTAAAAGTCTGTTATGTTTAAAAGATGATCTCTTGTATTGTTTATGATAGATTATTATTTTTGGGTTATTTTAGATTATTCTTCATTAAAATCACAAGAAAAAATATTAGAAAGAGGAACTGAAATTCATAGACCTTTGTTTTACTTTCTCATGGTCATGCAGATGGGGCATTGAATGCCATTGGTTAATTCCCATAGGAATGTCCTACTGTGAGGGCTGGCCTAGTTATGAGCTAGACTTGAGGGCAAGATTCATAATGAGGAGAACCTGACAGGTATTTTGTTGTGGAGGGACTGTAAAAGTTTTGATGCTTATCTGGGAATTTGGGATAGGCTGAACAGGATATCTGCCCTAAGGTAAACTTTTGGCTAAGTAATCATTGTAAGCTCTTAAGCCTTGGATAATTTGGTCATTAGCTTTGTTGAGTGCTACTGGGCCACGAGACACCTTTTGACTTAATTCCCAATTTGGATCTTAACATATCATGGGATAGAAATAAGGTGAAGTCTGGGCTATCATGTCATTTGGGGTCTTCAAGTCTGAATGCATGTATATGGGACTTGATTCGGGTCCAGAGGAAAAACACAAGCATATAATTCATAGATGTAAACAGAGTGTGTCAAATTTTAACTGTGAACTGATTTAAATAAATCTGAAAATGGAACATTTTAATTTTAGCTTTTCTGAATATAAATTCCTTCCCTTGTTTGAGCAGATCTGTAGTATCTGTATTCCAATGAAATGAAATACCAAGAAGAATTCATTATTTGAATTTTGAACTAAATATAACGAATTTTACATATAATGAATTTGAATTAAATATAATAAGTTATATTTAATGTCATTTTCTCATGAATCTTAGGATTGGAATTATGTTTATGGGAGTTTGGGTTAGGGAAACAGAATAAAGAAAGCCAGAAAGGAAAGAGCATGATTCTGGGAAAATGATAGAGGAAGTCTTTAGTTACTTGTCTTGAATCTTGCTTTCTGTGATTGAGTGTACTTTATTAATAAAGGATTGTCTGGAATCCTTCTTGGTTCAAGATAATTTCCATTTCCTCTGAGCAGTGAAAATTAGTGAGTACAATTTAGCACTTAGGCTAGGATTGATTGTTTCTGAAAAATCTCCTCTAGTAAGAGGTACAGACCTGTTGAAGAGAGTTGATAAATTCTTGTTTTCTGGAAGTAACACCTTATCTCTTGTTCAGATTGGGGAGTTGGGCACTTGGGATGAGATCTGATGGTGGCCCAAGACTCTTGTTCACAATCCATTATGAAGCCTGGACTGGTGAATCTCATTATCTGTGTATCTGCCAGTATTGGGTATTTAAATTTCACAAAATTGAAAAAAAAAAAAAGACAAAATTTGTATGAGTGATTTATTAGTTTCTCTCCAGCTCTTTGTCTTTTACTCTCCTATTTTTCTCTTGCTCCAGCTTTTCCAGCCGTCTGGTCTCAATAGTCAAAGGCAGCTACATTTCTTTTAGCTACTTAAGTGTTATTTTCCTCTGTTCTTCTTTAAAAAAAAAAAAAAAGTGCTTAAAAAACTTCTATAGCTTGTTAAATTTGACATCTGCTGAAAATGAGGATTTAGCACCTTTATGTACCCTCTCTTATCATTAAGTTATAATGTATATGAACATGTAACTATATAACATACACATAATCCTTTAATATGTAATAAATGATATATAATAAATTTATTACAGTTTTTGTCTAAATCAGTATTTTTAATGTTTGTGTTATTGTGAGAACCAAGTAGGTCATGATTGTATTTTCTTTTTTACATGATTTTTGTTTTTTTTTTGTTGTTTATTTAGTAATTTCTTTTCAACTTGCTACTTTTCTGTTTCTATGATTATTTATTTTCTGTTAGCAGAACTCCTTTCTGTGGTCAGATCAGATAATCTGTCAGTAAAGTTTTAAGTTTTTTTCTTCTTGGCTATCTTCTTGAAACCCTTTATCTTCTTGGCTCTAATTCAAACTGGTAGCTTCCCTTCACCATCATCCGAGGGAATTTGCTTTGTCTCTGCCCTAGAGCAGATCTCCCTTTTCCTAGATCCCAGGTTTTGTTTTGTTTTGTTTTTTGATACCTTGCATGTCTGAACATGTTTTTGTTCGCCCTTGCCTTGTTATTATAGCTGGGTATGGAATTACTTCTTGAGAACATTTTCTTCAGAGGCTTGAAGGCACTGACTTCATTGTCTTATTGTTTCCTCTGTTGCTGTTAGGGAGTTTAAAGACATTTTGATGGTCAGCCCTTTTATAACATTTTTCTCTTTTGTAATATTTCGTAAGCTTCTTTTTCCTGATATTCTGAAATTCACCATACTTTGATGTGTATTTATTTTTTAATGTACTTTGTACTCATTAGGTCCTTTAATTCTCAGAATTGGTTTTCTTCAGCCCTGGACGTTTTCTTGTTTTATTTATTTGATAATTTCCTTCTCTGTGTTTTCGCTTTTCTACAGGAACTTCTGTTATGTTTGACCATATAATTTGATTCTCTTATGTTTTTCCTCTTACTGTCCTGCCTCCTTTCTACCCTCATCTGTTTTTCCTTTTTGTTCTAAGAGATTTCCTCAGTGTTATCTTTTAACTTTTTACTCAACAGTTCTGCTTTCAATTTTGTGATTTCCAAGAGATTTTTTTGATTTTTAAACAGTATAGTCTTTTTTTTGTTTCCCCTTAGGCAAAGAACTTTATTAACCTTGTTTCCAACTTTCTTCTCAGGCTTTTTCAGCTTAATTAGCTGCAGTGAATGAATTGTGTGTAAGCAAAAACTGAAAAGAGCTGCAGTATCCAAGGAGTTTGGGCATAAAAATATTAGAGATCTAGATTTTGTTAGATCCATGAACAGAATTTTAAAAAGCAGTCATACTTTAAAAGAGCAGCTCCCAGTAACTTCTTCAAGTTTTATCTTCTTCAGAAGTTGACTCAGTTCAGTTTGCTTCATTCTTGGAAGCTTCTTCTGAGTTCTCCGTAAGATCTGGAACTGCATCATCCTCCTCCTCTTCAGTAGCAAGTGGGGCTTTTCCATCCACAGATTATTTGGGCTGAGCTTCAGCCAGTCTTCTTGAACTGGTCAGAATCTCTGCACTGAGTTTGTTTAAGACCCTGGGTAGGATTTCTGTCAGCTGCTTTGTCTCAGCGTGGCCTTTAATGGTGAAAGTGTTTGCTGCTAGCGATTATGGAACTTTGGAGTTGTTAAAGCAGATCAGTGTTCCTTGGTTTGTGAACATACTTACTTTTATACCAGAGATACTGTTTACCCTGAACTTTTTAAGCTGTAGCTGTTCTGTGAACCACCTTCTTCTTTCCGTGAGCAATTCCTTTCCCACTAATGCACACTAGTACTTGCAGTTTGGTGAGTTTCTTCTGGTTAGTGATAGCTTCTTTCATCTTGTTGGAGTGGGAATGGGACTGTGTGGGGGGAATAGGGTTGGTCCTGGGGTTCTTGGGTGGACCAGCTGAGATTCTTCTTATTCTTTTTTTAAAGATTTATTTACTTATTGGAGAGAGAGAGAGAGAGAGAGAATGTATGAGCAGGGGATCCCTTGCTCCCCTGCCAGGTTCCCCCTGGGCAGAGGGGGAAGGAAGCAGACTCCATGCTGAGGACAGGAGGCAGATGCAGAGCTTGATCTCACAACCTGAGCCTAAATCAAGAGTTGGTTGCTCAACTGACTGAGCCACCCGGGTGTCCTGAAAATAGCATATTCTTGTTTTATGTATGGAGTGTTTTTATTTTATTTTATTTTATTTTATTTTTTGAGTTTTTACTTGTTCTTGGCATTGTTTTTGTTTATTCCTTGATCTTTTTATTTCTAATGGTGATCTGTGGATGTTTATTTTAAGTGAGAGGTACTGGAAATCTAATTGCAAGCTCTTTGTATATGGGTGGACGGTCCAGTAGTAGGCTTCACTGTAGCTTCCTAGCAGGCTTAACTTTTCCTTGGAAAACTGTTACTATATTATAGGCTCTCTGGTTACTGTATTATATAGTTTTTTCTCAGTTACTCCATAGATGAGTTTTCTTGTTGCCTGTGTTGGGAGGTGGGCTGGGAATCCTATTTTCACTTTGTTGATTTTTCTTAGTATTTGCTTTCAGTTTGTTACCTGAACCTATTCTTGTAAGTTTCCAGCCTTTTGGGATGAGTCTTTGCAAGGTATAAATATCTAGTCTCTTACCTGGTCACTGAATGATTCTGATTGCTTTGTGCAGTAGGCCCCCTCTTCCCTATCCACAGTGGAGATAGTCCAAAACCCCTAGGGGATGCCTAAAACTGGGTACTGCTGACCCCTATATATACTATGGTTTTATCCTCTACACACATACCTATGATAAAGTTTAATTTATAAACTCAGCACAATAACAACTAAGCAGAAAATGGAACAGTTTTAATAATCTACTGTGATAGAAGTTTTATGAATTTTGTCTCTCAGAATATCTTATACTGTATTCACCCTTTTTGTGATGATGCTATAGTTGATAAAATGCCTATGTGATGAGATGAAGTGAGGTGAATGATGTGTGTATTATGACATAGCGTTAGGCTGCTGTTGACCTGAGTTTATGTCAAAGGAGGATCATTTGCTTCTGGGCTGCAGTTGACCACAGATAACTGAAACCACAGAAAATGAAGTCATGGATAAGCGGGGACTATATATATAAATTTTTCCAATTGCTGTGGAACAAGCTCTCTCTTACTAGATGTCCTTTATAGAAGTTATTTAGACTTTGAAGGGAATCTCGGAATTTTAGAGTTATTAGGCAGTACAGATTCCTTCCCTTTTTTGAGGAGATCTCTAAGAAGATCTGTAAGATCTGTATCTTAGGAATCGGGTTATCTTATTATGGCTTATATCTTTGAATAAATTAGATTGGGTATAAATAAACAAGAATTGTATGACTTCATTAAATGTGTGTATTGGGTGTTTTTTTAAATTATCAGAGTAGGTGGTGATAACTTTATTTCTGAAAGATATGTTGATATTAGGGGAAATTTTGAAGAAATTAGAAACTTGCATATATTTTACTATTATTTGAATAATAATTATCTTAATCTAGATTTAAAATTCATTAGCAAAAAAAAAAGTTAAAAAAATAAAATTCATTATTACTAAGTTTTTTGTTACATAAAGTGGGACATATTGATGTTTAAACTTTTGAAATAACTTTGCAAATGAAATTCGTAACTTGGTAACTGATTGCTTTTAAATAGTAGATGTTAGTTAATAAAGAGCTCAATATTTTTAAGATATAATAATTTGTCTTTTAAAACTATTCTAGGTAGAAGAATACATGTTCACTTTTAGTGAACAAGAGCATGTTCCCAAACTCAATTTTGGGTCGCCCGCCTTTCACCCCAAACCATCAACAACATAACTTCTTTGCCCTCTCGCCAACTCTTTATTCACACCAGCAGCTTATAGATGCACAGTTTAACTTTCAGAATACAGAGTAAGTACAGTGATATTTTGGTCCATATCATTTATAAATTTTGTTTTCTACTTGACAGAAACCCTTTTCATATGAAACATTTGAAGTTAAAATGTCATTGTCTTGTTTTCTTTTGGTCAGTGAAATATTTAGTTTTTATGAAATTGGTTTTTTGTTTTTAAGGTAAAAGTGTTTATTACTACTGTTTTTTATGTGTTTTTGGTAGCTTGTCAAGAGCTGTGTCTTTACAGCAGTTGACGTATGGAAATGTCAGTCCAATACAGACCTCAACATCTCCGTTATTTCGAGGAAGGAAGTAAGTACTTCTTAATTTTAGAAGAAGAGTTGGGATTTCTCAGAACTGTAGATCAGTGTTTCTTATATTAAGATTGGATGGGTACTATGCCCTAAATTTTATTTTCTGGAACCTGTGTGATCAGTCCTATCAGAGAATTTTAAAACTTCTATTATATATTTAAAAAAATTTAGGGATGTTTTTGTTGATTTATTCCTGACGCTGCAAATTTTAGATGGAATGAAGCTATATTTCTTCAGAATACTACTTTGAATTAAAATATTAACTAAATTAGGCAGTTTTCTGTATTAGTTTGCTGGGGCTACCATAACAAAGCACAACAGCAACAGAAATTTATTTTCTCACAATTCTGGAGGCCAGAGGTCTGAAAGATCAAGGTCCAGGCAGGTTTGGTTTCTATTGAGGCCTCGCTCCTTGGTTTGTAGATGACTGCTTTCTCTGTGTCCTACATGGTCATTCCTCTGTGTTTTGTGTGTCCTAATTTCCTCTTCATCTGAGGACACGAGTCATACTGGATTAGGGCCCATTTGAATGACACCACTGTAACGTTTTTAAAGGCCAAATGTCCAAAATTACATTTTGAGGTACTGGGAATTAGGGCTAAACTGTAAGAATTTTGAGGGTACACAGCTCAGCCCATAATACCTTCTTTACAATAAAGTTTACAGTTGATTTATCTCAATCTTACACAGGTAAGGTTCCATAATAACTATTGTTTTAGTAAAAATTTCTACATGACTTAAAGCTTTCTATAGAGAAATCAGAATCAGTTAATCTTAACCAATTAAAAGAAATGGATGTATCACAAAGTCATTGTAATAGAACTTTAGAGATGATTATTAAAATAAAATTTGGCAGTACTGGCAAGATACTACTATTTAAAGCCTTTGTAGTTATTCCATATCTTTATGTCCAATTTAAAATAACACTAGCTAAGAAATAATTGGTCACTAAATTGGCACTGTTGTTAGGACTTTACAAATAATTTAAGTTTCACAACACTCTATGAGGTATGTTACCTCTTTTGAGAAAGATGAAGCATACAGAGGCTAAGCAACTAGTTATTCAGGTGGAAGCATACTGGGATTTGAACCCAGGTGGTCTGGCTCTAGATCCTCTGCTTAGAAGCACTGTGAGTTGTACTTCAGAGTTGTTGTGGAAAGCTATATAATGATCCTAAAAGTATTGACTTTATTCAGATTTTAATATTTTTGAAGTTATCTGATAGCTAACTTGTGAATCACAAATGAAAGTTAATACCATTGGCTCATGGTTACACATATTTTAAAAACTAAAATTGGCATTCTCAGTAGAAGCTATCCAGCATATAGAGCTATATCACTTTTATGTTAAAAGATCTTAAATATACTCTTACGTTGTTAGCACTGTATATTTTTACCAGAGTAGGAGTTCCACTTATTTCGTGGATCAAGGAGTGAGGAATTCGTGTAATCCTAAAGGAGTGTTATAATAAAAATCTTCAAGTGGCTACGGACCCATGGAATTTTAGAGCTTAAGGGAACCCAGACCATTTCCTGTTGCCTAAAGTGTTATCTGTATGAACAACTTAATGTATCAATGAAGTATTTTTTTAAACAAATAATTATTTTTTATTTCCTTTTGCTTTTTGATTTTGAAAATTTTATGCCTTCAGAAAAATTTGAAGAGTAGTACAATAAACCCCTGTATGCTATTTTCCTAGATTCATTAAAGTTGTGCTACATTTACTTATTTATTTATTGCCTCTTTTTCTCTCTACTCCTTCTTTTTTTCTGAACCATATGAAAAAGCTGTAGACATCACTTCATTCTACCCCAAAGCATATCAGTGTGTTCCTCCTAAGAACAAGGATATTCTCCTATATAACCAAAATGTATTTTTCATGCCCAAGAAATTTAACATTAAGACTTTACTGTTATCTGAAATACAGTTAGTTTCCATATTTCTTTAGTTGTTCATTGTCTTCATAACTTTTTAATATGATCTTTCCAACTGATGAGCCAGAACATAGGTGGACTTAAAGATCTTTTAAATACACACACACAAACATAAACACACGAGATATTTTTTAAGATTTTATTTTTAAATAATCTCTACACCCATTATGGGGCTTGAACTCACAACCTAGAGATCAAGAGTTTCACACTTTACTGACAGCCAGGTGCCTCTTAAAGAGCATTTTAAAATATAGACACTCAGTTCACTTAATCTTACTCTCCCTTTGTTAGAATTTGGGTTTTTATTGTTAGTGATATGTGAAGAGAAGTTTTCCTACAAAGTTTTCACTTGTGAGGTAAAACATTGAGATAGTTCAAATGTAGGAGATTAATTTTTTTATATGCATTGTTACTATTCATTTTTCCTAAGGTATTTTTTAAGGGATCTTTTGTGCCTATAATAAATATTTAAAGATTCATAGAGAACTAATAATGTGGCCTTGCTGAAAAGAGTCGTTAATGGTATTTGTTATTTCTATATTTGAAATTGTTTTCTGTTTGTTATTAGACAGTTATAGCTTTAATCACTAAGGTATATTGCTTGTTTTCAGGAGATTAAGCGATGAAAAAAACCTTCCTCTTGACGGTAAACGGCAACGTTTCCATTCACCCCACCAAGAGCCAACTATAGTTAACCACATAGTGCCTTTATCAGGTGAAAGAAGATACTCAATGCCGCCATTGTTTCATACACACTATGTACCAGATATAGTCAGATGTGTTCCACCTTTTCGAGAAATACCATTTTTAGAACCTAGAGAAATCCCACTGCCCGAGGCCAAAGATAAGGTAATAAAAATGTAGATTTTAGTTTTTTACCTTTTGGGAAGTTTATAATGTATTAAAAACACCAGAAATACCTAATGTTTTGGATTAAGTTGAATATGCCTTTTTTGCTTTGTTTATTTAACACAGTTTTCTGTCTAAATTTGATTTTTTAAATTTTTTGTTAGCTGTTCTTTTATGGAAGTGCAGCTTTCATGTCAGGAAATCAGATTTTTTCTGATTCATAAAAGTCTGGATTAGGGCTCAGAACATTCAATTTCTTAGTTTAGAGTACTCTGTTTTTACTTATTTTTATTGTAGAAAAATACATTTTCATATGGTTATTGTAATAAAGTGTCAAAAAGAATTTTCTTTTGGGATACTTGTGTTATGAGGTTTTTGAATGTCAAAAATCAGAGTTCGAAGTCACTGAGAAATCAATACATTCAGAGTGATATGACAAAGAAAGATTTATCTGAAATATTATTTGTGAAGAGTATTTTAAATAAATGAAGCTATTTAATAATTATTTAAAAAATGACATTATCAGCACTGGGGAGCCATGTGTTATTTAAACACTAATATTAGAAGCAAATCCAGCCCCCCGACCAAAAAAAATCTACGTAATTTGTAAGAGTTTATAACATAAATATCTGCATTTTCTTAGCTTGTCTATGGCTTATATTTGCTATTTTTGCATTTTCAAAGCTGCTCCATTTTTGAAATACGACATTTGTAGGCTGAGGAGAATGATCCTGAAAAGTATAGTGACTTTGTTTTACTCATCTTTGGGTTCCTAGCAACCAGCATAGGTCTGGAATATAGTAAGTGTGAAAAAAATGTTGGGTCGAAAAGGAACGCTTGCTTCATTCTTCATTTGTGCTGCTTTTTGTTCCTTTATCATTCTTTTTTTCTTTGAGAGAGAGCTATCATGAAATTCGCTCTTTTTAGGTGTAGATTCAGTGATTTTTAGTATATTTGCAAATTTCTACAACCATCACCACTATCTAATTCTAGTATGTTTTCATCATCCCCAGAAGAAGTCTTGTACTTAGTAGCAGTCCCTTCCCCATCCCTTACCTTCTCACCCTACCTGCCTGCCTCTGGCAACCACCCATTGATTTTTTTATTTCTGGATTTACTTATTCTGGACATTTCATGTAAATGGAATCATACATTATGTTGTCTTGCTTTTTTCACTTAGCATATTTTCAAGGTTCTGCATGTGGCACGTTTCAGTTCTTTGTCTCTTTTTATAGTTAAATTAATACTCTATTGTATTGATATAGCCTATTTTGTTTATGCATTCATCAGTTGATCAACTTTGGGGCTGTTTTAGTCTTGGACTATTCTGAATAATGCCACTATGAAAATTTGTGTACAAGTTTTTGTGTGGACATATTTTCATTTCCCTTGGGTATACACCTAGAAGTGAAGTTGGGTTAATGTGGTAACTCTATGTATAACTTTTTGAGGATCTGCCAAAGTGTTTTCTAAAGTGGCTACACCATTTTACTTTCTCACCAACAGTGCATAAGTGTTCCAGTTTCTCTGCATCCTTGCCAGCATTCATTGTTGTCTTTTTGATTATAGCTATCCTGGTGGGTATGAAATGGTATCTCATTGGGATTTTGATTTCCATTTTGCTAATGACTAATGATGTTGGTCATCTTTTCATTTGCATATTGGCCATTTGTGTATATTCTTTGAGTAACTGTCTATTCAGATCTTTTGCCCATTTTTAATTGGGTTTTTTATATTTTATTGTTGAGTTGTAACGAGTCCTTTATATATTCTCAGTATTAGGCCTTTATCAGGTATATGATTTGCAGATATCTTCTCCCATTCTGTTGTTTGTCTTTTTCCTTTCTTGTTGGTGTCCTTCAAAACACAAAAGCTTTTCATTTTAATGAAGTCCAATTTATCTGTTTTTCTTTGGTTGCTGAGCATTTGGTGTTGTATATAAGAAACCATTGCCTGATCCAGTGTCACAAAGATTAATGTCTGTGTGTTATTCTAAGAGTTTTATAGTTTAGCTCTTAGATTTAGGTCTTTGGTCCATTTTGACTTAATTTTTATATGATATGAAGTAGGGGTCCAGCTTCATTCTTTTGCTTAGTCCATTTGTCCCAGCACTACTTATTAAAAAGGGTCTGTCATTCTTTTGTTATTATAAAGTAGGAAAGCAGTTAGGCAAAACCAGGAGGAGGGAGGAAGAGGCAAAATAAAATGGAAAAGACTACTTGAGAAGTTTTGGTACTGTTTCTCCCCCTACCCCCAACCCCCCATTCTTTCTCCTTTCTTTGCTTTTTCATTTTAAAGAAACTCTTGTAATGCTATAATATGAAAGCCTGTGCTGTAAATCAAATCAGACCAATTCTTTGAGGGAATGTATAAGAATCTTTTACTATATGTGGGTTTTTAATGTATGTATGCAGGCTCATTTTTTATGGAATTTATAAGTATTGAAGCTTTCTGTATTTTTGCATGTATTTATATGTTTAATAGTTAACTGTTAGAACTAACTAAATAACTGCTAGTTCTGCATATAGACTAAATATATGTTGTTTTAGTAAATTTAATAACATATTAGTCAGTATATCATCTAGTAAAGTATAGTTCCTTATCAGTTAACTTTTTCTTTGCTTGATAGCATAGGAAAAATTTCTCTTAAATCTTATGTTTTTGGAGTAAGCGTTTATTTCAGAAAGGTAAAGATACATTTCGTTGTTAAGCCAATTTCTTTGAGTGCTACTATCTACTTGCTTAGTTGTAGGAAAAAGAAGGCAAGCAATTGGTTCTGTGTTCATTCTTTAAGCGAACACTTGTAAAGAAAACTAACATTTATTGATGTCTTTTCTCTTCTAGGCATTCTACATATGTTATGTCATTTAGTCTTTTCAACAACCCTATGACATGGATATTATCCTAATTTTACTGAGGCTCAGAAAGCTAAATAACTTGCTCAAGGTCACAGCTAGTAAGTGACACAACCAAGATTTGACCCTTATCTCTGATAATACAAAGAGAAGGAACCTAAGGTGCTTAAAATCAGGGTTAGGGAGGTGACATTCTTAGAACTGACTGTAACACCAGGTAATCTGTTATGGTGATAGCTAATATTAATAAGTATCTTTTTTTGCCAGCAGTATGCTCAATGATTTGTATTGTTTACCTCTGTTTACCTCTGCTACAGTGTGAAGTGAATGGGAGCTTCAGTGTGAGATAGAAATGGGGTAGTGATTTTGGGCCTTGAATGCACAGTAGAATGCCGTAGAAGATTTTTGAGTAGAAGAATAGCGCAATCAGATTGGCATTTTGGAGAAGATAGTTCTTGTGGTATAGTAGAGTTGAGCTTGGAATAAGGAGGCCCTGGAAGATGGATGATTATTACCTTGAAGGCTATTAAATTCATTCAGATGAGATATGCTGAAGCTTTCAGTTATGGCATACGGTTGTGAGAAAGATGTGAGAGACCATGAATAAGGACAATTGGTAGAATATGTGGAATCATTGAATATAGGGAAGAGAGAGCGGGGCATTTGTGACTCCAGTGATTTGATTTTGGACTACTAACAGAGATAAGGAATACGGATTTTGGGTATAAAATTAATTGAGGGACTAGTCAAGAACTATTTGGAATTGTGGTAAGCTTTGTAATTTTTGTGCTCTTGAGGAAGCTTGTATTCTGCATATTGCACACTAAGAATATAGGGCTATGGGAAAACAGAGCTGGAGTAGGCTACTCAAAACCTAAACAATTTTGTAACCAGAACACTATCAAGAGTAATAATTGATACCTTGGGAAGTAACTTGGTCAGACCGGGTAGGCGGCTTAGTATGGCTGGATGCTGCTGCAGGGTATATTAAAAATGTGTGAAATAGAGTTGAGATATTGCCTTGTGATGGGCATTGAGACAAGGCAGTTAAAGGTGGAGCTCTGAGTCAGTGAGGCTGCTGTTAGTAGACACAGAAGGAAATACATCAGAAGAGAGCTGTTTGAGGCTGACAGGATGCTTTATTGAGTGGGAACCATCAATTTAGTGGGAACCCAAATAGGTGGGAACTTATTTTTAGTTGTGTTAGATCTGTAAGGATTCCTACCTGTGCAGCAGCCAAACTAAGGAATTCCTTTTTTTTTCCTTCATGGTTATGATGTATAATTTCAGCTCCATGTACAAATTAACTCAACAAACATGTTGAATTGATACTGTTCACCTACTTACCAATTGTCTGTAAGCTAATTGGTATTGTAGAAAAATATGTTGTAGTTGAATTGGCAGTATATATTTCAGAAGCAAAGCGGGGACAGAGATAGGAATCCTGAAGTCACCTGTAATAAAAGTAACAATTGAAACACTTGGGAGTAGAGATTCTGTTTTTATTTATTATTCAGCAAATACTTGTGACTGCTGTTATCTATATGCTACAATGTTCTATCACAGTGTTGTGCTAAATATACATGATCACAGTCTCTTTACCATATACATACACTGTAGTGAAAGAATAGTCATTCAAGTATATTTGTAAGTGCAGTGAAGGAAAATTGCAATGCTGAGAGAATGTTTTTGAGGTCAGGGATGGTCATGTTTTGGCTGGTAACGTTTTAGCTGAGATCTGAAGGATGAGTAGGGGTTAACTAGTGAAAGTGTGGTGGGGTTGGAGAGAATGCTTCAGAGAGAAGGAACAGTATCTTGGAGGTTCCTCCTATAGAGGGGAACATGGAGTAAGCAAGGAACTGAAAGAAGGCCAAGGTGGCTGGAGTTTGGTTGATTAGGGGAAAGTGGCTGAAGTGTGGTAGGGGAAGTGGTAAGAGGGCCAAAAACTAATATGTTATTTTGGTGTTCAGCCCAAGAGCAGTGGTAAACTACAGAATTGCCTCTGGTTGAGAATAACTAGATTAGATAGAGAAGAGGGTACTGAGGATTACTTCTAAGTTTTAGGCTTCTATGTGGATTCATGGTAGGATCATTCACTGGGGTGGAACAAAATGGAGGAGCAGCAGTATTTATGTGTGTTTGTGTTTAATAAGAATTGGAGGATAAGCAGGGGCCTCATGAAGTCTGGACATGTCTTTATCGTGCATTTGAAATATCAAATTAGATATTAGAGATGAAACTTGTATATTATAGATCTGGAATTCACATCAAAGATACTGACCAGCAATGTATGTTTGGTCATCATTGGCATATAGATGGTAATTGAAGCCAGGAGGGTGGATATGATTGTTCAGGGAGAAAAAAGAGCCTGGATTCAAGACTAAAATAGTTTGTGGAAAGAATGGAAAAGCAGAAATGGAAATTAAAAGCATATATACAACTGTTTTGGGGAGGTTTTGCTGTAAAGGGGAGGGGCTAAAGATTAGAAATTAGAACAAAGATTTTTTTAAGTTTGAAGAAACTTCAACCACATATAAATGTTTATGGGAAAGATTTAGTGGAGAGAGAAGAGATTAACCACTCTGCAAACAGAAGAACAATCATAGTAAGATTCCTCAGAAGGTAGAAGGGGCATGGATCCTGCTTATAGGTAGAGTAATTGGCTTTAGGTGAGAGGAAAGCTTTTTGGAATTGGAGGATAGGAAGGGAAGACAGGTATAGATAACGAGGAAGTATGTAGGTATGATACGGAGAAGTTAATGTGGAGTTCCCATAGTTGAGTGGCTTCCCCTGTTTTCTTTCTGAGTTATTGTGCAAGGTCATCTGTTACGAGTGGGGAGAATGAAGTGGGATGTCCAAGGTTTGAGAATGGTGGAGGTTTGAAATAGCATTGGCTAAGTGCAGGAAATCAAGCTGTGACCAGAGAAATAGAATGGAGAACTTGAAATAGTACTTGCTATACGGTGTAGATGACTGACTGATCTAAGATTGGTAATAATAAATTTATTGTAATTAATATTATATCAGTCAACTGGTTCAGCCAGCTCCAAGGAAAGATTTTGTTAGTAAAAGCTTTTTTGAAACTTTATATTCTTCCTTTTGAAACCTAAAGATTTAAGATTCATTTAAAATGAATACCCGCTGAGTTTACTTTTTTCTTCCATTTTAAAATCTTTTGTCTGTTTTTCAAGTTGCTGTTTTAACAAACAACTCTTTAAGTAAGATATCTGAATTACCTTTCTGAATTAACTTTTATTTCACTCTAGCTTTTAGGTGAATATATGGTTGCCTGGACAAAAAAGAGGCTGTAGAGGAATCAAGAGTTAATCAAGCTCCTGAATTCTATCTATTATAACTGTTCTTTGGAAATTCTGGTTAGTTTGAAGATACTATGTGAATTGAAATAATTGATTTTGAATTTTTAGTTGAGATGAGATTAGGCTGAGGTATTCTTGGTATTGATTGTAAAATAAAAAGATGATTATGAATGAATTACCTAAGTTTCTTGTATAATGTTAAATTTTGGAAAGGAGAAAATTTTATGGATCCTCTTGGCACCCTTGGAGTAACAGCTTAGGGACAGTTACAGATCTCTTAGAGGTTCTATCTTTAAAAAAATTTTTAAAAATGTTTCATTATTTTACTTATTTAGAAACAAATTTAAAAAGGGGATAAAATGTTTGTAAAGTGCTAGCTCACTGAATTTCAAATACAGTTGGCCCTTGAACGTCACAGTGATGAGGGGATCCAGCCTCCTATTCAGTTGAAAATCTTTATTTTTGACACCCAAAAAACTTCTCTTAGCCTACTGTATGTATGTGTTTTAGGTACTGCATTCTTATCCAACTGAGGCACCCATAACCAGGCGCCCATATTAGGTACTGCATTCTTATATTAAAGTAAGCTGGACAACAAATGTTAAAATCATATGAAAGAAAATACACTTACAGTACTATACTGTATTCATTGAAAAAAGTCTAAGTGGACCTGTGCATTTCAAACCTGTGTTGTTCAAAGGTCAACTGTAGTTAAAATGTGTATGCCCACATCTACCTACCTCATTTTTTCCCAGCCTTTTTGAAGTGTGAATGACAAAAATTGTATATATTTAAGGTGTATACTATAATGTCTATAAATTGTGAAATGAATACCATAATCAAGCTAATGTCCTTCACCTCACTTAGTTACCATATTTTTTTGTGGTGAGAACAACTAAAATCTACTCTTTTAGCTAATTTCAGGTATATATAAAGCATTATTATTAGTTAAAGTCAACATATTATACATTGTATTTCTGGAACTATCTTAGAACTGCAAGTTTGTATGCTTTGACCAACATCACCCCATTTCCCCCTTACTTCCCAGCTCTTGATAATTACCATTCTACTCTCTACTTATTTATTTGACTTTTTAAGATTTAAGATAAGTAAGATCATACAGTATTTCTATGTCTAGTTTATTTTATTTAGCTTAATGTCTTCCAGGTTTGTCCATGTTGCAAATGGCAGAATTTCCTTCTTTGTAGGGCCAAGTAATATTCCATTGTCTGTGTATATGTGTGGGTATGTATGTATATTGTGTATGGATATATGAATGTGTATGGGTGTTTATATGTATGTATACCACATTTTCTTTATCCATTTATCCACTGACAGACCTTTAGGATGTTTCCATATCTTGGCTACTGTGTTTATTTTTTTATTTTTTATTTTTTTAAAAGATTTTATTTATATATTTGCCAGAGAAAGAGCACAAGCAGGTGGAGAGATAGGGAGAGGGAAAAGCAGGCTGTCCGCTTAGCAGGGAGCCCAATGTGGGACTTGATCCCAGGACCCCGGGATAATGACCCGAGCTGAAGGCAGACGCTTAACAGACTGAGCATCCCAGGTGTCCCTTGCTACTGTGTTTAATGTTGCAGTGAACATGGAAGTGCAGATACTGCTTTGAGATAGTGATCTTATTTCTTTTTTTTTTTTTAAGATTTTATTTATTTATTTGACAGAGACAGAGATCACAAGTAGGCAGAGAGGCAGGCAGAGAGAGAGGAGGAAGCAGGCTCCCTGCTGAGCAGAGAGCCCGATGCGGGACTCGATCCCAGGACCCTGAGATCATGACCTGAGCCGAAGACAGCGGCTTAACCCACTGAGCCACCCAGGCGCCCGTGATCTTATTTCTTTTGAATATATACCCAGAAGTGGAATTGCTGGATCATATGGTAGTTCTATTTTTAATTTTTTGAGGAGCCTTCATATTACTGTTTTCCAGTGTGACTGTAATATCACAATGTGAATGTAAAATTTACATTTTCACCAACAGTGTAGAAGGGTTTCCTTTTCCTCCGTATTGTTGTCAATACTTGTTATCTTTAACTTTTTGATAATAGCATTTTAACAAGGGTAAGATGATACCTCATTGTGGATTTTATTTGCATTTCCCTGATGATTAGTAATGTTAAACATCTTTTCAGGTGCTTGTTGGCATTTGTGTATCTTCTTCAGAAGAATGTTCACGTCCTTCGCACATTTTTAAATTGATTGCTGTTGAGTCATATGAGTTTCTTAGATATTTTGGATATTAACTCCTTATTGGATCTGTTGTTTGTGAATATATTCTCCAATTCTGTAGGTTCCTTTTTCAGTGTGTTGACTGTTTTTTAGCTGTGCAGAATTTTTTTACTTAGAGGTGTCCCACTGGTTGATTTTAGCTTTTCTTGCCTGTGGTTTTAGTGTCAGGTCCAAAAAAATCATTGCAAGACCACGGTCAAGGAGCTTTTACCCTGTGCTTTCTAAAGAGTTCTACAGTTTCAGGTCTTACTTTTAAATATTTAAACCACCACTTTGGGTTGATTTTTTTGTATGTTGTAAGATAAGGGTCCAGTTTCATTCTTCTACGTGTAGATAACCCAGTTTGCCCAACACTGTTGAAGAATATCCTTTTTGTGTAGTCTCTCCATTGTGTAGTTTTGGCACCTTTGTTAAAGGTAAGTTAACTGTGTATATATACACGGGTTTATTTCTGGGCTCTGTAGTGGTTTGTATGTCTGTTTTTATGCCTGTACCGTACTATTTTGATTATCATAGTTTTGTAATATAATTTGAAGTCAGGCGTGTGATGCTTCCTTTGTTGTTCTTGCTCAAGATTGCTATAGCTTCTCTGGGTTATTTGTGATTCTATAGGACTTTTACCAATGCTGTTTCTGTGACAAATGCCATTGGCGTTTTCATAGGGATGCATTAAATCTGTAGATTGATTTGTACTTTTTAACAATTTTAACAATTTTAATTCTTCCAATCCATGAATGTGGGATACCTTTCATTTTATTTGTTGTCCTGAATTTCTTTTTTTTGTCAATATTTTATAGTTTTCATTGTAGAGGTCTTTCACCTCCTTGTTTCACCTCCTTGTTTAAATTTATTTCTACGGCTCTATCTTTATAATGTATGTGTCAGAAAAGTTTGAAAAGCACTAAGGTGTATTTTTCTGTAGAAAATCTAGGCCAGGACTCTGCAGAACAGGTCCTCAAGTGAAAGATTGTTTTGTTTTTCCATTCTCCTTTTATTTCTTGGTCAAGTTCTATAATAATACATGCCTAAAAGCAATCAGACTTAAGGGAAAGAAATCAGTAATTCAAACGGCCTAATCAGTGTGCCATTTTATAAATTAAGAAGACTCTGCTCTACACAAAAACATAATAATTTAACAAACTAATAAGGAGTGTGTTGTTTTTGGCATGGCATTTTCCTGATTCTGTTTTATTTTAGCTAATTTTAAGAGAAAGGGAATTTAGCATCAAAAATGAATTTAAACTTTTATTACATTTCTAGCTTTATTTTTCCAGAGTTATATATATAACAAAGATTATGGCAATCTTTGTTGCCTGAGGGGAGAGAGCAGGAGAGAGCCTGAGGAATTGCCAGTTTTTTTTTTTAATGTTTATGAATTCATAACTAGTGTTTTTTGTACCATATTTAATTTTATTGGCTCTGGTCTTTGAAAGCTCATTACAGAGTTATGTTTGTTGTTTCAGGTAGCACTTACATTTAGTCAAAAACCTGTTACTGTTTTCATATAGTATGTAATCAGGTCTTGGTAATCCTAGGTGAAAGATTTTTTTTCACTTTCTTTTACGTGGGTACACAGCTAGCACAGACAGATGTAGAAGCTGCTGGTGACATGTAAAAGTTATACCTTAAGCTTTATTTATTGACACATTTAAAAACTTTACTGAATTTCAGTCTATATATGTCCTTAATGGCTCGTGTTGACCCAAGACAGAAACTTCATTGGTAATTTCTTTGAGCCTGACTTTGAAGACAGGTTACAATATTTTTTAGGAAAAATGAACGTTTATATTTGGAAGGAACACTTATTTTAGTATTTTATATGGAGGTGAGACTTTTGTACAGTTTTGAACAGATGCAACTTTTACTTATAGTGAGAAAGAGATACCTTCTACAAGTACTTTTAAATTAAAGTAATAGACTTTGGGAGGTGGCCTAAACAGGTAGTATTGTAGACATTGAAACAACTATAAGAATAATCTATTTTATGAATACTTTGTTGGAGTAATTTTTTAAATCAACATGGGAAATATATACTTCTGAGTAAAACAAAAGCAATTAAAGAAAGTTCCTAAAGAGCTGTTACTCATAGTCACCTTTGTATTACATACATGATTTGAATATTTGATGACTGATACTTATTAGCCGAGGAGAATTCATATCATACATTCCGTCCCCCTCTGAATTAGAAGAACGTTGAGCCATCTTCTGAAATATTTCTCTAAACTTAAGTAGTAGAAGTCATATTTCAGCATGTATGTACATGTATTTTGCGTTTTATTTCATTTGTACTCTATATTCTATATGGTGTCTGTTCTAGGATGCAGGAACACAATTTGATAATGTGAATCCCGAAGTAAATAGCTAGATAGTGAGGAGAATTCTTTTGTATAGAAACCTGTTAGTTCTCCATTATAGCAGTACTTGAAAGAGAAGAAATGTTTCCATGAATGTAAAAAAAGGGAAAGGAGTAAGTATATAGAATTTTATATTTTTCACATAATCAAAAATTTTTTGTATAGGGATGTTTCTATATGGATATCATTCGGATGAAAGAACTTCCTAAATATGAGCACTGTTATGAAGAAATTTCTTTTTGCTACCCAAGAAAAGTAGTCATATGTAGGATAGTATCTACTATTAGTTCTAGGATTGTGTTGATCTGCCTAACTGATTCTCTAGATCATGGGATTGGCAAAACTTTTTCTATAAGGGCCAACTAGTAAATATTTTAGACATAATGGGGTATGTGGGGTTCTTCTGTTAAATATTCTTTTTTCTTTCTTTCTGAAACAATGCTTAAAAAATATAAAAATTATTTTGTTACTGCCTCTGCAAAACAGTCCTGGGACAGTATTTGGCTTATAGGCTGTAGTTTGCTAGTTCTGCAAATGAATAAAACTCAGGTTCAAGTGTTATTTAAGATTTTATATTAACCACTTTACTGGCAACTTCTTTCAAATCTTTTATAAACTTGGATGCTTTTAAAAAGTTTTTTTTTTTTTAAAGATTTTATTTATTTATTTGACAGAGATCACAGGTAGGCAGAGAGGCAGGCAGAGAGAGAGGAGGAAGCAGGCGCCCTGCTGAGCAGAGAGCCCGATGTGGGGCTCGATCCCAGGACTCTGTGATCATGACCCAAGCCCAAGGCAGAGGCTTTAACCCACTGAGCCACCCAGGCGCCCCTTTTAAAAAGGTTTTTATGGAAAATATAAAATATATGCAAAAATAGAATATAGTGACATAAATCTTCATATCACTGATCTTTGAAAACTACCAACATAACTATGAATTTTGTTTCATCCATACCTGTCTCCCTCATTAGTGTGAAGGACATGAAAGGTATATTATATTCATGAATATTTCAGCATTTTTTGTTATCTTTTTAATCTATCCTTTTGCTTATGCTGTACTTTTCTTTCTTGTTTACTGTAACTGTTACGGTAAATAAGGCAAATTCTCCCAACTTTCTTCTTCCCTTTTTTTTTTTTTTGCTATTCTTGGTCTTTTGCCTTTCAAATAAAATTTAAAATTACTTTCTCAACTTCTAGAAACAAACCTCCTGGGTATTTTAATTTGTTTTGATGGTATTGACTCTAATTTCAGGAGCATTAACATCTTAACAATAGTTACCTGATCCATGAACATGGTATAGCTCTGCATGTATTTAGATTTTAAATTTCCCACATCAATGCTTAGTAATTTTAAGTATACAAGTTTTATATATCTTTTGTAAATATATTTCTAAATACTTACTGTTTTTTTGCTGCCTTTGATAAGTTTTTAATATGTAGATTTCCAAATTTTTTTGTTAGTACTAGTATATATGCTTTATAGTCACTTATCTTTTTGGAAAATTAAAACATAAGAGAAAGAGCTCTGGCTTGATATATTATGTTTAAATTTCCAGTAGTTTTATGGACAGGTCTTTATGGTGTGCTTTATTATCTGTAGGAGTGTTACTGTATTCTCAGTTTTTTTACAAAAACTTTGTGTGAAGGGTGCTTGGGTGGCTCAGATGGTTGGGCATCTGCCTTGAGTTCAGGTTATGATCTCCAGCTCCTGGGATTGAGCCTCATGTTGGGCTCCCAGCTTATCAGGGAGTCTGCTGCTCGTTCTCAGCCTGCTTCTCCCCCGGTCAAGCTCTCTCTCTGTATCTGTCTCAAGTGAATATATAAAATCTTTTAAAAATAAAGCAAGAGAAGAAAACAAACAAACAAAAAAAACAAAAACCCAAAAAGACAAAAATGACAAAGAATTGACCAGAGTCCTTTTTAGGCATTATTTTTTTCTATCCTCTCATTTTCACCTTTCTTTCTGAGATACCAAAATTTGCATTTAACAAATACGAATAAAAGTGAGGTGACTTTTCCTGTACTAGTTTTAAATTAGAATGCTTGGGCAGACTAGCTTTCCTAGATATATGGCTTTAGGAATCCTCTTGTCTAGTTATGTAGTATTCAGAAATACACTTTCTGAGACCTTTTTTCTCCTTTCTCTTAACTTTTATCTGGACTAGGATTTTTCAGCATTTTGGGTCAGATAAACTTTGCCATGAGGGATTGTCCTATTCATTGTAGGCTATGTAGTGGCATCCTGGCCTCTCACTTGTAGATTCCAGTGACCACCCTGTGGCACATGTCTTCCCTCCAGTTATGATAACTAAAAATGTTGCCAGATGTTGTCAGATACTCCTGGGAGTCAGAATCATTTTCATTCTGGACTGTGTTTTCTTTGTCCCTATGGCTCTCTACTGTTTAGTTTAGATTTCTCTTCCTGGTGGTTCCTGCTGGTGTGTTGCTCTAAGAAAGGAGCTTTCACTTTGTTTTGAGATTTCTGATCTTTCTGTGATCCTCTTGCATTTACCTGTGAACTCTTGGGTATAGTCTATGCAGCTCTCCTCCAGTTTTGGTTGCTGTTCTACACTGAATTGGATTCCTCAATTTGAGGAAAGGGTCAGGAAGTAGTACTACCTATAGGCAGTTTGATTTCTGGATGGTCTGGCTTTGGGACTGTCCAAAATATTTTAACTTTTTTTCTTCTTAATGGGTCTTGCTGCTGTTTGGTCTTGCTATGGGTATTTGGTCCCAGTTGCTCATATTTTGGGGTTCATGAGTAATATGTAATCATTTGTATTTGTTAGCCCTGTTTTATTTTATTTTGGTTTGGTTTTATATGTTTGTTTTATTCTGGTTGCTCTATTTTTGGAGGGAGGGTTATTAAAAACTATTAAAATAATAATGTTAAGTATATTAATATTGTTGTCAAAGGAATATTAAGAAATGATGTCTCTTTCATTGCCTAATTGCCCAGACTGCCTCTGCCTTCTTAAAATGTGTATTCTAAACATGACAAAATGTTTTGTTTATTTTTTGTCAGTCTATTTAAAAATTCATTTTTTTAATTAAAAAAACTGTTTCTAATGAAGTACAGTTGACATATAATAATATATTAGTTTTAGGTGTATAATATAGTGATTTGACAATTATGTATGTTCGGAAATGCTCATAACATTAAGTGTAATTATTCTGTCACAATGTAAAGTTCTAAGTTACATTATTATTGATTATGTTCCCTATGTCCCACCTTTCAAATCTATAACATAGTTATTCTGTAACAAAATTTGTATCTCTTAATTGTTTACACCTATTTTGCCATTCCTTCACTCACTCCTTTTGACAACCACCACTTTGTTTATCATGTGTATGAGTCTGTTTCTTTGTTTTGTCTGTTTTAAGAAAACATTTTAAATGATGAGTGAGAGTTGTGCCTGGTCATGGGGAAGGCCTAGAGAGGGAGAGGTTGGAAATGCAAGAGAGATAAGGAAAAACTGATGGAAGTATTTGTGCCCTGGAAGGGACCAGGAGGCTTGGTACAAAAGTATTGGTAGAAGTATTAACTTTGAACAGGGAAAGAGAACAGTTTGTCTGACAGAAGGAGTAAAGAGATGAGATTCATTCAGATGTGTTAGTTTGCAAAAAGTTTGCAGTTAGCAAGCTGAGGAATGTTATATCTGCTATTTTCAATTTTCTTAGTAAACTTTATGTAAAGTTATTTGCTAAAGAGAATAAGGTAAGTATAGGGGACTTGAGGAAAGAAGTAAAGATTTTAGAATGATGATGATGAAAAATGAAACCATACCTCTAACCAGAGGTATGGAAGTCTCAATGATGCTAAGGACCAACCTTAGGCTAGGCTTTAAAATACTAAGTTGAAAGATACCAGTTTTATGATTTAAAATTTTTTTTCAGTTTTATTTTCTGATGTAAGAGCTAAGGATTTTTCAGGACAGGTGTTAGACTGAGCATGACAAGGGAATAATGTTAAAGCATGATAAAAGAGGGTGGTTGAAGGGATGGACTTTGTGATATAGACTGGACAGGGAAGCAAATTATACCATTCAGGTGCTAATGAGCTGGGGAAAAAAGGGAGGATTCAGAGGACTCCAGGTCTGTGTGGTTCTGGAGCAGGGGAGTAAAAGAGTAAGAATTGGATAAGAGATTGAAGCCAAGATAGTATATTGGAATTTAAAATATCAGTGGTCTGTTCTTTTTCATTGTAAAGGCCATGTTATGGCTGTGGGAGTTATGCTGATGAAAAATACTGAAGTAAGAGAAGTTCAGAAATGGTGGGAGTATGTTGAGATATCTAGCCCATTGTAGATGAGGAAATTAGCTGTGATGAGGTTGAGAGTTGGGTTGTAGGGGAAAGTGTGAACCGGATAGGTAGATGAGCAAGATCTCTATCTATAGATGGCAACAGGAAGACAGGGTTCAGGTCAGTACTGTAAAAATGGGGAAAGTGGGTGGTTTGCATGGGCAAGGACAATCAGGGGCTTTTCTTCTAAAAGTTTGTTAATATTTATTATTGGTAGTGTGAATATTGGGTTGGGCAAACTTCTTTTTTAAAGGGACAGATAGTAACTGTTTTAGACTTTGCCACTCATATGTTTCTGTTGCATACATTTACTTGTTTGTTTTTATGACCTTTTAAAAATACAAAAACCATTCTTAGCTCATCTGCCTTCCCAAAACAGGCAGCAAGTGAAGATTATAGTTTGCTGTGCCATGGGTTATACTCATTAAGAATTTTCAGTGACCAACTGTACTTTTCTGTGATTTATCAATGATACTTTGGAAAAGTTAGGAACTATTTCAGTTTTTAAGTAACTATTGAGTGACAGTAGTTTGGAAGGTGTTAAGGAGATAATAAATACTCATTTTTAAAATACTGTTGGTAGTGTTGTTTTATACTTCTTAGTATGATAATTACTTTAAATTTCTGAACAAAATTTTTGCTTTTTTTGTGGTGGATTCAAGTTGAGTCAGCAGATACTGGAGTTATTTGAAGCATGTCAGCAGCAAGTAAGTGATTTAAAGAAGAAAGAACTGTGTCGAACACAGCTACAGAGAGAAATTCAGCTGTTATTTCCACGTATGTTTCCCTATTTTGCATGCCCTTTTTATATGCATTCCTACTTTAAATTTTAAATAATACCTTATAATTCCATTCTGTTTCTCTAGAAAGCAGACTTTTTTTGGTTGGGTCCTCTTTAAATGGATTTGGTACCCGGAGCAGTGATGGTGATTTATGCTTAGTTGTTAAAGAAGAACCAGTAAGTAATGAAACATTTATTGCAATTGTTCTTTTCATGTTAAATCATTCAAGAGGTTTCATATAAAAATTACTGAGGAAGGACACCTTGGTTGGCTTAGTTGGTTAAGCTCTAAGACTCTAGATCACAGCTCAGGTCTTGATCTTAGGGTCGTGAGTTTGAGGCCCACTTTGGGCTCCGTGCTGGGTATGGAGTCTATTTTTTTTTTTTTTTAAGATTTTATGTATTTGTTTGACAGATAGAGATCACAAGTAGGCAGAGAGGCAGGCAGAGAGAGAGAAGAGCGGAGGAAGCATGCTCCCTGCTGAGCAGAGGGCGCCATGCAGGGCTCGATCCCAGGACGCTGGGATCATGACCTGAGCCAAAGGCAGAGGCTTTAACCCACTGAGCCACCCAGGTGCCCCTGGAATCTATTTTTTTAAAAAAAAGTCGTAGAAGGAAAAATTTTGTTTTGTTTTAATTAGTTCTTTGGATTCTCTGTTCATGGTAATTAAAGGAAAGCCAGGCAATGCTGCTTTTTCTTTTAAGGTGTGTGCACATACACAAATAAACATAACAGAGATTTTAGCATTAATTTATTTTTAAGTTGTTGAAGCAAGGTGGCTTCACTGTGTTTGCTCCGCCTCTGTTTTGAAATGTCATTGGATTGGATATGTTGCCAGGATACAACAAGAAGAGTATGTGTCAGTATTATTTTGATATATTTCCTTTCCATTTGAATTATCAGTGATTCTATTTTTAATCTTTCTTTACCCTTTGAAAATGCTATAGGGTTTGGAGTTCTTATTTTGGGAATACAAAAAGGGATTACACTGACTGACTTTTTAAAAAAAAGACTTGTGATTGAATATATTTTTCTGTGGTATTTGGGGTTTGTTTCTTTTTATTTTTGTTTAGCAACCAAATTTTGTTATTTAGTTTTATATTTGAATTTCCTATTAATCGATAACTCTTGTTTGTCCTTAGTACCACAGCAGTTGGTGTTCACTAAGCTAACTTGAAGCAATCTCTTTAATATGCTGAGGTTTCTTCTGAATTACTAAAGATTAATTTAACTATAGTTTTAATATGCCTTATTACATGCCACCTCTTTGAAAACAAGAAAAAATCTACTGAATCGTAGTATGTATCTTTATTATTTTTATTTCATTAACAAAATTGGCTTCTAGTTACTACAAATCAGAAAGAGATCTATTTATTCCAGGAAAGAAACTGACACGTTTCTAGGCTTTGAAATCATGTAAAGGAAAACTTTGAAAAAAAGCTTCAGAAATAATAAACATAGTGAAGAATCCTGGAGTTTTATTTATTTATTTATTTATTTATTTGACACTCTCAGAGAGAAATCACAAGTAGGCATAGAGGCAGGCAGAGAGGGGTGGGGGGAAGCAGGCTCTCCGCTGAGCAGAGAGCTCGATGCGGGGCTCGATCCCAGGACCCCGAGATCATGACCTGAGCCGAAGGCAGAGACTTAACCCACTGAGCCACCCAGGCGCTCGAATACTGGAGTTTTAATTAAATCTTTCTCTCAGAGTTAGACTCTACTCAGCCCCATCTCACTAATACTCTTTTGTTCATATGTTTGAATCATGTTAGAACTTAGAGTGAGACACCATAGATTTGAACCTTATCCTTAAGAAGCTCACACTCTAGATAGGGAAATGTAACAAGTTATAGAAGTTAAAATTCTGTTCTTTTTTTTTTCTTTCTTTCTTTCCTTTTTTTTTTTTTTTAAAATTTGAAGATTTTATTTGAGAAAGAAAGAGAGAGAGGTATCAGGAGTAAGGGGCAGGGGTAAAGGAAGAAGGAGAAGCAGACTCTTTGTTGAGCATGGAGCCTGGTATGGGGCTTAGTCCCAGGAACCCAGGATCATGACCTGAGCTGAAGGCTGACACTTCACCAACTGAGGCACCCAGGTGCCCTCTCTTTTGCTAGGAGAAGACTGTTTTATGTACATTTATATTAAAGTTAAAAAAAATGACAAATAAGGCTGTTTTAATATTTTTAAAATTTTGCCTTAAATTTATAATTAGGAATTGATTTAGGAATGTTGATGTGAAAGACAGCATATAAGTTGACATTTTCTATAATGTAATTAAATGTATATTAAAAAGAAAGGTCTACTCTGGTTTTTTTTTTTTTTTGATGAGAAACATTTAGAAAATAAAACACTAAATTTAGAAAGATAATGAAAAAACACTTTATTTTTAACTTTTCAGTGTTTTTTTCAGGTAAATCAGAAGACTGAAGCACGGCACATACTCACCTTAGTCCATAAACACTTCTGTACTAGACTTTGTAAGTCTCATATGCCTCAAGTTCATACGTCATCTGACATAATTATTTAATATGTCTTTCACTTTATTTTCTGGTAAGAGTTGTTTATCTGGTCACGATAGGTATAATGTGGATCTTTTTTTTCAAATGAATTCATTTTAACTCTTGATTAGAAAGATAACAGTTCTTTATTGAGTTTACTTGTAAGATAATCCCACAGCATGCACTGGGAATTCAAGTATATATAAGCTTCAGTTCTTTTTCTATTCAACAGGGAAAGCCAAAACATGAATATGAATAGCTGTAGTGCAAAGTACCTATGAAAAACCAAAAGAGTGATAGATAAAGTATTCATGTGGGGAAGTGAGAATTTCAACTGTTTTGCAGTGACGTGCAATTTACGACGTCACATTTTAAAAATAGGATCACTGAGCATGAAGCCCATAAATGAATTACTCCAACAAAAAGCAAAATTATTGACTTAGGCCATTTATTATAAGATTTTATTCTTGATGAAGTGAGCTAAGCGGATTTTAATCCACATGTTAAGCCATCTCAAATAATTTATTTTAAATTTCCATGGAATATTGTGGACAGTGGAAGTCATTGTACCTATGTGATGTTGGAAAGGACTGTGTCCATTTATTCAACAGATACTACTATGTGTCAGGCTTTGACCTGGAAAATACAAAGTAAAGTGACCAGTTATTGCCCTGGACAAGTTCTGTTTTTGGTGAAGAATCAAGTGATTTATTTTAGTGGACTGGTAAAATAAAGGAGTAATTCATACCTTAAATGGATTTTCCACAGCTATTATTAGAATAATCTAAAAATGTTAAAACATGTCTTATATCTAAATAATATAAATAATAATAATAAATATAAATCATTATTTATGTATTTATTATATATTTATATAATATACTGTTTAAATATATCTGATAAAATAGAAATATATTTATTATAATATATAATTTGTATATTTATATATAATTCATATTATTTATATATATTTTTATATTTAATATATAATTATTTATATAGTAAATGATATTAATTAAATTAAATTTAAAATTAAATAATATATATAATTTATATAATATAGAATATAAATGATATATAATATATAGTTATATTAATGTATAATAATATAGTTTATATTATAAATAAAAATATATAATATAAAATAAGTAATATAATCTAAATAATCTAAAATAATGTTAAAAACAGAAGGGACATTAGAAATCATCTAATTCATAGGTATTTTTGGTTGTTATTTTTCGTAGTTAAGGAGAATGATGATCAGTGGTTTAGTAATTTGCCTGAGGAGCATAGTTGGTTTGTTGCTGTCAGAACCTGTACCTGGAACTTGGGACTTTTAACTCTTAATTTTATTTTTCATTGAACCTCATTGAATTCCTGCACACAAATTATATTTGAATCTTGACACATTTTATGATTTTGGTGGTAAAAGCATTGTAACAGTAAAGTTTTTCACTTTTAAGTCTGGTATTATGCTTTTCTTTAATTATAGCATTAGGAAATTTTTCCTTGGGGAAAGTTAGCTGTTTGTTTTTTTAAAAATAATTTTCTATAGTTTCCTAATTTCATATAGTAGATCTGTATTATTTAAAAAATTATGAAGTTTGATGGAATAAAAATATGAATACATGTGTTTTTCCACTTAGAGATTATACTTACTTAAATGTATCACTACTCCATGTATCATGTTGTAGGCCTTTCCCATTAAAGACTGTTTATAAATAGGATTTTTATGGCTGCCATAATATTTTGCCTTGTGCTGTACCAGAATTTATCACCTTGATGCTAGTCTAGATATTTTTCATGTTTATAGTGCTGTGATGAATTTCTTTATGAATATTATTAGATATTAGATGACATTTCTGGATTTAAATATAAATCCCTGTAAATAGTATTGGGAATTTCAGTCTTAGAAGAATGTGATAGTGTCCTTCCTTTGCTTTCTTATCAAAGACTTTTACATTGTTTTGGTTTAGTAAAATACCATTTTAAAAAAATGTTCATTGGAACACTATGAATTTGAAAAACATTTACAGGTACTTACATTATCTTTTATCCTTCAGCTGGCTACATTGAGAGACCTCAGCTGATTCGAGCAAAAGTGCCAATTGTGAAGTTCAGGGATAAAGTCAGGTAAATAATTACTGAATTTTTGTTTTTCAGTTGCTTTAAATCATTTTTAGATGTTCTTTTAATGTAAATAATTAAGAAATATATGCTACAGTGTAATAGCTTATCTTTATCAGTTTTTAGAACTGCTTGATTTGGTCTTTGAGATTTTTTTTGGAATAGTCTGAGCAGTTTTTTATGCTTAACTGTACTTAGTTATTCTGCTTGACATTTCGAGTGTTTGAAACTATCTGTTTAAAAAAATATATATTTAGTTATACATTTCACATTTATAAATGATCTCTTGCCTTTTGGAAATGTAGTCACTCTTCAGAATATATCTTAATTGATGAAATTTGTTGTGTATTTCAAAATTTGATGTGTATTTCTATCAAGGGGGTTGTTGTAAATGTAATTACATCTGTCGGTACACTCTACCAGCCTGGATTCTGAAATTCTGATTGGATTTCTAATTGGCATTGAGATTGGAATCTTTTGTATAATATCTGAACATAAAATGTAAATAGGTGTTGACTATTTCATTGGTTAAACAAGATGTGTTGTTTTCTAAAGAATAGATGGAATTGTGAATATTAGGTTTTCTAGTCCAGTTTTGTAAAAGTAATACTGAAATTCTTTATGTAAATATAAGTGCAAATATATACATGCTTGAACCTCATTATTCATGGATTCTTTTACGAATTTGCCTACTTGATGAAATTTATTTTGTAACCCTCCAAATTAATACCTGGAGCAGTATCATGGTTATTTGTAGACATGTTCTGAGTGGAGAAAATTCCGAGTCACTCAATGCACAGGTTCCTAACTGAGGTTAAAGAATGTGACCCTTTGCCTTCTTGTTTCACCTTTTGTATTGTTAAATAATTATTCTTTTCACAGTCCAGTTCAGTGCCATGTTTTTTACATTTTGATACTTTTTATGAGTGCCTTTGCTGTTTAAAATAGTCCCCTGGCATAGTGCTGAGTTACTGTCTATTGTTTATGTATATAAAGCTGTGATGTGCCTTATGGAGGAAGTACATGTATTAGATATGCTTTGTTCAGGCATGAGTTACAGTGGGTTTGGCTATGAGTTCATTGTCAGTGAACAAGTTGTCTTTAAATGGAAACACATAAAAAAGAGTTATGTTTTGATCAATTGATGAAAATGTTTTGACTGAAGACTTGGGGAAACCTAACCTCTTATTTCCCCTAGGAACAGTGGTTTTGTATTCATTAATTCAGTGTTTACAGTGCTGTTGTAGAGCATACCTACTCAAATAGTTAGAATTGACTGAATATGTATTTTTAATTTAATTTAATTTTATTATTATTTTTTGAATATATATATTTTAAACAAATTCTTAGATTTGGCTCATACCGTCCCCTCCATTCATCCAAATATCCATCCAGTGTATAAATATTTATTGAATTTTTGCCAAATAAATAATGGTAGACTTTTCTAAAGCACTTTATAGGGAGATAAACTAAACATAAATAAAACTATTAGCTTATTATAATTTTTAAAAAATATACGATTGTAGTAATCATATAAAAATTTTATTCCTTTCCTTTTTTTGTAGTTTAAAAAATTTTTTAATTAAAAACAAAATTTTTTAAAGTAGGCTCCATACCAATGTGGGGCTTGAACTCACAACCCTAACATCAAGATGTTAGGGGTTGAGATGGAGAGTCAGATGTTTAACTGACTGAATCAGCCAGGTGCCTTCCCCTTCTCTCTTTTATTTTAAGTTTTAAATTTTAATTCCAGTATTGTTAACATACAGCTGTATTAGTTTCAGGTGTATAGTGATTCAACAATTCTGTGCATTTTTCAGTGCTGATCATAATAAATAATAAATCTACTCTAATCCCCATCACCTATTTCACCCATTCCCCTACCCATCTACCCTCTGGTAACTATCTCTTTGTGCTCTATAGGTGAGACTCTTTTTCCTGGTTTGTCTTTCTCATTTGTTTTTCCTTTGTTCATTTTTTTTTTTTATTCCACATGAGTGCAATTATATGGTATTTGTCTTTCTCTGATTGACTTAGTTCACTTGGTGTTATTATACTCTTGTAACTCCATCCATGTTGTTGCAAATAAGATTTTTTTTATGATTAATACTCCATTATGTATGTTTGTATATGCATATATATATATAGACACATATATGTGAGATCTCTCTATGAATCTATGTAGATAGATAGGTATATCGCCAGTCATCTTTTGGTGAAAATTTTGTTTGCTTCCAAACTTGGCTATTATAAATTATGCTATAAGTAGTATTGGGGTACATATATCCTTTCAAATTAGTGTTTTTGTATTCTTTGTATAAATGTCCAGTAATGTGATGTGATGACTGGATTATGGGGTAGTCCTATTTTTAATTTTTTGAGAAACTTCCATACTGTTTTCTACAGTGGCTGCTTTAGTTTGCATTCTCACCAACAGGACACATAGAGGGTTCTTTTTTCTCCACCTTCTTGCCAGCATTTACTGTTTCTTATATGATTTTAGCCAGTCTGACAAGTGTGAGGTAATATCTGATTGTGATTTTGATTTGCATTTCCCTGATGATGAATGATGTTGAGCATGTTTTTACATGTCTGTTGGCCATCTGTATATCTTTGGGGAAATGTCTGTTCATGTCTTCTGCCCATTTTTTAAAAATTGGATTTTGTTTTTTGGGTGTTGAGTTGTAGAAGTTGTTTGTAAATATCTTCCCCCATTTAGTAGGTTGTTTTAGTTTTGATGATTGTTTCCTTACTGCACAGAAGCTTTTTATTTTGATGTAGTTTATTTTTACCTTTATTTACCTTGTTTCAGAAGACACATGTAGAAAAATGTTGCTATGGCTGATGGGAGAGAAATTACTGCCTGTGCTCTCTTCTAGGATTTTTATGGTTCCAGGTCTCACATTTAGTGGCTAGAGTGAGCATCCTTTTCTTGTTCTTAGGGGGAAATCTCTCACTTTTTCACTGTTGAGTATGATGTTAGTGTTGGGTTTTTCAGTATATGGCCTTTATTATGGTGAGGTATGTCCCCTTTAAACCTATTTTGTTGAGGGTTTTTAGTATATACAATTGGATGTTGTACTTTGTCATGTACTTTTGCTGCATGTATTGAAATGATGGTATGGTTTTTAGTCTTTCTCTAATGGATGTGATGTGTCACATTTATTGATTTGCAAATAGCACCACCTTTGCATCCCAGGAATATATTCCAATTGATTGTCATGAATGACTTTTTTAATGTATTGTTAAATTTGGCTGGGTAATATTTTGTTGAGGATTTTTACATCTGTATTATCAGAGATACTGGCCTGTAGTTCTCTATTTTTGTAGTATTTTTATCTAGTTTTGGTATCAGGGTAATCGCAGGACTCATAGAATGAATTTGGAAGTTTTCCTTTTCTTCTCTTTTTTTTGGAATAGCTTGAAAAGCTTACTTACTAACTGTTCTTTGAACATTTGATAGAATTCACCTGTAAAGACTTTTGGTCCTGGACTTTTATTTCTGTGGAGTTTTTTGATAACTAATTTAATTTCATTGCTGGTAATTGGCCTATTCAAATTTTCCTTTTCCTTCTGATTCAGTTTTGGGAGGTTATAGGTTTCTGGGAATTTATCCATTTCTTTTAGATTGTCCAATTTGTTGTCACATAATTTTTCATAATATTCTCTTAAAATCCTTTGTATTTCTGCCGTGTTGGTTGTTATTTCTCCTTTTTCATTTGTGATTTTATTTGAGTGTGCTTTTTTTTTTTAAAGATTTCCTTTATTTATTTGTCAGAGAGAGAGAGAATACAAACAGGGGGAGTGGCAGGCAGAGGAAGAAGCAAGCTCCCAGCTGAGCAAGGAGCTAGATGCAGGACTCAGTCCTAGGACACTGGGATCATGACCTGAGCTGAAGGCAGATGCCCAACTCACTGAGCCACCCAGGCACCCTGCTCTTTTTTTTATTTTTTATTTTTTATTTTTGACGAGTCTGGCTGAAGGTTTATCAAGTTTGTTGATCTTTTCAAAGAACCAACTCCTGGTTTTACTAATTTGTTCTGTTGTTTTTTGTTTGAGTTTTTATTTAATTTATTTCTGCTCTAATCTTTATTGTTTCTTTCCTTCTACTGGTTTGGGGTTTTGTTCTTTTTCTAGCTTGTTTAGGTGTAAGGTTAGGTTGTTTATTTGAGATTTTTATTCCTTTTTGAGGTAGGCCTATGTTGCTATAAACTTCCCCTTTAGAACCACTTTTGGTGCTTTACAGAGATTCTTGGTCATTGTGTTTTCATTTTCACTTGTCTCTGTGTATTTTTTGATTTCCTCTTTGGTTTTGTTTTGGTTGACCCATTCATTGTTTGGTAGCATGTTATTTAATCTCCATTTGTTTTTGCTTTTTCCAGATTTTTTTCTTGTGGTTGATTTTTGTTTCATAGCATTGTGGTCAGAAAAGATGCATGGAATGACTTAGGTCTTTTTTAATTTGTTGAGACTTGTTTTGTTGCCTAATATATGATCTGTTCTGGAAATTTCTGTGTGCACTTGAAAAGAATGTGTATTCTGCTGTTTTAGGGTGGAATGTTCTGAATATATCTGATAAATCCAGCTGGCCCAATATGTTGTTCAGAGCCACTGTTTCCTTGTTTATTTTCTGTTTGGATGCTCTGTCCATTGATGAAAATGGGGTTTTAAAGTCCCCCACTATTACTGTATTGCTGTTGATTATTTCCTTTATGTTTGTTATAAACTGCTTTAAGTATTTGGGTGGTCCTGTGTTGGTTGCATTTCTTTTTCTATTTAAAATTATTAAACAAGCTTTTTCCGTTTTTAAGTATTCTTTATAAACACCATTTTATATTCTCTATACAGACCATTTTAAAGATTTTATTTATTTATTTGACAGAGAGAGAGCACAAGTAGGCAGAGAGGCAGGCAGAGTGGGGGTAGGGGGGTGGGGGGGCAAGGGGAGGAAGCAGGCTCCCTGCAGAGCAGAGAGCTGGATGCTGGGCTTGATCCCAGGATCCTGAGATCATGACCTGAGCCAAAGGCAGAGGCTTAACCCACTGAGCCACTCAGGCACCCCATATACAGACCATTTTTTTTTTTTTAAAGATTTTATTTATTTATTTGACAGAGAGAAATCACAAGTAGTCGGAGAGGCAGGCAGAGAGAGAGAGAGAGGGAAGCAGGCTCCCTGCTGAGCAGAGAGCCCGATGCGGGACTCGATCCCAGGACCCTGAGATCATGACCTGAGCCGAAGGCAGCGGCTTAACCCACTGAGCCACCCAGGCGCCCTACAGACCATTTTTTTAAAAAAGTCTACTTTTAACACTCAAAGATAAGTGATACTAACATTTTGGTATAAAACTTTTAGTCCCTCTTCTATGCATATGAATGCATAAGAGTTTTTAAAATTAAAATTAAGATTATCCTTTTTTATTTAATCATATGTCATGGATATTTGTTTATACCATTGATTATTTTCTGGCTTCATTTTAATGGCTTTACAGTAGTATTTCATTGAGTGAATATGTTGTGATTAACTTACTTATTCCCCTGTTAGAATAAACATTTTGTACATAAACTTTTTGCCATATATATAGGATTACTTTAGTATTTCCAGAAGTAGAATTTGAAGCAAGTACTGTGGATATTTTTAAGGTCTGAATTCCTATTTTTGGAAAAGTTTTTAATTGCAAACTGGTTTCGTTCTGGTTTTTTCCTCTGTATTGAGTTATATAGAGGAATTGCAGACTGGTTTCAATATTAGCCTTGCACAGACACAATTAGAGAATGTATCTTCATTGTTGCCATAAGTTTCCCGAAGACAAATATATATGATATCTGAAGTGGTAATACTACTATGCATGTTTAGTTGAAAGATTATAGGGTTTCATTTCCCAAAACAAGAAAACCTGAATTGGTAAATTTCAGATTTTGTAATTAAAAGTTTGTAGAAAGGAATTTTGTTAAGTTTTTATTTTAAGCAGTCTTTCTATAGAAAAATTCAGTGTGCAGAAGAACTTGGACCTCATAATGTAATTTTCATTAATCTTTCCTTTTATTTTGGGTTTAGGCTTTCTTTTTAGATCCCATCATTAATGCCCTATTTTCTAAATTGCAAATTGCATGGTATCTTTGCTTTCAAAGAATTAACCCTTCTGTTATGTGTTTCACTGTTCTTTCCAGATTATCAGTAGCTAAATTTGGTATAATATTATAACTTATATCTTATTTATGTCTTACCCTATAATGTATAACCTTCTATGTTTTTCATCTGTACTTTATGATTTTATTTCTATTGTTTTAAAGCAGTGTTGCTTTAATTCCAAATTAGTTGAGGGTATATAACTCAGTAGGATAATTTGGCCAGAAATGTTTTTTTGGTCACATAATTTTGTTTATCTATAAAGGACTGCGAAATTTTGAAATTTGTTTTATTAAGGATAATTGGAGCCTTAGTAGTACATTATGGATCTTGCAACTGTAATCCTGTTTTATATTTTTAATATACACTTACTCATATGTACTGAGTATGCATTTATTCTTATTCCTTTAGTGCCTCATTTTAAAGTATTTGGCCTTTGGGCTCATGCTGTTTTTGCATGATAGGATAGATGAATATTAATTTAGTTACAAGGGAGTTAGTTGGTTTGAAAACATTTGAGCTAATGTTTAAAAACACTTGAGCTAAGGTGTTTTTCTCTCTTCATAGTTGTGTGGAATTCGACTTGAATGTAAACAATATTGTTGGAATAAGAAACACATTCCTTCTCAGAACTTATGCATACCGTAAGTTTTTTATTTCCAAATAATTACCAGCTTCTCTATCCTTCATTCTTTATTCCTTTTTTTTATTTTTAATTTTTTAATTTTTTAATTTTTTAATTAACATATAATGTAGTATTAGCCCCAGGGGTATAGGTCTGTGAATCACCAGGTTTATACACCTCACAGCACTCACCATAGCACATACCTTCCCCAATGTCCATAACCCTACCACCCTCTCCCTACTCCCCCTCCCCCCAGCAACCCTCAGTTTGTTTTGTGAGATTAAAAGTCTTTTATGGTTTGTCTCCCTCCCGATCCCATCTTGTTTCATTTGTTCTTTTCCTACTCCCCTAACCCCCTACTTTTTATTCCTTTTTAAAGATGTTTGTAATAAATACTGACATCTGTTTAATTATATTTATGTATAGTGTCTTTTATTATATTTATAAAAATTGCTACACTAAATTATATACTACTAAAGTTACAGGTCAATAAAATAAATTTTAATGATAATCTTTAAAAGGTGATTAAGATACCTTTTAAAAGCAAGACAGGTTTATGGTGAGCAAAGTGTTTAATAAATAGGGAGGCAATGTTCTTTTTGTTGTAGTTTGGAAATGATAGAAGCTTTCAAAGAAACCATAATATTTTCTTACCATTTTTAAGTTTTAATTTTACTTTCAGTTGAAAATCGAGTTCGTCCGTTAGTACTGGTGATTAAGAAGTGGGCGAGTCACCATGAAATAAATGATGCCAGTCGTGGTACTTTAAGCAGCTATAGTCTTGTATTGATGGTTTTGCACTATTTACAAAGTAAGTATTTTCGTCTTTTTTCCCAATTTTTAAAATGAAAACACAGTTGAATTTCATTATGATGTCTTCTCTGTTGACTCTGTCTTCAAACAGCATTGTTTTAAAAAGTTCTTTCTAAAGCCCAGAAAACCATGTTTCCTAATTCGTTGCTTTGAATAGATGTTTTAGAAATATTATTCCTGGGGGTGCCTGGATGGCTCAGTCAGTTAAGTGTCCTATTCTTGATCTTGGCTCAGGTCATGATGTCAGGGTTGTGAGATCAAGCCTCATGTCAAGCTGAAGTACTTTTTGGAAAGTACTTATGGCTCAAGCTTAAGGATTTCGCTCTCCCTTTCTCTCTGCCCAACCCTTCCTCCCCCCACAAAAAAGGGAAGAAATGTTATTCTCTGGAAAACATTATAAAGGAAGTTTTACTGTGTTTTTTATTTTTTTTGACAGTTTTTCAGTATTTTATATTCAAAGAACTTCTACTGTGTTGTGGACCCATTATGTTGAGGCATGTGCATGTTCAGAAGGTCTATAAAAATAAGCTCAAGCACCATTCATCATGTTTTTTTATTTTTCACTTGAGACAGGATTTTCTTTTTGGTCAAAGAAGTTTTATTCATTGTGAGGTGGCATGGAAATTGGTTAAAAGACTTGATGTTACTGTAACAGAAGAACCTTTATCAGGATGTTTAGGGTCTGATCTAATGATATTTCCATAGTTTAGGAAGCAGTGTTGTAATATTTATGTTTTACCCTTTGACTCAGTGTTTTTCAGTGTTTGCATTTCTAGGAATTAATCCCAAGGTAATATCAGAGATACGTGTATGGATTTATATATCAGGCTGATTTTGATCGTGTTTATTGAGATAACAGAAGATTCAAAATAATCTTAAGTTTTTAGGAATGGATACGTTATGATGGAATTAATTATAATGTTAGCCAAAAGTGATCCTTTTAGGATATTTAATGATATAAGAAAATACCCATGATATACCCTTATATGCAACATGATACCAATTTTATTTTAAAAATAGTATCTGTATTAGAGTTTGTATATATACATATATATAAATATTGAGAAGTTATGTGCCAAAAATTTATCAGAGTTGTTTAGGTTTAGTCAAGTGTACTTTTTAAGTTGTAACTGAAACTAAAAAATGAATAGACCCCTAGTTATGATTTAAAAATTAGATATGACTACAGCATTTAACATGTATGAACATCTATAATATGTGTCCTTTCTTTCTATTTTTATGGGTTACATTAGAAATTTTAGTTTAATTGTCGTCTTTAGAAAGATCTACTTTTAGGGATACCTGGGTGGCTCAGTCTGTTAGTTGTTGGACTCTTGATTTCAGCTCAGGTCCGTGATCTCAAGGTGGTGGGATTGAGCACTGAGTCAGGCTCTATGCTTGGCAGGGAATCTGCTTGAGATTTTTTCCCTCTCCCCCTTTCTCCTTTTCAAATAAATAAATCTTGGGGGAATAAAAAAGAAAAATATACTTTAATCACAGATTCCCCAAGGTGGTTTGGCAAGAGAGTTGAAAGTTCTGGTGTTAATATTTCACCAGTGTTAAGAAATCATGCTAAAATTTTGCTAATGTATTTTAAGCATATTTTATTTTTGACAAAGTCCCGTTTACTGAGATGATTTTTAACTAATGGCTTTCTCATGAACCGTTTCTGGATCTTTGTTAAAGAACCTTACCTATGCAGAGCTAAAGTATAACTCAGTTATTTGCCAAATTTAAGCTGCCCCTTACTAGAAGAAATTAGATTGAAATAAGTAGGTGCATTTATCTATCTATCTATCTATCTATCTATTTATTTATTTATTTTTGGGTCATACAGGAGTCTTCAGGATGTCTTGGGCAGTTCCAGTCATGCCATGGTGAAGTAGTGTTTATAATTTTGGCCAAATTACTCTACCTTTCTGATCTTAATATTCTTATCTATAACAGGAATAGCTGGATTAGATGGACCTTTAGGTTTTATTTAACTTCATACATACTTTTAATGTCTTTTTTGCCATGAATAGAGCAAAGGGAACAGTCTTCTGAATGTAGAAAGGTTGAAAAATTTCAACAGTCAGTAAGAGACTATGTATGCTTGAAAGGTGACTGATGAAAGTATGAGGGGTAAAAATCTGATGAGAAGAGCTTTTAATGGCAATCTAAGATTAGTAATTAATAAAAAGGCAGAAGTATCAACTGGTTAGAAATAATGATACAAATGACTATTCATAGAATATTTACCATTTCCTAGGTACAGAACTATCTCAGGCATTTTAAATTGTGTCAGAATTGTTGCTTAGTGTTGTCGAAGATACGCTTTTTTTTTTTAATTTTTGATGAATCAGAATGGAATGTTTATATATATATATAAATCTGTGGGGGCTTGACCAGAAAACCCTCATCTGAAATGGAAGCAAAAATAAAATCTTAGCAGAATAGTTATTCTGAAAGTGTTATCAATTGATCAGATACTGCAATACTAAGTTTTATTTTATATAAAGCTTTCGAGAGAGAAATTTAAAAGATTGCAGTCCAGAATTTTGAAGTAAAAATAGATGTTATAGCCAGATTCTTTCTGAATGTGTTTTGCTTTGAGTATAAAATAAACATTGAAAAATTACTCTGAAGGCTTTGAGATTACTATGAGAATAGTGTTAATAAATAACTGCCATAGTACATCACTTGCTCTTAATGTGTTGGCCTTGAAAAAACAAAAGAGCCAATTTTTTTTTACTTACACAATGAGTTTATTCAAGAATAACAGAGGAATTGAAGTTCATTACAATCAAAATGGTGACCCAACCATTGGCAAGTCCAGAGAATGGAGGCCAGGGACTTGCCTTTATAGAGGAAGGGGAAGAAGATGGATGGGGCTGTTTCTCATTGGCTGGGCTGTTGCTGGGCAAGGAAAAATTCTTTCTTCATTCTGCTGGGGTGTGTGAAGTAAACTTCTTTTTATTAGGGAATACAGGGTATACTGTATTCCCTTTCAGGACTTCCTCACTCCACTGTAAATGAGGTTTCTTCTATTTCTTTTCACAAGTGACTAGTGTTCTTAAATCTCTAAGGTTGTCAGACATGGGATTTATGAGTGATACCCCTGCCTACCAGAATTTCCAAATTGCTTAGTTCTTTTACTTACTTTTTATATTATTTGTTTATTTATTTTGAGACAGAGAGAGGGAAGGCACATCTGAAAGAAAGTGAGAGTGGGAGAGGAGTAGAGAGCTTGGGAGAGAGAATCTTAAGTAATCTCCACACTCAGTGTGGAGCCCCATGTGGTGCTTGATCCCATGACCTTGAGATTATGACTGAGCCGCAATCAAAAAGAGGTGCTTAACTGACTGAGCCACCCAGGTGCCCCTCAAAATGCTTTATTTCTAAAGGCTCTTTGTCTAAGAACAGACCCTAACCCAGGGTTAGTACCTGTATTTCTATTCTAGCATTCTAGTTACGATTCTAGAATGAGGTAAGGTTTTTTCTAATTCTCTATAACCTTCTTATCATTTTTTAAATTATAATTTTATTTTACTAGGAGTATTCAGTGAGAAAGGAATTCAGGTTTTTAATTAAGTAAACTAATTCTAGTAAGAGTTTCTAGTTTGACTTCTGTATTATAGCAAAAATTATTAGAAAGTCATTAAAATGTTACATGAATATAAAGACTTTTAGAATTAAAGTAACTGGGGCTTGAGTTTATTTGTAGGATCTTCTAGAATTTTGAGCACTTGAATGCCTCTGGGAAAAAAATATTTTTACTTCCTAAGAGTGGTTCTGGTAAGTAATAAGTTTTCCCCCTCAGTTGCACACTGTGAACATTCCAGAATATCATGGAATTTTATTTTAATTTCCACTTCGGAATGAAGCATGATACAGACGAAACATTTAAATACTATGCAGTAGGAATTTATACATTTATAATCATAGTTGGAGGTTATGTAAGTTGGTAATAATGGTTGATTATATGTATATTAATGTATTCAGAAGTCATTTGAAAAGGTTTTTGCTAAATTGCAAATTAAAGGTAATGATAGTCACTGAATTTACTTATTACTACAATGTATTTCTAATTCTTCAAATACATAGCTTTTATAGTATTATATTTTGTCTTTAATCTTAAAGAAATCTTGAAAATACATTACTTGTGTCTTACCTTACTCAAGACATTGTATTTTATAGTTTTTTAAATTGTGAATATTAAGCACTTTACCTTTCATGTTCTTCCCTTTATACTATAATGATGTGAAATTACGGTTAATGCATTTCATGAAGTTGGATTTCAGTTAAGCTATTGGAGAATGAAGAATGACAGTTGAAAAGAAAATCACATATGAAATAATGAGTCTCTTATATGAAATTTTTATTTTTTATGGAAAATTGGTATAAATATCCTGATATATATTTCTAAACTTTGCTGAGGCCTTCTTTTTAAAAATTTGTGAAGTTGAAGATTTTTTTTCCAGTTTTTTGCCCCCAGCAAATCTATCTCCTGAAACTATTAAATTTTGATATTATTGTTTATGAGAATTAAAAATAAAGGGACAGTTATGATACAGCTGTTGTTCTTTTATGATACAGTATCATTGGACTGTATTTAAAAATTTTCTTTTTGGTAGCTACATCCATTTTAACAATGTTCATTCAATATCTGTAGAACAGTCAATCAATCCTTGTCTTGCTTATTTCATGTGTGTGTCTGATGTTGGACCAAATGATGTGTGTTCATTGATGGCCTGTTTTTCTAAAACCATGTAAGGAACATTGGTTTACATAGAAATATACATAATTTATTAATAAACCTTAAGTTATCAACTTAGGTATATTTGGAATTGAAATTTTTAGGGATCAGAATTCACAAAATATATGGAAACTATTGAATTTAAGCAGAAACCCTTAAACCTGGGGTATAGCTGACAAATTATTGCTTTGTAAATTGAATTATGTGAATCACGGAAGCTTTAAACTTTTTTTTTTTATAGCCCTACCTGAACCCATCCTTCCATCCATCCAAAAAATTTACCCAGTAAGTGTTTCTTATAAATTATTACAATACATATTATGGCAAGTATATGTGGAACTATTATATGTAGCATTAATGTGACTATAAAAGGTGTAATAGTTACCTTCTAAGTATATGATAACATTTTCTTTATAGGCTAAGGAGTTGGCCACTAGCACATTAAAAATATTTCATAAACTTTTTTGAAAGACTGATATTTTATTTGGTTATTGGCAGATAGTCTGGTCATTTATGTAAATGGTAGAATTTTTCATGTGATGTTCATGATTATCACTAATAGCAATTAAATATACTCAGTTGGGAAGGCTCAGTTAGGCTTCAGTTAGGCTTATTCTAGTTTTCTTTATGGTATTTTCAAATATAGTTTTATAGCATTTCTTTAGTTACTAACTCAGAAGTTTTTAGGCCAATGTATGTATACTTTGAAAGCAGGAGGAAAAACCAAGAATTTGAACAATTGAATAATCGTTTTATCTTTCATTTGATTTTACCAATACACCAAGAGAAGTAATATCAGTTTACTATTTCTGTGCACAATATTAAGACTCCTGAAGTTAATTGGAAACATTAAAGAAGTAAAGGGTGCTTACTAGAAAAATTTTGGTATGTACTCAGTTTGAGTTTAGAAAAACCTAGGTTAGTATACATACTCACAATCTTTTATACTCTTGTTTCATTTCCAGTTTTTTGTGTTCTTTTTTCCCAGAATTCTGTTCCCTTGTTTTATAGTCCTACTGTTTCTGTTTTCCTCCATAGTGATCCTTATTCCTGGTTTTATTTGGAATGATATTTAAGCTGTTTAGAATGTTTAACCTTCTGAAACTGTGTAATTTTTACCTGTTTTGTAAACTTATAAAAAGAACTGTTTTCTAAACTTACTAGTCAAATTGGAAAATGTAATTTCTAGCTTGAGTGATAAGTTTTCAAAAGACATACTTATTCTGCCTGTATCGTATAAAATATAAATCTACTTGATGTGGAATCTAAATTAAATATAACTTAATCTTTGATAATTGAGAAGAACTGATGTGTTTGTTTTTGAACATAGGTTCTTACTGTAATGCATACATTCAAGGTGCTGGATAATAAAGGTGTACTGTAATAGAGTTTTGCTGTAGTGGGGGCTTCTTAGTTTGTAGTGAGTCATCTGGTAAAGACAATATCTATAAGAATCTTTTGGAATCTGGATATCTTATCTTCCTCATTTTGAAAATTAATTTCTGCTCTTATGAACTGTTATAATGAATTTCAGTTATTTCTAAGGATCAGTATTTATGCTTTCATAAACACGAAAATGAAAGCATCAATAAGTGTAGAAATAAAAGTAACTTGAACTTTTGGCCTTATCCTTGAATGTTTTTCTCCCTTCAATAAAGTATTAATTCTTTAGCATATACTGAAAGGTCAAAGATGATAACTGGGTGTTTACAATTTCATTTTTTTGTCTCAACTTTTTGGTTAAGACCTAGGTTTCAGTATAGAAAGAACTGTATATTTTTTTCAGCATACAAAACAGCTAATAGTTAAACTTCCCTTTAAAGAGTCTATTATTGTGTATGGAATAGTCGTTTCTGCAGAAATCCCACTTAAAACCCTCGCTGCATGAACTCTTTTTAGTAATATAAAATACTAAGGAAATCTCAATTTAATGTACTATGTTGGAGAACAGAACAGACATATTGCTTTTATTATAGGATATCCAGGTTCTTTCTGGTATGTTCTAGTTTGAAGAGCCTCATTCTTTTTCACTTTTGTTTCATGTTTTTCATTATCTAGCTTTCCCCCATGTTGGAGTCCTGACTTCTCTTCACATACACCATCTCTTACCCTATACTCTCTACTGCTGTTTTGCTAATAATCATATTTCTGTACCTATAACAGGGAAATAGATTTAGTCCAGCCCCAAGGCCTTAAAAAATACTAATAGCAAGACTTGCTAGATTTAAGAATGTCTTAATTTGCTTTCAGGTGTGGTCACGTTGTCATAAATATTTAAAGTACATTATCTTTACTATAAGGTTGATGCTTACATGGGTAAGGACTTAATATCCACTCTAAAAGGATTTTAAATTGTATCTGAAACCTGTAGGTGATTGATCAGTAGAGGACTTTTCTCAGTGGTCCATCTAATAGAACAGACAAATCAGCTTATTTCTTACTATTAATAACTGTCACTTATTTAGTATGTATTTTATGTTAGCACTGTATGAATTTTATATACCTTATCCTTAATCCTAGTATTATCTAGTATAGTATTATCCTTGATAATACTATACTAGATAATAGTGAAGAAACTAAGTCTTAGGAAGGTTACATTATTAATTCAAGCTTTATAGTCACAAATTATGGATCCAGAAACTGTTATTTTTTTCTCTCATTCTGTGCTGCCTAAGACAAAATTATACTGTTTACTAATATATCATTTCATCTAATATTTGTTGCTTATTACATTTTGTTTGTATGTATCTGATTGTTCCTGTACAGATTTACCTTTCTTTAAGAACATGTTAGAATTTTAGCTTATATAAATTTGAGAATGACTTAAAACTTTATAGTGACCAAAAAAAAACTTTGTTATTTTACAAGGGAACAAGGTTCTTTTAAATTTTGAGCTTCTTTAATATAGTTAAATAGAATTAAGAAATAAGATAAAAACTTTGAATAGAATAACATTTATTCAGTGTATTATGTTTTTTAAAGTTATTTTCATATTTTCTCAAATTTATGTTAATATATTTTAAAAATGGGTATGGTGTTTGAGTTCAGTTAGAATACTAAATTAGGAAAGAAAAGAATGAAAAACTATACCCATATCTTTGTCTTCAAAAGCTTTATCATAATGTAGCATTATTATTACTACTTAATTCTTTTGACTTAAAAAAGCAACATGAGTGATAGAATATTAACTATTGAGTTAAAACAATGAAGTTGAGAGTGTTTAAATGTATAAACTTAGGTTAAGCTTATGAAGGGATCTTTATTTTATTTTTTTAAAGATTTTATTTATTTATTTGACAGAGAGAGATCACAGCAGGCAGAGAGGCAGGCAGAGAGAGGAAGGGAAGCAGGCCCCCTGCTGAGCAGAGAGCCTCATGCGGGACTGGATCCCAGGGCCCTGAGATCATGACCTGAGCCGAAGGCAGCGGCCTAACCCACTGAGCCACCCAGGCGCCCAGGATCTTTATTTTAATGTGAGCATATTATGAGACTTACCTAGATTCATGCTAGGTGGAGATTATTGAGATAGCTTATATTTGTTTGTTTCCCTAACAGTATCTTCATATTCCAGAAAGCCATCTTTATGGTTGTGAGATTAGGAATTCTGAGAATGTAGAGTTACTCTGTGCAGCTATGTATTGAAAGTATATTAAATTTTACATATATACATATGTATACACATAGAAATATAGCAACTCTTTTTAGTTTTAAAATGCATATAACATGTTGAAGGATTTTAGTTATGTAAAACAAGGCTATAAATGAATATCTTTGAAAAGACAAATTTAAAAATTTTGGTGAAGTCGGTTTTAATGATAAAAAACATCTTTTAAAGTTGATATTACTTGGGGCACCTGGGTGGCTCACTGGGTTAAAGACTCTGCCTTTGGCTCAGGTCTTGATCTCAGGGTCCTGGGATTGAGCTCTATGTCTGGCTCTCTGCTCAGCAGGGAGCCTGCTTCCTCCTCTTTCTCTGCCTGCCTCTCTGCCTGCTTGTGATCTCTGTCAAATAAATAAATAAATTCCTTAAAAAAAAATAAAGTTGATATTACTTAAATGTTAAAAGTTATAAGGAAGTTAATTTTGAAATAATACATTATTTCAGGAGGTAACCATACTGCATTATTATATGAATGGTACAGTTATAATAATGATGCCTGGCATATACTAAATAATTAATATATAGGTAATATTCTTGCTGCTATGCTTTACATACAGTATATCATTTAATCCTTATTACAGTTCTATGAGTAGTTATTTTTTTATAGATGAAGAAGCCGAACATTAGGAAAGCTAAGTAACTTGACTAAGTTCATATAGCAAATAGGTTTCAAAGCTAGATCTGACTCCTAAGCTCATGCTCGTAACCACTTCATTATAGTACTTCTACTTTATGATATTTATGTTGATTTCAAAACTTTAGAAGCTTCCAAAAAAAGCTATCAAAAACTTTAAAAGCAAATATAATTTAAAGAATTTAATGATCAGTCTTTAACATGTTATTACCAGATTAGTGGTAATCTGCATACAGTTAAATCTTGGTAGAACTTCAATATATCATTTAGCCCTTTCTCTGTTCAGTCAGAGCTCTGCTTTAGTACTCCATATCAGGTATCTTTTTCTTTGAGACTTTCCTCAACACATTTATATCCAGGGCCTAATAATTCATATTGTTAGAATAGCGTGGCACTTTGTTTGCTTGGAGTTTAGGAAATAGTCATCCTTCATTTAAGGTGTGTATCTTTTTTTAAAAAAGAGTATTTATTTAGAGAGTTTGTACGTGTGTGCAAACAAAGGAGAAGGGGCAGACAGAGAGGGAGAGAATCACAAATAGACTCTGAGCTGAGCGTGGAGCTCAATGCAGGGAGTTGGCTTCCCTTCTCTCTCTATCCCTCTGCCTCTCATCCCACTTGCCCACTCCCTCTCTCTAAAATAAGGGGCACTTGGGTGGCTCCGTTTTAAGCGTCTGCCGTCAGCTCAGGTCATGGTCCCAGGGTCCTGGGATCGAGCCCCACATTGGGCTTCCTGCTCAGTGGGAAACCTGCTTCTCCCTCTCCCACTCCACCTGCTTGTGTTCCCTCTCTTGCTGTGGCTCTCTTTGTCAAATAAATACATGAAACCTTAAAAAAAATCTTTAAAAAATTAGGTTAGGGAATAAATTTATTGAGAGAGAGAGAGTGCGTAAGTACCCATACACAAGCAGATGGTGGGGCAGAGGGCAAGGAAGAGAGAGAATCTCAAGTAGACTCCATGCTGAGTGCAGAGCCCACCTCATGACCCTGATCTCCTGAACTGAGCCGAAATAAAGAGTCAGCTGCCTAACTGACTGAGCCACCCAGGTGCCCTGAAAACATCTATCTTTTTAAAGAACGGTTATCAAGTGAAAGTTTAGCCAATCTAATTTATTCCAGAAAGTGCTTAATTGTCCAAATTTCAAACTTTGAAGGTAAGATATTGTGCACAGATCAAGAAATAATGGAATTTGGCAAAAAATATCTTTCCATTTTTGGTAGGCATTTGTATGAGTAAAAAGGTGAGACTTTGCAGTTGTTTTTTTACGGGTTGCCCATTAAAATTTTTCTTAACTTGGTATTGCAAGGAAAGGAAGATACATATCTTCAAAAATGTTTTCAGGAATTAAGTCATTATAAATTTGGTCATCAGAGGCCCCAAATAAGATATAACTTTAAAAAGTAATAAAGATGTCTTCCCCACTTTAAAAACAAACACAGTAAGTATCAGTAATCCCCACCTCAAATGCTTTAATAAATAGATGTTACATTGTGTCAGTTAAATTGGTTTTCTGTGGATTTAGGTTGTAATTTCTTTGTCTTTTGGATTGGTCTTTATATGTTTTCTAATATGTTAGCTTAAGTTTTGCCCAGCCATATCCTATCCAAAGTAATGTATATTATTCTTAAATACATATGCAATAGGGGAACTGCCTTTAAAAAAAAATCTTTGATGAAATTTTTCTTAAAGCAGAAAATCTTTCTGAGGTTAATGATTACCCAAAATGGGGATTTCTGATGGTTAGGTGGAATTTCTTTTAACTTGTAGCATCTTTTGGCCCCCCCCCCTTTTTTTTTCTTTTTTAAGTTTGGCTTTCTCCTTCAGTTTTCCTCTGGTATGTATGACATGGCCCTTTCTGTATATGACCATGTAAAAGAATAGTGGCACTAAGAGGAGACTGGTCAAATTGTTGGTTCAGAGTCATTCACCATTTTAGTAGAGTAGGTCTCACAACTCTAAAATGTTAATATACAATTGCTCATCTTTTTTCTTTAAATTATTTAACAAAATAAAATTTTTTAAAAGAGGTTTAAACAGTTTTAAGAAAATGACTCCTTTATTTTAGCATCAGTTAATAAAGTGAATACTTACTGTGGTATGTCATAGGAGTCAAAATTAGTAAGAAGCTTTCAGAGCAGAAGTTATTAAATAGTGACCCACTTCTCTTTTCCTTGTTATTTGAACTTAGGTTATACCTTTTTGTTTGATTAGCCAGAAAATAATATTGAAATTTTACATTTTAAAATACTTTCCAACAAAGGGTGGTAGAAGCAGTACATTTGCTCTTCCTTCTGCTTCCACTCTTTATTATAAATTGAGACATCTTTCCTAACTCCCTCTAGTCTTAGAGACAATTTAGATTTCTACTTAAGTCTCATTTTATAATACTAAATCTGCTAGAAGTGTAAGGGAAAGTCCGAAGTTTAGGAGTGTCAAATTTATGAACTGTGGTTGTCTTCTGAAAGAAAGGCAGTAACTTCTTGGTAGTTAAAAATTATGGAAAGAATTGTAGATATTAGGACAGGGAGGGAATTTTTTATTTTCTTGCTCTTTTGTTTTTCCTGCTGATTTTTGAGGATTGCCTTTAACTAGATGCACTACCCTATTTCTCTGTATTACAGTTTAGTTATTTGGGGAGCCTCTGTTTTTAAAAGTTGGATTACTAATTGAATTGATATCTGTATACCCAAGGTTGATTTATTAAGTATTTGGGAACCTTAAGCTATCACCCCTTAACCAGTTGCTTTAAAAAAAAAAAAATCTGTTATTACTCTGATGGTGAATGGTAATGTAGAAAGCTATCTTAGGGGCAACTGCAAATTACCTTAAAAAGAGTGTTTTCTAACATTTGGATATGTATTATTTGAGAATCTCTGTAGTCCATTTAGTATGTTTTAGAGCCAGAACGTACTGCTGGTAGAGGAAGGATTTATCTAAATGAATATTTATCTAAATGAAAATGAATGGCATAGGTTAGGCAAAAAGAAAAAGTACCCATTAGTATTCTTTCTAAGTCTTGTTTAGGTGTGGATTACAACCAAACAGTACCTTCCCTTATGAATATTGTGGCAAAAGTTTGCTGAATATTGCTTGCTGCTCAGATTCCTTCTTTCTTCTTTTCCCTGCCCTCTGTCTTTTCAAGTTCAGTTCCTGTTGAATGTCTGTCATCTCTTCCCATTAAGATACAAAATACAAAAATAAAACAAAATTTTAAAAATCTTAAAATTGGTGTAAGTACTATTCACATATTAGTTACTTTTATGGCCTCTAGGAGAAATTTTAAGTGCCAGTTAGAAAATGCTTGTATCTTGCTCTTGATATTGCCTGCTGTTCCTTGTAGAGGCACTCAAGAAGGAGGAACATGTATAAAGAAATCTGTGTTATTTGATGAAATCTTGGTATGTACAGTGAAGGTTTGTTTATGAGTTTAAAAAATCTTTTGCTATTGTAGGCTCTTGGTTAAATGAGTGATAGACCTCAGCCAAGGTTTAGAATGTCTTAGTTTTGTAGGTACTTTCTGGCATACTGCAAATACCGGTGAAATCTTTAGTGGAAGAAAATCTTCAAATTTCCAAACTGCCAACATAAAGATTTCTTTTCTCTTCTTCAGAGAGCATTAAGTCAGGATTTGAAAGTTTTTAGTGTATGTTTAAATGGCTTTATATTTCCCCCCCTTTCTTTTTGACAGGAATCTTTTAGTCCAGCTATACAGCTGCACCTTGTACATCAAGCTCCATGTAATGTTCCTCCTTACCTCTCAAAGAATGAATCAAATCTTGGGGACCTCTTACTGGGCTTTCTTAAATATTATGCTACAGAATTTGAGTAAGTGAAACATCAGATTGTGTTTTATTCATTTACATATGTGAATGCTACACTTTTGGTTAGAAACTATACTTGTTCATTTCAGTGCTACAAACTTGTCTAGAAATGTATAATTTATAAAATTAAATATCTAATGATTAATTATTAGAAACTAAATAGATTTTTATATTCCTATCTAATGAAAAATGATAGTTCAGTAAGCCAGTTTTAGTTGATTTCAGTAGTGATCCTGTCTTATGTTTAGCTCCCTCTTTTCATAGTAGGGCCTAAATAAATCTTTGTGTTGACCCTGGATCGGTGTTGGATAGTTTGAAGCACCTGCTTTTAGGAAGTTATAGTAAAAAACACAGCTAAGACAAACTTGGAAACAGATCTATTTGATATCTGAATAGTTGTTAGTACATAAAAATCAAGGAATACTCTTTCCTTTTATTTTCCTTTCTTCTGAGATATGTAAACTGGAAGACTAAGTGTATAATTAGACTGGACTTAACTGAACGTTCCTAAGGGAGTTCTAGAAGTCCAGATAGAGTGGGTTTAGGAATTGCAGCTCTTCTGATCAATTTAGAAAAGCTTGAAGGGGAGGGGGGAAGAGAAAGGACTTAGGAATTTTACAGAGAGGAGGAGGATACAATAACCACAGGGTACCATTTTGAAAAGATTTGGAGGGGGGAATAATAATAGCTTTTGTTATACATTGTAATTACTAGCTGGGAAAAACTGTTCCCAACAGATTATATGTATTTTCTCATTTACATAATAGCCATATGATACGATGTTATATCATGCCCATTTTACCAGTGAAGCATATATGGCGAGAGGTAAAGAGGTGCCCTAAGATCACACAGCTAGTCAGGGGGAGGATTTCTGATAGTTTTGACTGTAAAATTCATACTCATAACTATGGTACTTTACTGTAGTATTGGTATTGCCTTATTTGCTATGATGCAATAACTCTAAAGAAACTTGACTCATAAGAGACGATTTGAAACATACGGCATGAAGGAAGTAATGTTGCTTAAATTCTTCAATGCAAATCTTTCACCAGATTGTTTTGTTTACAGTTGTGTCTCCATTATCTAACCCAGTGCTATAGAGTGGGTACTGGAAAAATTCATGCTATAAATAAATAATTTTGAAGCAGAGGGTAAGATTATAGACATGTTGTAAAGATCCTTAAGATGACTTAAAAATTACTGAATCAGGTTAAGAAAAAAAGTAGGAAAAGTGCTGGTGGAAAATAGTTCAGTAAGAATGAAGTTATAATAATCATCGTTAAAGATGCTTAGGACCAGAGTTTAGATGCTTAGGACCAGAGTTTATATCCAGGCAGCAAGGATAAAAAGGAAGGAGCCTTCATTTATAAGGTGAAAAGATTTCATGGAACAGAAGACTATAAAGGTTATTCTAGAGTCAAGATTTGTATGATGCTGCAGTAACAATAGCTGATGTTTCATGAATATTTACTTAGTGACCTACAGTATGCTAGTGATTCCTATGTATTATCTCATTTAATCCTCATAGTAACCCCTTGTGAGGCTTAGGCAATTGGTGTACTTGAAACTTACCCATGGCAGTACAGCTCGATAGTGAGAGAACTGAGGTTCAGTCTCAGGTCTAACTCCAAAACTACGTTCTTTTTTTTTTTTTTTTTTTTTTAAGATTTTATTTATTTATTTGACAGAGAGAGATCACAAGTAGATGGAGAGGCAGGCAGAGAGAGAGAGAGAGAGAGAGGGAAGCAGGCTCCCTGCTGAGCAGAGAGCCCGATGCGGGACTCGATCCCACGACTCTGAGATCATGACCTGAGCCGAAGGTAGATGCTTAACCCACTGAGCCACCCAGGTGCCCTCAAAACTACATTCTTAATTGTTAGAATATATCTGCATTGTCTTTTCTATTGTAAATTAGGGAAGTTTGCAAATAGGGAAAAGGATTCATAGAAAAAGGTATATTTCTACCATGTATAGGTTAGGAATAGAGCATCTAGTTACCAGTGCCTTGAAAGTCAGCTGCTTTGTTGGACTGAAACAAAATGACAAGATGGACAGGTTTGTGTATTAGTTTAGTATTAGCAGAAACTAGCTAGTTGTGCCAGTGATACTGGCTAGGATGCTGAGACTTAAAAAGATGTTTTGAACTTTTGGATGCATTTGTTATCACAATGATAGATGATTTAGGAGACACCTTTTCTTTGATCATACAGTACATTTGTGAAGTGTACTGTTGTTTAATACCAGATTTTTTTCAGAAATTTGACTATAGGGAGCACTGCCAAGAATGTAGTCATGGCAGTGAACTCGGTGCTGTGCAAAGGAATTCTGGCAGCTGTTAGAAATGTTTGTAAGATTTTCTTCTGAACCTTGAGACATTCATTTTAAAAAATTCTCTTTACTCAAAGACAGAACCAAGTGCCTGTTAAAGTATAAGTGTTGCAGAAATTTTGTATGGCCATTTAAAAATTACTAGGATTTTCTTACCTACTTCACTCACAGCTTTCTCCTAACTCTTGCTGCTGAAAATTCTTAAAATGAAGCCAGGCTTCTAGAACTGCCTGGGAGCAGGGAACTGATAAATAAAAAAAAGATCAGGTTGCTCACAGAAACTAGGAAAAAATAACATCAGAATGTAATAATTTTGTATTTTAACAAAACAAAATAAAATTTGAGTTTTAAATATCTTACAGACACCTAGGTACTACAGATTCTAGGAACCTTAAAAGGTTTCCTGTTTTGTAATCCTGTATATTCCCTGGATTCCTAATCACATGCCATTACTGCAGGTCTTATCTCTTACGTTAAAAATGGATGCCTACATACTTAAATACATTTTTTAAGAAGGAAGTTACAAAGGCTCAGTTTTTTTGACTATCTCCTTTCTTACTCTGATTTTTTTCCCCTCTCATTTAATCAGTAAATCATTGAGTGCCTACTATATATCAAGCTTTTTTTTTCTCTGCACCAGGAATATGGCAATTAACAAAATAGGCAAAAGTCTCTGTCTTCATGGGGCTTACCTTGTAGTATGTATTGTAGCATGGAGAGATAGACAATAAACAAATTGTTTAGTATATACATGAGGTTAGGGATAAGAAGGAAGTAATTTATAGTCTAAAAAGGAAGGATCATTGAAATAGGAGGAAAGCCAATAGAATGTGTTGTCTTGGAATCGGAAGGGAAAAAATGTTTCAAGGGGGAAGAAATGATTAGCTCTGTCACATTTTTTGATGGATCAAGTACAAGATGAAAACAAAAAGATGACCTTTGCAATGTCGGTCCATGTGGACGCCACTGGGCCCTGGTCAAGGGCAATTTCTGTGGAAAAACTGGGATAAATAGCATCATTGTTGTGGCTCAAGAGTGAACAGGGACAAATTAAATACAGATAGGGTAGTGTATAGACACTAGTAATATGTAGAGTTTATATACTTGTAAAAGGGAGCAGAAAAAATGGAGTAAAGATTGGAGAGTTAAGTGGGGTTGAGTTTTTGTTTTTAGAAAGGAGAAATAACCTATCTTGATGGCAAAATTGATGATACCAGAAAAAGTAAATTGTTGAATAGTATGCTTCTTTGAATTAAGAAGGGTTGGAATCTAGAGCACAAGTGGAATGGAGAACAGATGATGTATTAATAATAATAAGAAAAAGCAGAGTATATGGATTCAAAGGAATGCCAATGAATTGATGTGGTGGGAGCTAGTGGAAACTTTTGGTTGCCTTAGGTTTTTTTAGTGAAACAGAGCGTGGTCATCACCTGGGGATGATTGTGAGGGAGGAAATTTGAAAAGTGAGGCAAAGTATGAATTGTCCTGTAGGAGAGTAAAGGAGTGAGTTAACTATGGAAATACAGTATGTTTGGTGGGTGTAGCATTTAGGGTCCATTTGAGCTAAGTCATCATGAATTTGAAGTGAATTTAAAGTTAACATGAATTTAAAGGTCAGTATGGTTGCTTATTTTTCTCCAGCCACGTTGAGCTGCAGGGGAAAGGACTGAAGTAAATAAGGATTTAATTATGGTTGTATCTCAGCCAACTAAGTTGAAGCATAAGAGAGTTGTGGGTAGGGTGTGGGTATGCAAGCAAGTGATTTTAATAACTGACCATGGACCGAACATAATAAATTCAGTTTTGAAAATGTGTACATAGGGATGCATGTAGGACATCCAGCGGCAGTTTCCAATTGTGAGTTGCAACAGTTGTTGTAGAGCTTAGTAGCAAGGTCAGAGCTGGAGAAAAGGATTTGGGAAAGAAAGAGATTGTTAAAGCCTAGGATGGGTACTATAACATTAGAAGAGGATTGAGAGAGGCAAGGCCCTGATGGACACCAGCATTTAAGGGGTCAGGTAGAAGAAAGGATCAGGCAGAAGAATAAAACAAAACTCTGGGATTAGAGCAGAATTTTCTGTTTGCTTATGAATTTTGAAAACCCTGACAACATTTTCTTTTTGTTTGCTTCCCAGCCCTTAATAAAGCAAAACTGTATATATTTGTTCACTTAATTTGGCTACTCTTATTTAATATATGTAGTCACATATATTTCAGATTTTTCAGACCCATAATTTTGACTTTCTTTACAGGACTTCAATTTTTGTTTGTTATGTTCTAGTGTAAGTAAGCATAGTATTTTGAAATAAATACGTAGTCACAAAAAGAATGGCTAGAAGAGAGTTAATAGATCAGTAGCAATCCATTATTATTACTGAAGAAAAGAAGCAAATACCTTACCAACGTAGGGTTGGTAAACCCAGTTTTACTTTCAAAAGAGTGTCATATATTATCAAATCTGTTTTAGATTAAATTAAACCCTGTATCTGCTCTTCTTTTCTGATACATTTCTCTTCTATAGACTGTATCTTATTTTACATTTTAGTTATTGAATAATAATAACAGATTTTTACATGGCAAAGAAATTATGGTAGAAAAATATGGTATGAATAAAAGGCTTGATTTGGGGCCTGTCTGTTTTAAAGAAAGAAATATATGGGGAAAATGTTTTTAAATTGCCATTTAGAAATTCTACATTTAAATTCACCTCGAAGAGTAAAAGTAGTATATATCAGTTATGTATATCAGGTTTTATGATTTCAGATACTAAGTAATTTAGAAATATTTAAAAGTGCTTTGAAAATGCAATAGATTGAATCAGTCCAAATAATAGTGATTTTAAAAATATATATTTTTTCTCTGTAAAGTACTTCAGGTGATAGAGTCACTTAAGTAATTACATTATTTGGGTTGATTATAGGTTGAAGCTTAAATGATACCTGTTCAGGGATGATAAAGTGAATATTGGTATGTTACATGTTTCTGTGACCCAGTTTAGATCCAAGTATTGACATGTAATAAAAATTCAGGATTGGATTTCACATAGGTATGGTGGTGAGGAGAGTTCTTTGATTTAAGAGACTAAAAATTATAATTTAACAACAGGATTCTAAGCTTGTCTGAGGAAAAACCGGTCTATCCCTTTTTAACATAATCTTCCAATTTTAATTTTATTGCAGATTTCAACTGTCCTATAAGTTCAGTGAGAAACAAGTGGTCTCAAGAAAAAAGTTAATTTTATTAGTGATACATATCTTAAGTGGTATAAAGTAGTACAAAGCATAATTCTGCTGTGATCATGTTTGGTTTGGGCATGTGGTTTTATAACTCTCCCCTTGACATTGTTACTTTATTTTATTTTATTGTTAGTAGTTATTACTTTATTTAAGTAACCTCTGTACCCACTGTGGGGCCTGAACTCATGACCCCAATGTCAAGAGTTGCTTGTTCCTTTTTGACTGAGCCAGCCTGGTACCCTTACATTGTTATTTTTAAAAAATTTTGGAAACACACCTGCACCAACAGAGCAGTGTACTTCTTTTCTCTTTGGAGTTTATACTAATGGAGCTGCTCTACATGAGATAGCTAAAACATGTTACTGTAATTAAAAACTGTTTCTCCTTGATAACCCGCTTAATTTTTAAAAAGCATAAATTCTGATACGATTCTTAAAGAACTTAAGGTTGTCTTTGCAAAGTATTTCTAAGTTGTATTCCTCATAAGAAAAAATAGAAAATCATACTTTGAGGATCCTTTTCAGTTATCAAATTTCACAAGATGCAGTGTGGGTTTTTTTTTTTTTTTTGCATATTTAAGATAGAGATTAATCAGTTTTTCAGAAAGAAATGCCATATTGGACCCTCAATTCTTCGGGATTCTGGTTTTTTTTTGGGGGGGGGGTTCTTTCATCTGATTATAGAGGAAGGGTAAGATAAGTGTTGGAGTTGGAAGGTCCCAAACCTTGGTCTTTCTATTCTTACTGCAATGGGGACAAAGGTAAATATGGCTGAAACAAACAAAAAAAAAGGCCTTAACTATTTCCCAGACTCATTTGTCTCTTGCATACAAGCTGAATGGTCATATGTTTTACAGTGTTCCTTGAGAAAAAGATAATTGTACTTGTGCAGAGCTATTATAATTGTAAAGAAAGTTTTAAAAAACAGAATGTAAGGTTAGTGCATACTAAAGACTGAACAGTTTACCTTCAGGCATGCTGAGAAAAAAATTGTTTTACTTGAATATAACTTTACGGTTAATAGCTACATCTGATATAAAACAATAACAGTATGTTTTCATAGAGTATTAATTTTTCCTAAAACAGCATCTACTGGCTTCGCTTGGGTAATTGTAAAATTTTCTCCCAAACCATACGTGGACATGCAGTGAACAATTATTTAATGATACCAGAAAACAACGCAAGATTCCATCTCTCTTAACAAATAAAAAATCCTTACTGCGGTGCTAACAGTGAAAATAGTTTTTACATTTTTTGCTTATTCGTATTACTTCATTTATTCAATAAATATGTATTGAATGCCTACTTTATACTGAGCAGTTATTTGAACAGTGAAAAATACATAAATCAGCATCTCGGAGCTCCCATTCTGCTTTGGGCAAGATAAATAATACACAGTAACATACTAAATAAGCACATTGTTAGCATGTAAGTGCTGTGGAGAAAAAAGAAGGGGAATAGGGATTGTGGTGCTGAGGGTCAAGGCAAATTTCAGTATTCTGTGAGAAAATTAGAGTGGAACTTAGTAACATATAGTAAATACAATAAATAAATACAATAAAAGGGAAAATTAAGAAAGTAGTTAACACAATTATGTTTTCTTCTTGTAGCTGGAACAGTCAAATGATTTCAGTTCGTGAAGCCAAAGCCATTCCCAGGCCTGATGGTATTGAATGGAGAAATAAATATATCTGTGTAGAAGGTAGATTTTCCGCAGCTACTCATTTACTATCTTGTTACCACCGTGGTACTAAGAGAATTACTTGAACAAGTTCAGTTCGTATTTCAGTTAAAAGTAATACATTTATATTCTGACTTACAAGTCTTTTAGTTACAAAAATTTTTTTTTTCTTCTGACTTTTTACTTAAAATTCCAGTTATAGTGTATAGAAGTTAGTGCTTCAACACTTTTCATACAATACCTGATGCTCATCACAAGTGCCCTCCTTAATCCCCATCACCTATTTCACCCATCCCTCTCTGTCCACCTTCCCCTCTGGTAACCATCAGTTTGTTCTCTAGTTAGCAGTCTGTGTTTCTTGGTTGGTCTCTCCCCCCACCTCCGAATGTTGGTTTGTTTCTTAAATTCTACATACGAATAAAATCATATGGTATTTGTCTCTTTCTGATTAGCTCCATTCACATTGTTGCAGATGGCAAGATTTCATTCTTTTTGATGGCTGAGTATTTTCATTTAATTTTTAAAAGTAATTCTTTAGCTGTAAAAATAATCAATATAAATTTAGGCATTTAATCTTCTAGTTCATAATATTTGGGCAGTCTTTATGCATCCCTCCTGCTTGTAGTTGTTTGAAGCTTAATTTCATGACATGAAGGTGGAAAAAAAATATCTTCATGTGATGGTTCTTACATTAAGATAAAGTGAGTTCTTGGGCACCTGGGTGGCTCAGTAGGTTAAAGCCTCTGCCTTCAGCTCAGGTCATGATCCCAGGATCCTGGTATCAAGCCCCACATCAGACTGCTCAGCAGGGAGCCTGCTTCCCCCTCTCTCTCTGCCTGCCTCTCTGCCTACTTGTCATCTTTGTCTGTCAAATAAATAAAATCTTGAAAAAATAAAAAAGATAAATTGAGTTCTTAGGAGCACCTGGGTGGCTCAGCTCGGTAAGTGTCTGCCTTCGGCTCAAGTCATGATCTCAGGGTCCTGGGATGGAGCCCAACATAGGACTCCCTGCTTGGTGGGGGGCCGGCTTCTCTCTCTGTCTCCTGCTCTCCTTGCTTGTGCTCATGCTTGCTTGCTCTCTCTGACAAATCAAATTTATAAAAAAAAGATAAAATGAGTTCTTTTAAAATTAAAATGTTGATATTTAATGCAAGTTAGATTTTTATGAATAGAAATTTATTTTACTTTAAAAATTAAATGCCCTGAAGATAATCTGTTTTCTAAAATTAATTTACATGTAGTTGAATATTTCTTTGAGTTGGTGCAAAATTGACTTCAATAAGTAAAATTATTCTTAGAGATGCTAAATTGAAGACTTTTGTAAACCTTAAGGTAAAAAAGAATAAAGTGTTAAGTTCAGGGTTTGTAGGAAAACATCAAATTAAGAATATTTTAATCTTGGATTATATGCAACATCTTACGAGTTTGTGAATATGAAATTAAATTTCCTGCTTTGGTGATTGGTTTGTTAAATTGCACAGTGGGTGTATATTATTTTAGTTACTTGCATTCTTTTGAATATTAAATACTTGTAAAGTGCTGTGTGTGATGTGATCCAGTAGCTTGGCATATGGCATTATGCTATTAAAAAACACAGGCATACCTTGGATATATTGTGAGTACTAATTTATTACTCACGTAATAAAGTGAGTCAAATGAATTTTTTTTGGTTTCCTGGTGCATATAAAAGTTATGTTTACCCTATGTTGTAGTCTATTAAGTACACAATAGCTTTATACCTAAAATAATGTACATATCTTAATTTAATAAGGCTGTTGCTAAAAAATGCTACCCATTATCTAAATTTTCAACAAGTTGTATGGCTGATGGAGGTTCTTGCCTCAGTATTGATGGCTGCTGACTGATCAGGTTGATGGTTGCTGAAGGTTGAGTTGGCTGTGGCAGTTTCTTAAAATGAGGCAACAGTGAAGTTTGTTGCATCAATTGACTCTTCCTTTCACAAATGATTTCTCTGTAGCATGTGAGAGCATTTTACCCACAGTAGAACTTCTTTCACAGTTGGAGTCAGTCCTCTTCAAACCCTGCCCCTGCTTTATCAACTAAATTTATGTAGTATTCTTTTTTTTTTTTTTTAAGATTTTATTTATTTATTTGACAGAGAAAGAGAGAACACAAGTAGGCAGAGAGGCAGGCAGAGGTGGGGAGGAGAGAAGCAGGCTTCCTGCTGAGTGGAAAGCCCAGTGCTGGGCTTGATCCAGAACCCTGAGATCATGACCTGAGCCAAAGGCAGAGGCTTAACCCATTGAGCCACCCAGGTGACCCAGTTTATGTAATATCCTTAATCCTTTGAATCCTTTGTTTTCTTTTCAGTATTGTCACCAAGAGCAGATTCTGTCTCAAGAAACCACTTTTTTTGCTCATCTCTAAGAAGCAGGTCCTGTCCACTCAAGTTTTATCATGTGATGATAGAAACTCAGCCACATCTTCAAACTCCTCTTCTAATTCTAGTTGTCTTTCTGTTTCTACCACATTTGTAGTTACTTCCTCCACTGGTGTCTTGAACCCCTCAGAGTCATCCATTAGGGGTAGAATAAGCTTCTTCCAAACTACTGCTAATGCTGATATTTTGACCTCTTCCCATGAGTCACAGATGTTCTTGATGGCATTTAGAATGGTACATCCTTTCTAGAAGGTTTTCAGTGGCCTTTACCCAGATCCATAGAGAAATCACGATCTATGGCAGTTACAGCTTTACAACATATATTTCTTAAGTAATGAGACTTGAGGGGTGCCTGGGTGGCTCAGTGGGTTGCGCCTCTGCCTTTGGCTCAGGTTGTGATCTCAGGGTCCTGGGGTCGAGCCCCACATCGGGCTCTCTGCTCGGCAGGGGGCCTGCTTTCCCCTTCCCCTCTGGCTGCCTCTCTGCCTACTTGTGATCTCTCTCTGTCAGATAAATAAATAAAATCTTAAAAAAAAAAAAAAAAGTAATGAGACTTGAAAATTACTCCTTGATCCATGGGGTGCAGAATGCAGAATGGATATTGTGTTAACAGGCATGAAAACAACAGTCTCATTGTACATCTCCATCAGAGCTCTTGGATGACCAAGTACCTTGTCAAGGAGCGGTCATATTTTGAAAGGAATTTTTTTTCTGGATAGTAGGTTTTTTTTTTTTTTTTTTTTAAGATATTATTTATTTACTTGAGAGAGAGAATGAAAGAGAGCATGAGAAGAGAGAAGGTCAGAGGCAGAAGCAGACTCTTCCCTGAGCAGGGAGCCGGATGCGGGACTTGATCCTGGGACTCTGGGATGATGACCTGAGCCAAAGGCAGTTGCTTAACTAACTGAGCCACTCAGGCGCCCCTGAATAGTAGGTCTTAAAATAATATGTTGTAAACAAACAGATGTGCTGTCATCAGGCTTTGTCGTTCCACTGATAGCACACAAGCATAATAGCTAAAGCAAAATTCTTAGGGTCCCTAAGGTTTTCAGAATGGTAAATGAACATTGACTTCAACTTAAAGTCATCAGCTGCATTAGTCCCTAATAAAAGAGTTCTCTTATCCTTTGAAACTTTGAAGCCAGGCATTGACTTCTCTCTAGTTATACAAATCTTAAACAGTATCTTCTAATATAAGGCTCTTTCATTTACATGGAAAGTCTGTTGTTTAATGTGGCCATCTTTGGGAATTATCTTAGCTAGATCTTCTGAATAAATTTCTGCAGCTTCTACATCAGCACTTGCTGCTTCACCTTGCACGTTTATGTTATAGAGACGGCTTCTCTCCTTAAGCCTCATAAGCTGGCCTCTGCTAGCTTCAGATTTCTCTTCTACAGCTTCCTTACCTCTCTCAGCCTTCAGAGAATTGAAGAGAGTTAGGGCCTTGCTCTAAATTAGGTTTTAGCTTAAGGGAATGTTGTGGCTATTTGGTCTTCTATCCAGACCACTGAAACTTTCTCCATATTAGCAGTAAGACTGTTTCACTTTCATATTCATGTATTCACTGGAGTAGCTCTTTTCATTTTTTCATTTCCGTGAGGAACTTTTTCTTTGCATGCATAACTTAGCTAACTTGTCCAAGAGGCCTAGCTTTTGACCTGTCTTGGTGTTCAACATGTCTTCTTCACCAAGCTTAATCGTTTCTAGCTTCTGATTTAAAGTGAGAGATGTGCATCTCTTCCTTTCACTTCACTTGGATACTTTGAGGGCATCATGGGATTATTAATTGGCCCAATTTCAATACTGATGTGTCTCAGAGAAAATAGGGAGGCCGGAGCAGAGGGAGCCAGATGGGGCAATGGTCACTGGGTGGAGCAGTCAGAACACACACAGCATTTCCTAGCCCATGAACAATTATAATAATGAACAATTGATATTGTATAATAATGAACAATTATAATTAATGAACAATAATGAACAATTATAATAATGAACAATTATAATAATAACAGCCTCAGAGATGGCTGATCACAAATCACTGTAACCGATAAAATAAGGATGAAAGGTTTGAAATATTATGAGAATTACCAAAATGTGATAGAGACAAAGAAGTGAGCAAATACTGTTGGAAAAATGGCACTGCTAGACTTGTGCAACATAGGGTTGCAATAGACCTTCAATTTGTTTAAAAAAAAAAAGCCCACAGTATCCGTGAAGTGCAATAAAGTGCAGTAAAACAAAGTATTATATACTATGACAATAAACTCCTTTAAAAATAGCCTTCTTAAGCGATCAAATACACACAGACACACACACACACACACACACACACACACACACACGCTTTTTTATGGGCTTGCTTAAATTACTTGACAAATCTGGAGTTAACCGCTTCATCAGATTTCCTATTCTTCCACACTTTTTCCAGGCCTTTCCCCTCCATTACATTTCATTTCCTTTCTCTCTAGTCATATTCTCTTTCATCTTTAGAGCACACATAGGTCATCCTTAAAAAATACTCTTGATTCTACTGGCTCTTGTACTTTTTTTTTCTCTTTTACAGTGCCAGAATTCTTTTTTTAATTTATTTTTATTTTTTAAGAAGGCTCCACACCGAACGTAGGGCTTGAATGCACGACCCTGAGATAAAGACCTGGCTGAGGTCAAGAATCAGATGATTAACAGACAGAGCCACCCAGGTGCCCCCTGTGCCAAAATTCTTAAACTCGAGTCATTTTAACCTACTTTCGGCATGATTTCAGCCATCTTATCTCATTTTAATGTCTTTAGTTACCTTCCTTTTCTCACTAGCATCCTCAGTTTACCTGTCTTCTCATATAGATAGTTTCCTAATGTCTACATATGGGCTCTTCTCTCTTAACTTGTGGGTGAAGAGTTAGTGGGTTGGGGATGAAGATGTGGAAGGTAATGTTGAAGACACACACACATATAAATTTTTCCTTTGTTCTCTTTCTGTCTTCTGTGCTTGCTATCCTGTTTCTCTCTCTCCTTTTTCTGCCAAATTTCTCTTGCATGTTATTGTACTAACTGTATCCTTTTCTAAACCACCTACTTACACCGTAACTGCATTGTTTTCTATCCTCATGAATATTAAACCTGTACTTTCAGAGGTACCCCTTTCTCCTGCTGTACAAATCTGTGGTCTTTTTTTTTTCCATTTTATTTTATTTCTTTTCAGTGTTCCAGCATTCATTGTTTAGGCATGACACCCAAGGGCTCCATGCAATACGTTCCCTCCATAATACCAATACCCACCACCAGGCTCACCCAACTCCCCCACCCCCTACCCTCCAAGACCCTCAGTTTGTTTCTCAGGGTTCCCAGTCTCTCATGGTTTGACTCCCCCTGATTTCCCCCAACTCACTTCTCTGCTCCATCTCCCAGTGTCCTTCGTGTTATTCCTTATGCTCCACAAGTAAGTGAAACCATATGATTATTGATTTTCTCTGATTGACTTACTTCACTCAGCATAATCTCCTCCAGTCCTGTCCATGTTGATAGAAACGTTGGGTATTCATCTTTGCCGATGGAGGCATAATACTCCGTTGTATATATGCACCATATCTTCTAAATTACTTTTCTATAATATTTGACATGACCACCTTTTTTGTGTACAGTGTTTAATTCTTTCTGATAATTCTTTATTCTTTATTTTCCTTAGCTTAAGGATAGGTCCTTGATCCCCTCTGATTCTTCAGAAATCTTACTCACTTTTGTGATTTAGACTTAACATATATATGCTGATGACTTTGTTTTTAGTTATCCTCTCACTTGAATTCCATCTACCTTATTAGATAGTTCATAATAAAATTATTTTTATATGCATATCATATATCTATTAAGAGATCAGGCTTCACAATATGCAGTTGCTATTAAAAACTATCAAATATTGGCAGTTTCATATAGTTCTACCTAATATAAAGACCTGATTTTAGTAATTTCTTGTTTATATGTACATTTAATATTGCAGAACCTTTTGATGGAACAAATACAGCCAGAGCTGTGCATGAAAAGCAGAAATTTGACATGATCAAGGATCAGTTTTTGAAGGTAAATTATGCTTCAGATTAACTCTAGAAACATTAGTGAATAGTATGGTTTGAAAATGAAAAAAATATTTATAATAGGACAGAGTAGCCTTGGTTTCTGTGTTAAGAAATCATTAGTGTGGCACAATAGGGAATTCATTACTTGATAGATAGGTATGCTTTTCCTTCAGAGAAATCTGTTTTCGTTCACATGGCTTTCACTTTGATGGAAGTAAACATTTCCTTAGTGAGCCAGTTAAGCTCCCAGAATGAGTGAGTGAAATCTGTTGGACTAATTTCTCTCCTTAAAATTTCAGGGAACTTAGTGTAGCTTTAGAAAAGAGCTGATGTTCCATGATTTTTCTTCTGCATACCCCACTGTAACAGTGAATTTGAGCATCTTTTTATCTTTGCTTATATTTTGAGAAAGTAAAAAAAAAAAAAAATCAATGTATGTATTTGTATACACACATTTTGTGTATATACACTTCAGCCATATGTATATAAACTGTTGTTTATTGCTTAGCTCTTTAGTCCATAGTGTGAATTGATTCCTCAGCAGTTTTGTTAGGTGTGGTTTCTGTCTTCAAGGAGTTCCACAGTACAGTGTAGAAACACATCAATGGAAATATACACTATGAGACATATAGGAGAGAATGCTTCATGAGGAAAAAGATCAGCGAACTATGAAGGTCATTTCAGAGGAATACTTTCTCATTAGACATACAAGTGGACTTTATTTTGGTGATAATTAAAAATGCCAGTGTATCATATTATAAGCTGTCCTTCCGTATTAGGCCCTCTTGGTTTGTCAGCCAGATTAGAAAATTTAAAATTAATGGAATTCTGCAGGGCAAAACAAATATCCAAGAGGGAATATTTTTGTCTATCATAACAAATTGAGAACTCAAAAATAGCACTGCTACATTGTTGATGTGTAAGCTTTCATTATGATGGGTGAGCTTTCATTTAGGGTTGCTTAGCTATAAAACCAATACTTTCAGTCAGTTGAACAACTGAGTGAGAATAAACTATGAAGATACGCAGTCAGCAAGTAGTGAGCCAGAGTTTTAGCCTGTGAATAAGAATTTAAGTTTTTTCTATTTTTCTTTTCCAAGTTACATTTACTCTTCTTTTTCAAAAGTATAAAGTGGTTTATTAGAGATTTACTCTTTACATAATACTATTTTTGATTAGAAAAGCTTACTAGGTGCAAACTAGTCAACCAAATAATTTTCTCACACCTTCTCAGACCCAGAGGTTTTGTCTAGATTACCTTGTTGTTATAGATGAAATAGTTTAAATCTGTGAATAAATGTTAAAATTGTCAGTTATATCTTTTTGTACCACCTCTCTGTCCATTTCTTCTTCAATGAATTGGAATCACACAGGTATAGCGTTTTAAAATGACATTTTCTTTTCTGATGGCAGAAATAAACTTGGGAGATAAAAACACGAAAAAAATTACCCCAATTTTACCCCCAAATTACCCCAATTTTACCACAGAACCACTGTTAACATTCTCTTTTCAGTCTTTTGTTCCACTTATATTTTATGTTTTAAGAATGATTTTTCTTTCTCTCCCAGTCTTGGCACAGATTGAAAAACAAGAGAGATTTGAACAGTATACTACCTTTAAGAGCTCCTGTCCTGAAAAGATAACTGGCCTCTATTTCTTAATAAAATCTTCTGAGAGATAAAGAACAATGGTAACATCATAATGCATTTTGTTTACCTCCATCATGGTTTCTTTTTAATTGTTCTTGTTTTCATGTTTTATTTTTAAGAGGACATACTTATATAAAGATTGCATATTTTATTATGACATTTCCTAATAAAACCCTTTGATTTAAAGATGTATTTTTGAAAATGTTTACATTGATTAGTAATATTATGGCATGACTTTTCAGGAGATCAGATAAAATATTTTTTGGGGGAATTATCTGAACAAATAAAAGTCTTTTGATAAAACTTCAATTAACATACCACATGCTAATACTGAAGAGATGTGTGGAATTTTGGAAAGGGACTGATTAATACATATTTAACCTATAACATACAATAGATAGTTTGTTGCCTGTCTGTTCTAGTAAAGTGAAGATTCAAGCCAGTTATTCAGTTACTTGAAGCAAAATGAAATCTGTTATTTCACTGAAATCATTGCAGAGGCATGAAATACTGGACAATTGCCTTAAGTCTTCACTTGACTCACCAGGATAGACTGAGGCTTCGGGTGTGTCTGTATTAGCATTTCATTAGTACCTCACGTGTTTTTGATGTACTCTTGAGATTGCTTTAAATTTTTTGTTGAAAAACAGTACATTTTGCACTGTAGTAATAAGAGCACTAACTCTGTATTGTTCAGCAGTTAGTAAATTGTTTTAAAGAATTAGTTCATTGTAGACATTTTGAAAAGATTATAAGTCCCCTGTGCTTTATGATAGTTTAGTGCATTGTGCACTTTTACTTTATTTCATGTTTTCTTGCCTTTTATTTTCCCTGTGACATGAAGCAACAGAAACTGAAAGATCAAAGTTGAGATTATATCCTATTGACAGTATCAGACTTTTTCTGTATACAATTATAGGATTGTAATCTAAACTGGAATTTTTAGGCAGTAAGCCACTATGAAATGTTTTAGGTAAGACATAAAATTATTATAAATAAAAGCTTAATGTTTGTAAAGATGACTTTTTTAGTATTTTTTTCCCATATGAAGAAGTAGTGGTGGCTGCTAAAAGAAAAGCTACAGTGTTTATTAAGGTTTTTTTGGTTGATGTAAATATTTGTAAATTGGTCAGTGCCTGTACATTTAAATATGAAAAATAATCTTGAGAACAATTTTAACTTTTTCAGAAAGACTATGTACAACTTCTTTTACACCTGCTGTAGTACAGTTTGTACCTCTAATGTATTTAGGTTTTTTGCAGACCAATTCAAATGCTAAGACTTTTGCTTTTCTTTGACTTGTAAAGGTGCATATTTTCATTTTCTTCTTTAAGTTTAAATTTTTGTACGATGTCATATGGAATAAAGTTTATATATAGAAATTGTTTTCATGGTTTTTTTTTTCTGTGCTAGTCTTTACTTTTGTGATGAGATTGAGGTTGTAGTTACCATCTAGAACTAAGTGAATCTGACTTTTATGCTTGTTGCTATAGATTATACAGATAATCTTGGATTTGAGTTCATTCTTGGTTAAGCCAGCTAGCTGCTTCAGTACCCTATTTCTCTGGCATCATTAGGAATGAAGCTTTCCACATAGGTGAATTTTTTAGATTACTCATGTTTAACATTTTTGAAGCAGTTGAGCTTTACATTACACATCAGTTCCTTTTAGGGGGAAATTTTCCTAAAATATACACTGTGCAACTTTATCAGAATTATTGAGTATAATTAATATTCTAGTGATGACTCGATATCATCATTAAAAGCAATAAAAAACACTCTCATACTCTGGTAATACTGTGTAGCTCTCAGGGATATGTAAGCATGCAGGGTATTCTGCCTCTACAGTATTGGGACTTTTCCTAAGAAAGCCCTAACATTCATTTACAGTAGTATGGACTCTTATTGTCACTGTTTTTTCAGTGCTTAGTGGCATGCTTCCCCCCATCATCTTACTGCTGCTATTTTTTAGCTGTCTTGCTATAACACATAGATAAAGAAGTTAATGTTAATAAATTTATACCCATTTCTAAATTAATAGACTGGAGCCTAAGATTATGTACCTTGTGATAGACAAATATGTCAGATAAGTGGGCTATTAATATATGAGGAAATTTTTTAGACGTTTTAAATTATTTTCAGTTTGAATTACTTATTTGTGCGGTGAATAATACATTTACTGTTTGTACTGATGTGGCCATTTCTATATATTTGCATGCATTGTTAAGAAGGTAGTGTTTAAAAAGTTAAAAATATGTAATCTGTACTACAGTTCTAAATTTTGGATTGGCTTGAACTAGGATCTTTGCAAATAAATCTCAACTTAAATTAGTGTTTCCAAGAAATTTTGAGTTAAATGGAAGGAATATACAGCAGCTTCCTGTAGTTTTGATTAGTGTTTAACAGGTTCCCACAACGATTGAATTCTTTTTGTCCTAGGTGAGCAGTCATTTGGGATTACTAGTGGGATAAGCCTAGCTCATGTTAAGATAACTTGTTGAGCCTGGTTTAATGAACTGGAAAACTGGACTCCTCTGTCTTCCCTTCTCATACACACCAGCCGATACTTTTGTACTGTATCTGAACTGTCTGCAGTTCTTTGCTCACAGACTTAATGTACACATGCAAGCTAGTGTAACTGGTGAACTTACGTTCATCATATTTAGTAATTGTGAATAGAATTTACTATAATTAAAAATAAATGTTAGCTATTCTAGCCATGAAATCATTCTCATATAAATATATCTCTACCTGTTCTATGTACTGAGCAGGTCTGGTCCTGTTTTCTTGAGGCAACATTAAGTGTCTACTCTCTGCCAAGCACGTTGCTTGCTTCCGGGCTTGTAAGAGATGGGGATGGTGTGGAAAAAGATGAGTAACAAATTTATAGAGTGTACGGAGGCAAAGAAACACAAACATTATTTGAATATAGGATAATGGAACCCAAAAGGGGTATTGAACCTAACCTGGGCGAGAAAGGTGTGATCTTTGGATCAATGGAGAGTCACCAGGTAAATTAAGGTTGGAAAAACCTTTCAGGCAGAAGGAACTAAGTAAATAAAGGCACAATGGTGTGACTTGATAAATGTTGGGAATCCTGACTTCTAAAGAAGAAACCAGACTAATGTGGGCTGTTGTTACCCAGTGTTCATCTTCCTGAGGAGCTTGGGCTTTAGTCCTTGAGCATAGGGAAGCCATTGAGGGCTTTTAAGCACTGGGCAGGCTCTGATCCAACCCAAGGTCTGGGGCCTTTGAGTCAAGTTTCAGACAGAACTTAGACTTCGGCCAAAGTGAGGAAAATTATTTCTCTTGAAGGTTTTTGGGGGAGATTAAAAAAAAAAATGCCGTGGCTGCATAGTCTACAGTCCACTAAAGAAGAGAATATACAATTAATTGATTTGCAGACACAAAAGGAGACCAAAATAAGGAACAAGGGTTGAAAACTGCGCTTTGAAAATGGCAGACCTTGCTTTGTTTCCCGTTGGACCACTTACACTATGCAAGAGACCTTGAGCCAGTTGGCTTGTCAAGCTCTTCTGAGCCTCAGTTTTCTGATCTCGAAAACCAGGATTGCCGTTAAACGTACCACAGCAAGAATTGTGAGGGGGTCATGAAAGGGAGACCCTTAGCAGAGTGCCTGCACTAACAAGCGCTCTGCTCAGTAAGGAGTAGTTACTTGTTTGGGATGAAGGGGCCATCAAGTAGCTGGGCACCAAATATACAACCTAGCAAAGCCACATTGGAGGGAAGAGAGGCGGGGTCTGGGTGCCTTTCCTCCTTTCAGCTCCCTGGTGCCGCTGGAGCCTGCCGCCGCTTCGAGTGGTGAACAAGAGTTGCCCCAAGGGCCGCCGGGGATTAGCCTCAACTGGGGCGGGGAGGGTCGCGTGGGGGAAGTTGGCAGACGCGGGGGAAGAGGAGAACTCGCTGAGCCCGGGCCCCATAAGCTCGGTGGCGAAACTTTGACGCCTTCTATTTAAAGTCTCGGGGCTAGCCCGCCCCCGGGGACGGGAACCCGAGCCGCCCGCTGGGGCAGGGCAGGGCAGGGCCGGGCCGGCGCTAGAGACGCAGTCAGAGGGAGAACACCAGGCGCGCGCGGGCGGCTCCGGCTCCAGCTCCGGCTCCGGCCCGGCAGAGGCACGATGGCGAGCAGCGACAGCACCTACGCCGCGGAGAGCTCCCTCGGCTCCGACGGGGACGAGGAGGCCCCCCGAAGGCTGGAGAGCGACGAGGAGTCGGAGAGCGAAGAGGATGAGACGGCCGCGGAGTCGGAGGAGGAGCCGGACGCCAGGTAGCGTGCGCCCCTCTCCTCAGGCCACGGCCCGAGCGCTCGACCTGCCGCGGGCCAGGAAAAGCGGCCTCGAGGGCAAGTGCTTCGCAGGGAGACGCCGCACGCCTTTTTCGTTTTCAGCGCTAGCGAGCATTTCCTCCCTGCTAAGCACTTTCTCTCAGGGGGTGTTGCCTTGGTAAGGAACTTGAAGGTGAAGGCGCTTGCTGTCAGCTGGAGTGACAGGCCCGCCTGCAGCAGCAAAGTTCATTACCGCCCCCCCTTCCTCCTCTTCCCCCCTCCCCCTCCGCCCAGCAACTTGTGACTTGGTGCTCTTGTTTATCACTGGGGATTTACTTAGGGTCCTGCCTAACTGCAAAAATGTGCTGAACCGCTTACACTGGGCCCAAGGCCTAGGAACAATCTTAAAAGCCTGAGCGGGAAGAGAAGGGGATATGAGGTGGGGGTGGAGAGGGAGAAGGCTGCTCTAGAGCCTTCAGATGACTGACTGGAGGTCTCTCGCAACCTGGACTGGGTCGCTTGTAAGAGGCCTTTAATTTGGTACAGAGGCTCGTAAATTACTTGGAGAAAAACACGAGTTTCAATAACCCCTCTTCTTAAAATCCTGCTTTTTTTTTTTTGTTCCAAATATCAATGTTTCAATGAATGGGATTACAATTAGGCAATACTGTATAAAAATACGAGTCTCCTACCTCTTCCATCTCCCAGCCTTCATATAGGCCCTAAAATGAGAATAGTAGGACTCATCTCCTATTTGGATTTGTTTCTACTTTCCCACGTTCTCTTTGGGGTAAATCTATTAATATCAGTAGAATGGCTTTGTAGGTGACAGAAGGACGTGCAACATTTCAGAATGCCCCTCTTACTCAAAGTTAAAAGTTCTGTGCAACCAAAGCCCGCAGAGCTGAAGTTGAAATAGCCCAAAGAGTACCACTGATGAAGAGGAAGGTCAGTCAGTTTAGAACTCTGGAATGTTGGTCCCGTATCTTTATATATATATTTTTAATTTTATTTATTTATTTGACAGGCAGAGATCACAAGTAGGCAGAGAGGCAGGCAGAGAGAGGAGGAAGCAGGCTCCCGGCTGAGCAGAGAACCTGATGCAGGGCTTGATCCCAGGACCCTGAGATCATGACCTGAGCCGAAGGCAGAGGCTCAACCCACTGAGCCACCCACGCGCCCCTGTTGGTCCCATATTTACCTCATAACTGCCAAGTGGGAAGCAGGCACATACCTGCCCTCAAGGATTTTATGGAAGAAGTTAGAGAGCAAATGGGGAGCATGAGTCTCTCTGCTACATAAATGAGAGGGGCAGGCAGGGAGGAAGACCGTGTATACCGCAGAAGCTCAGAGGAGAGTATGTAGATCTGTGAGTGCTTCGGCAGTGGGCATGACCTGGGCTTTGGAGAGTAGTCAGGAGATGCGGAAAGGAAAAGGGGAAGAGAAGATACCTGTGGGAAATGGAACAGGAAGTCATGACCTGTGATTCCTGGACAATACAGAGAAGGGAAATCTGTCAATCCCAGCCTTTATAACCTTTCCCACTTAATGGTGTTCAGGATCCTTGTATCCTTGCCCAACCAAAATTTACCACCTAGAGAATTTGAAAACTCATTTACTCTAAAATGGGAGCAGCTGACAGTGATTCAAAGCACCAGGCTGAGGTTGCATTGCCCTTTGACAAAGGTCAGGATCTTCAGGTGAAAAATAGGATTTATCTGCAGTAAATTTCAGCTTGCTCTGACTACAGATGGTAAGGTGGATATCAGGGCAAGAGTCAGAATTAGTTGAGTGAGGGCAACCAGAGAGAATAGGGTTGGGAGTGGAGGTATTGTTAATTTTTTAAATTTTTTGGATTTGACGACATGGGTAACAAGAAATCAGTAAACTTGGGAGCAAGATTTAGGAATACAGACTGAAGTTATGGAAGGGTTACTGACAGCCGATTGAAAAGTTGGTTTTGGAAGGACTCAGATCAGGGAGACAGTAGCAAAGAGAAAGAAAGATGTATAGGGATTGAACCATGGTGAGGGCCAGAGGAAAGGAGATGGGAACCATAGCTAGAGGTAGAGAGATGTCAGTGGGCAGGATGTCTCAGGGAATTTTTCCTACCTCGAAATGTTGTCAGAAATCAAACTATTTTGTTGTGTGTAAGTTTACAAATATGGCCTAAAGTTCTTTCTCCCCCCCCCCCCCGAGGCTAGAGGTGTGAACTTAGAATATTCTCTAAAGGATGGGAGGTAAGAATGCTGTCCCATCATTCTTAACCCCTTTTTCTTGGCTATTCCACCAAAGTTGTACAGTTTTAAGAGAGTCCACTCATTCTGTGCCAGTCTTAGTGCTAAATGTTCACAGATGTTTTCTCATTTAAACCCTCCCAGCAACATTATTCGATGACTGTCCTTTTATAGATGAGGAAACTGAGGCTTTATATAATTTACTGATGGTATGAGACATATACTGATGGTGTAAGAACCTGAAGGTTAGGGGTGCCTGGGTGGCTTAGTTGGTTAAGCGTCTGCCTTTGGCTCAGGTCATGATCCCAGGGTCCTGGGATCGAGCCCTGCATCTAGCTCCTTCCTTAGTGGGAAGCCTGCTTCTCTGTCTCCCTCTGCCTGCTGCTCCCCCTGCTTGTGCTCTCTCTCTGTGTCAAATAAAAAAAAAAAAGAACCTGGAGGTGAACCTGGGTTTGCTTCCTCCAGGCCACTGCTGGACTTTCACTACCTCCCTTCCTTTGCAGGAGAGAGACCCTTACTGTAGGTGAACCTAGAATAGTCCCAACTAGCTTCTACCTTGAAAAATTGGTAGACCTCATCTCTTTGAATAATAGTGGGAGATTTCCCCCATCTTGAATGGAAAAGTTGGTTGCATTTTCTTGAGGTTGGAACCATTCTCAGAAGTTAAATTACAAACTTTTTTTTTTTTTTTTAACTAAGAGGCAGTTATTAGTAAATAAATAGAAATAGCCTAATAGTAACAGAATGATTGATTACTGTGTCAACTTTATGTGATATTACTAAGCCATTATTAAAATGCTGTTTATGAAGATTTCTAACAACGTGGGAAGTATGTATATTGAATATGAAAGAAGTCTTCATTTTATAATTTAGAATGATCTCACTATAAAATACGAATTGGAAAAAGGCCTAAAATGTTAGTAAAGTTTCATAAAAGGTTAATAAAGGTTAACATAATAAAGAACATAATAAAGGTTATGGTAAGTTTTATTAACCTTAAGTTTAAAAAGGTTAATAGTAGCTGTCTCTGAGTGATGGGATAATGGTTGACTAAAATTTTTTTTAAAAATCTGTATTTTTTGACTTTTCTATAATGAATAGGTAGTGCATTTTATTATCAGAAAAATGAACTTAAAAATTCAAAAGGCACAATGTAATCTTCTTGTAAACCTTTCTTTACACTTTCAGGAATGGTAGATGGAATTATCTGTAGTGACCTTTCTAAATCAAGGAAAAAAATTCCCTTTAATTATAACACCCTTACACATGCCATTGCTTGCATTGAATCAGGGAACTACCCTCCTGATGTATTATTTAGTGATACGAGTATATCGCATGAAGAAGCCTGAGTGAACCTATCAGCCATTCTATCATGGGCAAATTCCCTTTTTTCTCAGAGCCTCAATTTTCTCATCTGTAAAACGGTAGTAATAATTCCTAATTTATAAGGTTGTCATAGGATTAAATGAACTGTGTGAATATGTGTAAGAGTACTTGCTTTTAGTAAGTTCCCGATGAGTTTTAGTTTCTTACCTCCCTTCAGATGAACCATTACTGGCAGCCAAGCTTTATCTTCTGCCCACCTTCATCAGTGAGGGGAGAGTAAAGGTCTCACATTTTAACATGAGTCATGATCCTGTTTCACTTTGGCTTTTCTATTTTCATTCATTTACTGAACATTCACAGAATGCCTACTAATTGCCATGGGCCATGCAAGGTTACTAAGGAAACAAAAATTACTAAGAATCCATTACTGTTACAGTTCACATTCTCAATGGAGAAACAGAAAAACACAATTATATCATTAACTGTTATAGGAGATTTAAGGGAAAAAGTTCTGTGGGAAGTACCTGAAAGTAGGGATCAAGTCTTGGGATCCATTGTCCCTGGAAGGATTGGAGAAGGCTTCCTTAGGGGTCTTTGGAGCAGGCTATCCAATCATAATGAGGTGCCTAGAAAGCTAATAATTTGTGAATATTGGAGAAGGATTTTTGCGTTGCTAAATCTTTATACAAAAGCTAAATGTAGAGAGCAACTCTATAGAACCCACAGGATTTTTGAGCTGGGAGAAGCTTTAGAAGCATCCTTTCCTAGCCAGTCCTTTTGCATTTTCTGAAACTGAATGTCAGGGGACATTTGTTCAAAGTCACACAGGTTTTTAGCGGTAGAACTAGGACTAGATCCAGAGGCCTCAGCTCCAATCCGATGTTCATTAGTTTATTCATTCAACAAATATTTATTGAATAAAGTGCCCGACACTTTGCAGGCAGAAAGGATATGGCAGTGAACAAAATGAACAAAGTTTCTTCCTACCTGGGAGTGACTTTCCAGTTCAGGGAGACAAACAAACAAATAAATATCTCCTATGCCAAGAGGCAATAGATGATAGGAGGACACATACAGCAGGATAAGGGTTATGCTGTTTTGGATACATTGGTGAAGAAGGCCTCTCTGAGAAGGTCACACATGAGCAGAAAAGGAAGGAACGAGTGTTCTAAGAAAAGGGAAGAGCGGTTCCAAGGGCACTGAGGCAGGAACACGTGGGGCTTGTTTGAGGACACGAGGAGGTCAGGTTGCTGGAGCAAAGTAAATAAGGGGGAGAGTGGTGGGAGGGGAACCCAAGAGGGAGTTGGGTTGCAGATCAGGTAGGGCTTTCTAGACCCTAGTAAAGACTTCACATTTCATTCTGAGTGGAATAGGAAGCTATATTCAGTTTACCATATCACTCAAGCTTTAAAACAAACAAGAAAAACATGGTGATCGCAGTATTTCATTCAACAGTAAGGGCCTATATGTGCATGTATTCATTAGTAATTACCGGACGCAGACTGTGTGCCAAACACTGTGGTCTCCTATAATGGAGGGAGCTATGTAAATTGGCACTCATTATTTTTACATTCTTCTGACTGGAGACCAGTGAAGCCTGACCCTTTTATCTTTCTGACCAATCCCTTAGAAGTTTTTCAGTATTTTTGCTTGCAATCATTTTCTGCTGTTCAGTTTTAATTTCTCTATTTAAGCACAGAGCATTTTTGCCACAGCACTACTCAAAACTTAAAATCATCTTGAATTGCAGTTTTACCAGTGCCTGTAGAAATAGGTCTGTCTGAGCTGATAGGAGTAAAATTATTAGTGAAATTTACATTTACCTAATCATCATAAGAAACAAAACTTTTGGAAAGTGAAGGGAGCTTGTAAGGGGTTTTTGTTATTAGTAGGGAGCACTCTGTTTCCATATGTCTATTTATAGGCTGTCTCCCACTGCTGTGCTTATCCAGGTGTTTTGACAAGTGTGTTATTTGAGCCAGCCCTCTTTTGAGGTCAGTGGAAAGAGCTGAGGTGGGAGGGGTGACTGCTCAGGATGCCAGAGATTGAGGGAGGAGAGAGTATAAAACAGGCCCTTGGAGCCAGAAACTGAAGAGCTATTTAAATATTGGCTGCATGGGTATTACATGCCCTTGGTTAGACTTTGACTCAGTGTAGGGAATGCAGCAAGAGTTGGATTTTTTTTTTTTTTAAACAACAAACCCATTAATGTGTGGAACATAGGGATTATGACTATAGAATTTTGCAAATATAGAAGAAATGTGTCTTATATTTCCTGGATAGTCGGAACCCAGGCTTAATGAAAACCTTGACTCAATTCAGACAATATAACCAAATTCCCCTTCCTACCAAGAAAATGTAGAGAACCAGGTATAAGAGACTGGATGTGGAGTAATCTTTGGCTTAGGTCAGCATTATCCAATGAAAATATAATGTGAGCCACATGTGCAATTTAAAATTTTCTAATAGCCACACTAAAAGACGTAAAAACAAAGAGAGAGAAATTAATTTTAATAACTTATTTAACCTCGTATCTGAAGTATTATCATTTCAACATGTAATCAGTCTAAAAATTATTAATGGGCTGCTTTATATGTATTTATGCCGTCTTCGAAATTTGAAGTGTATTTCACTTTTCAGTGCATCTTGATTCCTCCCTCACAGCTCCATTTCAAATACTCAATAGCCACATGGGTCTACTGGGTACCATATGAGACAATGCATGCCTGATGATACCTAGACATTCATTAGCTTCACTGGAATCCATAGGCCTTTTCCTGAAGATGTATATGCCAGGCCCTGTGCTAGGCACCAGGAGCATGAAGGTGATTGGGTGGCAAGGTTGCTTCTCTCAAGGAGCTCAATCTGGCACGGGAAAGCAGTTGACTCCAACATAATGTCATAAGCATTACACTAAGGATATTAACAAAGGAATAGAGAAAAGACATATATTCTCCTTCTTCTACTACTACTTCTTTTTTTTTTTTTAAGGTTTTATTTATTCATTTGAGAGCAACCAAGCACAAGCCAGGGGAAGGGCAGAGGGAGAGGGAGAAGCAGACTCTGCTGAGCAGGGAGTCCGATGTGGGCTACAGTCCCAGGACCCCAGGGATCATGACCTGGGCCAAAGGCAGACACTTAACTGACTGAGCCACCCAGGCACCCCAAGACATACATTCTTCTTAAAATTAGATTTAGAAAAGTTTTGCAGAGGTAATACAGCAGCTGGGCAGAAAGATATTTCAGACACAATATGTGTTTAGGTATTCCTTTGGCTCCTTGTTCCAGCTCTTGTGCTGCTAATTGCAGTTCCATCTAAGCTTTCTTCTTCTCTTCTAGAAGCCCTCAGGATTTCGAGGCTTGAGAATGTTGAATGAATAAGTGAATGGCAAGAATAACAACGAATGAATAAGCAAGTGAATTGTCAAATCATCCCGATTCCTGTGAGAAGCAAATTTAGTTGGGAGGTTGAACCCGTTAGACCAGGGAGAATTTTGGTGTCATTCATTTAGGGGAACTGACAATGTCCAGTGACTCTGGAAACACAGTAGCTTGGAGGGGACAGTGATAAGTACAGAGGGATTGTTCAATTAGGATGTCTGCGGTCATCATTCCCACCTTCTGTGACTTGTTGGAACACTTCCCCTAGACTGATCCTTGAGCCAGATCATAGATGGGAGGATAAGAATAGGCTTTGCTTTTTGTCCAGGGAAAAGTCCTCTATTAGGGCAACTAGAATGTATTCAGTTCCAAAATTCCATATCCTAATCTGATAAAGTCCAAGATATGTGGGAAGATTAATTGATGCTACTGTTGTCTACCAAACTGAATGCTCCAGACCTTCTTATGGAGCCGTTAATATGTTTCTTAGTTTGGTGATGCTTCTCTTTAAAAAAAAAAATTCAGGGGCACCGGGGTGGCTCAGTGGGTTAAAGCCTCTGCCTTCGGCTCAGGTCATGATCTCAGGGTCCTGGGATCGAGCCCCGCATTGGGATCTCTGCTCAGCAGGGAGTCTGCTTCCTCCTCTCTCTGCCTGCCTCTCTGCCTACTTGTGATCTCTGTCTGTCAAATAAATAATAAAATCTTAAAAAAAAATTCACATGATGCTAAACAAATTTATGTTTACCACAAATTTCATCTAAATGGCTGATTTCAATAGGGCACTTAAAATTGTCGATTTGTAAATAAGATTAATTTCCTCCTGTTATGACTTTTTAAAATTAACATTTGTTAAATGGAGCATAGAGGGCCAGATGGTGAGCCATTGTTCTTCAAAAGGCCACAAGAGAAATCACAGTAGAGAAGTTTATTACTCCAAGACCTGGAGGAAGTACATGGCGTAGCTCAAGGGGCCACACAGGGAGGTCAAGGCGGAGGGCAGAGAGGAGGTCAAGACCTGGGACATAGGCCTTTATTAGGGTCCATGAGTGGAAGATTTTGGGGCTTCCTGGGTTAAGACTGGATCAGTCAATTCAAACTAAAATGAGTATGGTTTCGGTAAGCTTCATGAGGTTCTTATCTGAGGGGCACGCAGCGGAGAGGCATTGAGGGGGGGAGATTGTTGATCACAAGAACTGTTGGGGAAGTCATATCAGGAACTTCCTGGGTCATGTGACTCTTCAGACAGTTACCCAGGGCATGTGCCAGCATGAGGGAGGCTGCTGTCTCTTCAAGGCTCTTGCAGGTCACTTAGCCAAACAAAATGGATGCTGAGACAGGAATACCTGGGAATGACTTAGCCAAGCTCGTGACACCTTCAATTTCAGAAATGTACCTACTATAAGAAAAGGGGCACATTCTGCAAATATTTATTAAGACACTACGCAAAGTGAGTGAACCAAACAGAATCCCTAACCTTTAGAGTTCAGTTTCTGGAGAGGGCAGACAGTAAACATAATCTCATGTGCAATTAGTCGAAGTGAACACACTGGTAAAATGAACTGGGCCTGGGGAACTGAGGTGAGGGTCTACTAGGATCCTGGCCCATCAAGTCTCAGAGCCTTAAGCTTCCCTGCTCATTTCCCTGTGAGTTTTGTGTCAGTCTCTGGGTCCATCTGGCTAGCCCTTCTCTCTCTGCCTGCAGAAGAAGGTTTCACTGTTCTGGGTCCAAGTCTGGCAGGAAAGCCTGGCTGCTGATGGCACTTCCCTGGAATGGGCCTTAGCATTATTTCCCTGAGTTACGTTGCTGATGAGTGAGCAGAGACCCAGAGAAGGGAAGGGAAACCAGTATTTACTCAAGGAATTAACGAGTCTATCCCTTGCACTATCACTTGTTATTTTGAGTTATTTTCACAGTAACTGTATGATGTAAGCATTGTTTCCATCTCTGTTTTATGGGAAGAGAAAATGGAGGCTTAGCAGTACTGAGTAATTTATCTAATGTCAGGCAGCTAGAAAAATGTGCTAGGATTCTAGCCCTAGTCTAATGGCAGAGTTAGTACTAGAATGGTCATGAGTTCAGGGCCCACCTCAGGATTTTATATATGTGTACACAGTATACACAATCTGGTCTTTATTAGCCAATTTCTTACTTTTTCACTTGAGTGTAAAATTACTTTAAAAAATTTTGAATTTCAGTTTGCTTCTAATTTCAAAAGCAAAGCATAAAAGATCCAGAAAATCTACGTAGTAGCAAATTCTGAGCAGCATCTTAGCATATTAAATTTCCTAGGGTGTAATGGGGAGAGAAGATCTTGTGTTTAAAAATAGACATTAGGCAATCTCGTGTGATTGAATTTTCATAAGGTCAAACAGTAACACCAAAATAACTGCTCTACTTGTTCTGTGGGATCATATGATAAATGTTCAATAGGTATTTACTCTTTAAAATTCAGATCCTTTGTTTAAAAGAATTTTTGGATTTAGCATGGTACACTTCAAAGTTTGCTTTTCTAGTGTGTGTTTGTTTTCAGGAGACAATGAGGAGAAGAATGAGTTTTTGGATCTCCTCTTAGAGTTTTTGGATCTCCAAGAAGGGCTTCAGGAAATCCCCTCTTCATCCAGCACCATTTGGGGCATAAACCAGGTTATAATGGAAAAACACATAATAGGATTGAAAAGACCTGGATTATCATCCTGGTTCTGTACTTGCTGTGTGACTTGGTGTAAGACATTTAACCTCTCTGTGTTGAGTGTTGCATAGACCTGTGTTGCATAGACCTCAAGGCCCTGCCTGACCTGCTTACCTCTCACAGCTCCTCTCACACTCTTCTGTGATGTTCACAACCCCCACTGGCTTTTTTCAGAACCTCCAGTGTGCTCAGCCTATTCCTGCATGCTTGTCTTTGACTTGCTCTTTTCTCTCTCTCTGGTGCTTCTTCCCCAGACCTGCTCTCTAGGTGTCAATACCGATGATGAGAGACTTTCCTCAGCCATTCTGCCCATCAGGCCCTCTTCTTAACTTTCACTATTACATTATTCACGATTTCAGATTGCTCTTCATAGCACCGTCACTCTCTGAAACGGTGGGTTTTGTTTGTTTGTTTGTTTGTTTATTCATTGTTTATTGCCACCACTAGAGGGAAGCTCCATGAGGGCAGGGGCCTTGCTTTGCTTCTCTGCTGCGTCTCCAGCAGCTAGGACACGGGGTCTGGTGCACAGTAGGTGCTTAAGAAATGATTGTCAAATGGACAAGTGGTTGGAGCTCACCATGAAACATTTCATCCCAGCGTCTCAGGTTTCCTTCTCTCAGATCAACGTTGCTTATACCATCACGGTCTCAAATCATTTTGTTCCTGGTGCCAAGACAAGGGCACAGAGAATGAGAACTTATAAGAGGTCTTTGAATTTGGCAAAAGGCCAGCCACATAGAGAGAAATTAGGACAGAAGTGCTCACACCTTTGAGAGGGTTGAAAATTTAAACCTGTCAGCATCTGGTTTAGATTGGATTCCCATTTTTTTTTAAATTTTATTTTTATTTTATTTGACAGATAGAGATCACAAGTAGGCAGAGAGGCAGGCTGAGAGAGAGGGAGGAGGAAGCAGGCTCCCTGCTGAGCAGAGAGCCCGATGCGGGGCTCGATCCCAGGACCCCGGGATCATGACCTGAGCCAAAGGCAGAGGCTTTAACCCACTGAGCCACCCAGGCGCCCCAGATTGGATTCCCTTTTGAACAAACCCCTCCAATACTGGACCTAAGACACTCTCCTGGGATTAGGGGGCACCAGAAAGGGGAAAGTGGGTGCTTAGGAGTGAGAGAGCACCAACGGCCCTTTAGAGCTACAGTTGCGGTCCTGCTCAGAGGAATGAGGGAAGACTATTACCTAGGACACTGCAGAACGACTTTCTTCACGCCCTCGGCCTCAGATCACTTATAACTCTGGGACAGAGGGATAATCTTATTTCCCTGAGAATCCAGGATGCAAAAGGAGGAGGAAAGAAAGCATACACAAAGTCGGCAGTGTTGATATATGAACTGAAATTGCCCAATAACAAAATGTGTAGTTAAATCGGCTGATAGAATTAGGACTCCTACTCCATTCATATACTTGGCTGGAAGAAAATCACTGGATACCAACCCAGGTTGACGGGAAATGCAGGTCACACAGCCTTTGTGGACCAAGGCGGAGAGAGGACTGCCAGCAGCAGAAAACTGGGGCCCTACCATCTGAATAACTTCCAACAATCAATGGCCTACTTAATCTTAGAGTAGAATGGCAAGAAATGGCAACCATTTCTTAGAGTTTTCTTTCCATTTCTCTTTGCTCCAGTTCTTACCTGCTACTCAAACTGCCAGAGTTTCCACTTGTCCTAAGTTCCCCTGGACTGAGTTTGCAGAGCTTAAGAGTTGAGAATCACAAATTTAGAAAGCCAGTCTTCCAAACAGTTTTCCATTTGCCAGTAAGGTTTTATGTGAGTGCTTTTCTCTAGGTGAGGAGAGCTGCCTTGGGTTGTAGTCTGCATCTGTCAGGTTTTAAGTTGTAATAGAGGCTAACTGTGACCTATTTAAGCACAAAATGACTGTATTCACAGAATACTGGTAGTTTAGAGACTCATGAGAAGTGTGGAAAAGAGGAATTAGAGAGCCAGGAACAACCATTAAAACCATACCTCAAAACTGGTCTGGTGAACTATAGAACTCAATCATAAAAAGACAAATATCCCAAATTTAAAATGGGCAAAGTATCTGAACAGGCAGTTCTCCAAAGAAGATAGACAGATGTCCAATGAGCACATGAAAAAATGTTCAGTATCATTAGCCATCATGGAAATGCAAATCAAAAACACAGGATACCACTTCACAGCTACTAAGGTAACTCTAACCAAAAAGACAATAATAGGTACTGATGAAGATAACAGGAAAATCAGACCCTCATACACCACAGGTGGGAATATAAAATGGTTACAACTGCTTTGGAAAACAATCTGGTAGTTCCTTTAACAGCTAAACGTTGAATTACCATGTGACCCAGCAATCCATTCCTAGGTACATACCCAAGAGAAATGAACAGATCTGTCTGCATAAAGCTTGTTCACAAGTGTTCATAGCAGCATATTCATAATAACCAAAAAGTGGAAATGACTGAAATGTCCATCAACTAATGAATGGATAAAGAGAATATAATACATTCATACATGGGACATTATTCGGCCATAAAAAGAAATAAAGTACTGATTTATGCTACATCATGGATGAACCTTGAAAACAATATGTTTAGAGAAAGAAGACAGACATAAAGGACTACATATTGCCCATTTCCACATTTATGCAAGGTCCAGAAGAAGCAAATCTGTAGAGAGGGAAAAAGTTGGTTAGTGGTTGCCTAGAGCTGCACAGGAAATGGTGAGAGGATTGGAGGATGCTTAAGGAGTGTGGAATGTATTTTTTTGATGATAAGAATGTTCTATAACTAATGGTGATGATTTGTTGCTCAACTCTGTGAATATACTAAAAACCAATGAATTGTACACTTTAAAAAAAATTTTTTTTTTAAAGATTTTATTTATTTATTTGACACAGAGAGATCACAAGTAGGCAGAGAGGCAGGCAGAGAGAGAGAGGAGGAAGCAGGCTCCCTGCTGAGCAGAGAGCCCGATGTGGGACTCGATCCCAGGACTCTGAGATCATGACCTGAGCCGAAGGCAGCGGCTTAACCCACGAAGCCACCCAGGCGCCCCTAAAAAAATTTTTTTTTAAATATTTTACTTATTTGACACAGAGAAATCACAAGTAGGCAGAGAGGCAGGCAGAGAGAGAGAGGAGGAAGCAGGTTCCCTGCGGAGCAGAGAGCTCAACATGGGACTCGATCCTAGGACCCTGTGATCATGACCTGAGCCGAAGGCAGAGGCTTTAACCCACTGAGCCACCCAGGCGCCCCTGAATTGTACACTTTAAATGGGTAATTTGTATGGCATGTGAATTTTATCTCAATAAAGCTGTGTTTTAGAAAAACTTCTTGGGTAAGGTAATGGTTGCCATCACTCCCAGGCACTAGATGTCACCATCTGTACTGTTGCCACACCCATACCAGCAAGTCGGAATTACAACGGCAGCCTATGCTACCCCAGAGAGAATGAGGATCTCTTCCATGTCGTTTCTTCATCAGTGGCTCTCAAGGCAGTCTGGAATGGATGTGAAGATCATTACGGGGAGAATATCTGGCATGGCCCCCTCCAGGACCCACAAGGTGAAGGGTTTGCCAAATGGGAGGAGAGGTCAGATGTCTACTGGAACAGCATGAGGCCCTGGACAAGGCTTTCTTCAGGTTTTGTTACCTGATCCTCAGAACGTTTAATACATAGTGTGGTAGATTTTGCTTTTTCTATGGATGTGTAACACTTTTTTTAAAACAATGGAACAAACCAGCTGGTTATTATTTCCATAAAGACTTTAACTGGAGATACAACACAGAACAATGAACAAATATAATCATAGAACATTGAGTTACCTTTTCCCCATGAAATATCACCTTAATTTAGCTATCACTGTTTATTCTAGCTTTGATTTTCCATTTTATGATTAAAAACAAGTCTTTAACTTAGGCCTCAACGTGAGCTGTCATGTACATCTTGATATCTCTGCTTTGAGGTTTCCAGGCTCTATGGAAATCTCCTATCTGTTTGCATTATTAGAAAGTTAATTGCCTTTTAATTATTTAAGTCCTATATGCCCAGGTCAATCCTCCTTTGGAGATTTATGTTCCAACTCACAAGGGGGGCTACTTCGACCCTGGTCAGGGGGTGAAATGAGACTCAAGTAGTATCATATGGTCTTTTCTGCTAACTTGGAAATGGAGACAAACTTTCTATGTAGCTAGTTTTAGAAACAAAAGGTTTGGGGGGACAGGTCTCAATTTTTTGGAGATCTACTCCATTTTATTTTGAACTTTACAGTAGTATTTTGTGGGTACACTGAGTGGCTTAGTCATTTAAGCATCTGTTTTCAGCTCAGGTCATAATCTTGGGGTCCTGTGATCAAGCCCCACATCGGGTTCCCTGCTCAGTGGGAAACCTACTTCTCCCTCTCCCTTTGCCTCTGTGATCTTTTATGCTCTCACTCTCAAATAAATAAATAGGTAAATAAATAAAGTCTTTAAAAAAATAATATTTTGGATAGAATACTGGTTTTTCTGTTTTTTAAAAAATTGTTAGCTAATTTTTCTTTTGGTCAAAAAATTCTAAATTTACTTCTGCAACCTGTCCAAGAAGAACATTAGCTAAAATTGCTGAGCATAACTTCGTGTCTGGGTTAGTACCCAGAAAAAAAAAAAAAAGTGCTCTTTAAAGCTAACTGAAGGCTATCTGTCAAGGCAGGGAGTCTGAAATATAGAAGATGGGTGGAGAGGAGATCCTATAGAGACGGGAAGGGTAGGACTGTGAATGTGGGATTACTCAAGTGAGCTTCTAAAACTGTAAAACAATCTATCCAAAATAGAGCACGTACAAGGAATGCCTTTGCTCCAGAATTCTGCGAGCATACCTTATTGTCTACGCAGGGGTAAGAGAGTGAAAGCCATTTGACTCTATTCTGTCACTGGGGAAGGCCTCTGTCCTTCATCAAGGCAGTTCATGCCATCTGCCAGAGGTGAGGTTGTAATGTTCTTCCTACCCCCTTCTCTTTGTTCTTTGAAATACAGAGGTTGAGAGAGGGAGAAGCAATAAAATACCTTTCCAGAAAGCCAGGATTCTGTTTTTGTTTTTGGTTTATCTCTTAATCTCCCTGGGAAATAATTGTTACAAAAAGAAACTAAGAACTCCAAGCAGTTGTGTAGACTCTGGGACTGAAGGTGCAGGTTGGGGGCAGCCCTATTGAGCCATGGGCGGGAGAAACTGAGGAAGCTATGCTAAAGACAGTCTCTGTCTAGAGACAGAGAGACAAGATGCCTCATGATTTTCTTCTGTCCTCTTCCCTCTGAGGCCTGGATACATCTGCCCTTGGATTCCGTGAGAAATCTCTATTTCCTTAAGTGCCCCTTCACCCCAACTTAAGCTAGCTTGAGGGCATTTGTTCTTAGCACCAAGAGTGCTTTAATCTCTCTTTAGTATTTCTTTCTTTCTTTTTAAAGATTTTATTTATTCATTTGAGAGAGAGAGAGACAGAGCACAAGCAAGGGGAGAAGGCAGAGGGAGAGGGAGAAGCGGACTCCCCACTGAACGGGGAGCCCTGGGTGGAGCTTGATTCCAGGACCCTGAGATCATGACCTGAGCCTAAGGCAGACACTTCACCATTTGAGCCACCCAGGGGCCCCTCTCCTTAACATTTCTATCAGATACTTTTTCTCCTGGAGTTCTTGGCTATACATGTGCCGTTCCTCAGGGCTAGCCAAAAGAACTTCCTTAAGGTGGAGTCATGCCCCACATTTCCCGAAATACTTTTCTCCTCCAATAAGGAATCTTTTGGACGTCAACAGTTACAATATTGAACCCAAACTGCCATTCCACTTCATCACCACAACTTACTGCCAGCAAATTTTTCAAAGCCTGCTTTAGATCAGGAAGAACTCATCCTTCTCATTCCCGTGCCTCCCTGTTGCAAATATTTTAAACTCTGTGGAACATAGCATTATGGACCTGAAGAGAGCTTTATGGTGACCTAACACGGACTTTAGCAGATACCATCCAGGCGCTGGTAGCTAAAAGTTCACGATCAATCTCAGTTTGACTTCAAGAATCAGAGTCCCAGACTTCTTTGGATCTCTCCCGGAGTTGTTAAAGCCTTAGGACTCGAAGTTCTTCAGGATGTACTGGTGAGAGTGGCAGGACCTCTTAGAACCACAGAGTCTGAAAGACATGGGTGTGTGTGGGAGCAAATGAAACTATGAGTGCACCAGGGTGTCATGTGCCCCTGGAAGAGAGGAAAGTGAGAATGGGTGTCCGTTCCCCTCCCCTCCTCTTAGTAGGATCATCAGGACCTCCTGACCTGAGCAGGTTCATGGGCTCCTGCTGCTGGCCAGCAGTGCTGCTCCCCATTGATGGCTTCTTCTCCACACCTTTATTGGGGTGTACTGCCAGATGCACAAGTTAACTCCCTTTGTTTGGTGTTTCGTTTTACCTTTTTTTTTTTTTTTTTAAATTTTAAGATTTTTTAAAAAAAATTTTATTTATTTGACAGACAGAGATCACAAATAGGTAGAGAGGCAAGCAGAGAGAGAGAGAGAGGAGGAAGCAGGCTCCCTGCCGAGCAGAGAGCCCGATGTGGGACTCGATCCCAGAACCCTGAGATCATGACCTGAGCTGAAGGCAGAGGCTTAACCCACTGAGCCACCCAGGCACCCTCGTTTTACTTTTGAGTTAAAGTTGGGAGTGAATGTCAGTCTGCTCTGTACCGAGCTCACTACTGTCTTTCTCTCATTTCCTCAGTCGGGTGGTCAGGAAATGTCAAAATTTTCTTGTTAGAAATGTATTTGAATACATCTCAGGGTCACATTAAAATACCCTGTCCTAAATCCCCACTACAGTAATTGTGAGCTTTGAACCCCAATAGGGTCAAAAATGATGTTCCCGCCACCCCTGGGATGTACAGTTAGGAAGTTCTCTCAGTGCAGTTTGGTCAATGGCTTTTCTCTGAATTCAGGTTTCAACATGATTGTGGCATCTGGCACTAAAAAGGATTTCATTCTTTCTCTTGTTTAGAGACTGTGTGTAATTTGTCTTTGGAATACACAGCATATACTCATAGATGTTGACTGAGAGAATGAGTAAGGATTGAGCAATACAGGGAAGAATAACCAGAAAACTCACATTTGCTTAGTTACACTTTCCTGAGGCAATCATTGTTAGAGAGATGCCTTCTCTCTTAATGACCACGTTCTGAGTAAATCAAAGTGGATCTATAGATCCTCAAAGTCTGGGCTTTACAAGGTGAAGTTAACATTGGAAAGGAGAAGGCAAAGAACAAACCTATGGAACATTGGCTATTTGCCAAGTATTGTACGAAGCATTTTACACATGTCATTGCAGCACAGCTGCCATAGAAAGTACATCTAGTCTCCCTGTTAACTGAGGATGACCTTCAAGCTCAGGAAAGGAAGGGGAAATAATATGCCCAAGCTCACACAACTAGGATGTGGTGAAGCCAGGATTTAAATGTAGATCTCTCTGAGGTAAAAAGTGTTATTTCCACCATTACTCCATCTGTCTGTATCCCATGGGCTCAGTGCTGTGGTAGATACTAAGGTAACAAGACATGGTTTCTGTTGAAGAAACTTGTTGTCAAGTAGAAGACCCACGGTAAATAGTAATTGTAATAATGCAAAATAACAATGAATAAACATTGTGGTAGAGTTATCAGAGAAGTGAGAATTCCAGTAGATCTCAAGTACTGTGTTTCATCTGAGAGAGTGAGCTCACTAACAACTAGCTCATTCACATTGTGATTTTCTAAAAACAACTTTCAAGACAGGGCTCAAACGGTACCCAGGGTTGATAAAAGTGTCGGTAAGGATAGAAGGCTCTTGTACAGGCTACTGATAGGAATGCAAACTGATAAACCTTTCTGGAGGGGAAATTGGCAACATGCATAAAAATCCTGAAAAAAGGGCGCCTGGGAGTCTCAGTCCTTAAGCGTCTGCCTTTGGCTCAGGTCATGATCCCAGGGTTGTGGGATCAAGCCCCACATCGGGCTTGCTCACCCAGGAGCCTGCTTCTCCCTCCGCCCTGCACTGCTTACTTCTTCTCTCCTATCTCTCTGTCAAATAAATGAATAAAGTCTTATTAAAAAAAATCCTGAAAAAATTAAGTTTGACCCTCAAATTCCTAAGGTTTTATTCTAAGAAAATAAATGTGCAGAAAGAGGTATATATGAGGGTGTTTGTCATAACATTTTTTAAAATAATAGTAAAAACTTAGAAATAGTGTAAATATTGACAGTAGGGTATGGGGTAAAGTGTTCTAGATGGTGATAGAATGCAGTGTTAAATATTAAATATGAAGTGACAGACCAGTAATAGCTCTGAAAGTTTGATCTCCTCTCAGGGTGTCCTCAAGATTAAAACTATTTCCATTGTAATACTAGCAGGTCTGCAGTCTGCATTTGCCACTTTCACTCTTTCATGAAAGTATAGAGTAGGAAAAGTCCATTGGATTTTTTTTTTTTTTTAAGATCCCACATTGCAACTAATCTTTAAAACACTACCACTTGTCAAGTTTAGTGTGGTATAAAGAAAAACACCCACAGTAATCTGAAAGTCACTCCTCCCTTTTTCAAGTACCTATGAGAGGCTAGATTTTCTTCATATACTTTTTGTCTGTTTGTTTTTTAGTAGGCTCCACACCCAGCATGAGCTTGGATTCACGACCCTGAGATTAAGGTCACATCCCCCTTCTTCATATTTTGCTGTTAAGAGAACGTATCTCCATTTTGAATGCAGAAGCAGATAAGAGAATTCAGCTGCCTTCTGTTAAGCCAAACATTTAAATTATTTGCAAAACTCTAAAATAATGTTACTTTTCTCACTAACTGTTTTTGTTTGTTTGTCTTGGAAAATAGAATTAGGTTTTGTGAAATATATTATGGGTGTTGACATGTAAGCATTACTTTATTTTAAAATGAATTAACAAAACTTTAAAATTTTTGTTTTAATTGCTAATACTATAAAAATCAAAAATACAATCCACATAAACAAAAGCTTTTTGAAGTCCTCAATAATTTTTAAGAGGATAAAGTAGTTTTGAGACCAAAAACATTGAGAATAGCTATTGGAACAGAATAATAGCATGGGAGAATGTTTAGAATATATTTTTAAAAATTTAAAAAGCACATTACAAAACATACCATTTGTGAAAAAAAAATTTTTTTTTTAAAAAGGACGTCTTTGGGTAGAACAAGAATGAAAGAAATCCACCAGTATATTGAAAGTAGTCATCTTTGAGTGTTGGGATTATTGATCATTTTAATTTTTTTTGTTCTTTTCTGTTTTCCCACATTTCTCACAGTGAAATTTATGAGTGACAATTAGGAAAAATTTTTATTTTTAAAACAACATTAAAATCTTGACTCTTGATTTCAGCTCAGGTCATGATCTCAGCTTCCTGGGACTGAGCCTCACGTCTCAGCAGGGAGTCTGCTCCCCCTCATACTGCCCCTCCCCCTACTTTTTCTTTCTTTCAGATAAGTAAATAAATATTTAAAATTTTTTTTGACTTTTCACCTGAATTCAAATGAGGAATAGGGAGAAAAGTGTTGCCTTTACTATGCTTTTTAAAACATTGTGCTAGATCTCATAAATATAATTTTTAAAAATTTTCTTGATTTTTTGGTCTTCTTTGTGGGTGATGAATAAGAGAATGTTATGGGAAATTCATCTTAATCTTTAGAACTGCTAAAGATGTCTAAGTGCTTTAAATTCTTAAAAAAATGATTCAGGGGATACAGAGTTTTACCTTAAATCTATTTATCCCAACATGGTCCCCCATAAAAACAAATTAAACTATTGAATCTATTTTTGCTGACTTCCACTTTTGAGATTTTACAGTCAGAAATGAAAAGACTAGAGCAAGCTACTGGCAAGTTATTCCTAGTGTATTAATTTTATTTAATCTCTGTCTCTTTTTCTCTTTGGAATTTAAGAGACTTCCTTTCATGATGTTGCTTTTAATGTCTGCATTATTATATAGGTAAAATGTTTTTTTTTCTAGCAGTGGTGTTTGGACCCGATGAGGGGATCATCAGCTAAGTAAAGGTGATCTCATTGTGTGGCCAGTGGTATCTCTGTGAGGTTCCTCCAAACAGGCCCAGGAGAGCCACCCTCTATCCCCCAGCCTCTCTGCTGGTACATGGAAGGTCTCTCTGGAAACTTCAGGGCCAGACGTTTCTCACCCATACTTGTTCAGCTCAGAAGCATCTGCTGGAGTGAGGTCTTGGTGTATAATATTATTTTTTTTCCCTTAAAAAAATGACAGGAAAGAAAAATGTTGCCATGTACTACATTAGGCGCACGGACCTTTCATTTCATAGGAGAGAATGGGAGCTAACAGAGGAGCTGGGTTTTATCTTTCAATGTCTTATTGTTATTTTCAAGACCAAAACCTAAGTGCTTTTTCTTTGTTAGAAACCTAAGAAAAATTACTAGAGGTCACTAAGGAAATGAGGAAAACCGATAAAAGTTTTCCTACTTTGTGGAACAATTAGTCCTCATCCTCTATGCTTTTATGGAGTTATAATTGTAGTATAAAAAAAAGTCGGTGGAACAGCAGGGGAGAAGTCTATCCTGACTCACTGACTTATTTTAAAAAGATCCTAGCCTGACACATTCTTTTCAGATGAAGTGCTCTGTCTCTTGGTAACCACCCCTCAACCTTCACAGGAATGTGACAGCAGTGGCTGGTGGGGCACAGTTTCTGTTCTGTGCTAATACTCAGTAGCTCTTGAAGAATTCCAGTGCTAAAGAGCTAAGCCTGTGTTTAAGTCCTCACTGGGAATCCCAGAACGCAAATGTTCTTATCCTCCATGGTTTTTCATTTACATGCCCAGCCAAGGTTAATGTTGCATGTGGGTCTATCTATACCAATGGTTCTCAACTAGTATAATTCTTGGGTCTATCTATACCAATGGTTCTCAACTAGTATAATTCTTGGGTCCATCTATACCAATGGTTCTCAACTAGTATAATTCTGAAGACATATTTGGTTTGGAGGCCAAATACTGTTAGCATCTGGTGGAATGAGGCCAGGGATACTACTAAACATTCTTAGCACACAGGACAGCCACTCCCTACCATGACAAACAATTAACATATCCCCAAATGTCAGTAGTGCCCCTGCTGAGGAACTCCCAAGGCCACAAATAATTGATTTGCCCATGTTTTGGTCTGAAATAGTCACTAAGCTATGAAACAGTGCTGTCATACCACAGTTCATTTATTTTGGTTCTCTAGACTTGGCACCTTTCTGTCCTTAGTTTTTTATAATAGTGGAGAATTTGGTGGATGAATTTTTATCCACCAAAGATTTAGACACTTGTCTTGTAGATTTAGGCACTAAATCTTGTAGATTTAGACACTTGTCTATAGTTTACTTAATTGAATCATGGCCCCCAACTCTTGGGCACACCCCGAATAGATAAATATCTCCTAAGTAAGTAAGTACGTATGTATATATGTATGTATGCATTTATTGTTATTATTATTGTTTGTAAGAGAGTGTGAGTGTGTGTGTGAGCTGGGAGTGGGGAGCACAGTGAGAGGGAGAGAGAAAATCTTAAGCAGGCTTCATGCCTAGCATGGTGCCTATGCAGGGGTCAATACCACGACCCCAAGATTACTGCACAGGCTGAAATCAAGAGTCAGAGGCTCAACGAGCTGAGCCACCCAGTCACCTCTTCCCAAGTATTCATAAGTTGATTGCACACTTCAAAACTCAAACTACTCTTTTTAACTCTGGAGAGATAAATGGCTCCTATAATTCCAGAGTCCTGATCAGTCCTACAACACCTTTCCCACTACTGGGTAGACATTTCCGACTTGAAGTAAATGGATAAGCTTATGATTATGGTCCACATATAATATTTTGGTTCAAGAGGGATGGGAGTCAGAAAGAAGAAAGATAGTCACTATTTTGAAACCTGGCACTTGCAAATGAATCATTTCTTCATCTACTCCTGGTTGAAAGTTCAGGCGCTTAGTGACCCAAGTTATCTCAAGCATATGTGTACCTCATCATTAACTAGTTATCAGGATGGTCTAAAGCCCTGAGTGATGGGTATTTTGCAATCTACTTGGAGGCTGTAGCGGCACTTGAAAGCATCTAAATAATACTAACATATATACCACTGGATCTTTCAATTTTCAAATTAGACTTTTGTACACCCAGACAGACCCTATGGTTTCACAGTTCCCTCCTTTTGTATTTGTTCCCTTTACTTGAATTCTCCACAACCATCCCTAAACTGGTCTTCCTAGGAAACTCATTTTTATTTTACAAAACCTGGTATCAGCCTTATATTCTATGATAATATTCCAGACCCCTCCCCTTACATGTATTTACACAGCCTGCCCCAATCTACTCCAAAGTTAAAAAATTTCCTTCTCGTATATCTGTGTCTGATGGCTTTTGCACATTCTGTTATCACATGTGTCAACTGTATTTTAATGCTCTCTGCTGATATATCAATATACTAGGGTTGATGTTCCTAGAAGACAGGCACTGTATTATTCCTCTTAGTATTCTCATTACTTTCCGTATTATGAGTACTTGTTAGAATTTGAAAATAGAGTTCCTAGTATTTATTTTGCCAGGCTCGTTTTTGTCTTTTTTTTAAATTACAAGATATTATCGATTAACTGGGTTCGCTCTGATAATGGGACTGAAATAGTAGTTGTGGTAGTTAAGGGAGGCTTATCAATGTTAGGTTAATATTTTACAAGAATGTTTTCATTTACTTGTATCACCAAATATTTCATATATATACATATATGAAAAAATACATATCTCCAAATCTCCGTGAATTATCATAATAAAAGTTTCTCTTGAGCTTGTGTAAAAGTCCCATGCAGGTTTTTCTGGCTGGGCAGCTCTCCTCCAAGTAGTGACTCGGGGACTGAAGCATCTTACCTCTTGTGGCTTTGCCTTTTTCATTATGTGGCATTTAATGTTGCTGTCCTTCAAACTGTGCATGGGAAAAAGTAGAGAGGGTCACAAAAAGTAGAGAGGGAGATTTTAATGATCCCGACCTAGGAATGGCATATGTTACTAGTGTTCACTTTCCATTGGCTAGAACTCTGTCACTTGGCTGCCATCTGGCCATACTTAAAGGAGGCCAGGAAGCATAGACTATTTGTAAGCTCACAAAGAAGAGAAACAGGCTTGGCGATAAGCTAGCCATCTCTGATAGCGAGCAAAGAAACAACTTTCTATATACAAAATAGAAAATAGAATCTGTTAGAAATTTGAAAAGCTCACAGAACAAATGGTAGACTGAGGAACTGGGCAAGAACTAGTGGAGTGCTAGGTGGGGCCCAGAGAACAAGAAAGTCTGATTATCTGTCTTGGGGGCTGTGGATTTTCAGCCATCCAATGACGCTTCTTAAATTTCTGGGGGCGCCTGGGTGGCTCAGTGGGTTAAAGCCTCTGCCTTTGGCCCAGGTCATGATCCCAGGATCCTGGGATCGAGCCCTGCATCGGGCTCCGTGGAGCAGAGAGCCTTCCTCTTCTCTCTCTGCCTGCCTCTCTGCCTACTTGTATCTCTGTCTGTCAAATAAATAAATTAAATCTAAAAAAAAAAAAAAAAAAAAGATTCAAATTCCTGGTTGGAATCAGGCAGGGTGGTAGATGGGCCAGCAAGCTTAGTCTGACTAGCTACCTATTTCTGAGTTATTAGAAGATGGCAGGGCTGATAGTCCAATGGCTTACTGTCCCATTCAGAGTGAAATCCAAATCCTTCCTATGGCCTTCATGCCCAGGTGAACCAGGTCTCAGTTACCCTTCTGGCCTCACCTCTTATTTTTCTCTCTCCCTTGCCCCGCTTCATCACACTTCCATCTTCGCTGTGTGTGTTTGCAAGCAGTCTCTTCTGAGCAATGTTAAGTATTATTGTTTGCTCTGCTCTTTCTGGTGGTATTTGCATGCTTAGTCCCTCACTCTTTCAGATCTTTGCCTAAATGTCTCTTTAACCGAGAGGTTTTCCTTGACCCCCTGTACAATATAGCACCGCAACTCAAACCATTGCCCTCAATCCCACTTTTCTGTTTTATTTTATTCATAGAACTTGTTGCTACCAAACATTTGTATGTTTGCTTTGTTTTTTCTCTGTCTTCCCCTCTACTAGAATTTAAGCAACATGCGAGCAGGAACTTTACTTTGTTTACATGCAAGAAATCACTGCAGGACCATCCTGAGTTGGCATGGCCCAAGGTTAAAGTAGCCTAAGCCATTGAAGAATACCAACTTTCATCTTTTTTGTACAATCTGACTCAGACTGTCAATGCGTATTGACATTGACAGTTCATGAACATTTTTGCCAAGGATATATTATTTATCACTGACCATGGGTAGTGCATTTTTAATACTGGTCTATGTTGCTTATGATGCATCATGTCAACCATTTTATTTCTGGAGTTGTGAAAACCAGTGCAAATAAAACTGTGCTCCAGTCTGTGTGCTTGTAAAAGAAACCCACATGTGAATAGGGCATTGCTGAAAGCTGACCGGCAGATTTCTCTTAGTCTTATTAGTCCACTTACCAGTTTATGGTGGATGCTCACAAGCACGTAGGTTAGCTATCATATCTGTTCTTGCTGTCAAGTGATGTCCTTTAGGCTTTGCCAACTACTGTGCTTGTGGTCATTTGTGTATATTGGGCTCTGACAAGTAGATTATTACATAACACCTTCTTCCGCCTGCCTAAATTCAGAGACACCTGATAAATAAATCAAAGTAATGGCACATAGAGATCAAAATGTCAACTTTATTACTAATAAGTTGATGACATCAAAGAATGTGGCTTAGGTATAGGATTACAATGTGTTTTCTAATACCAAGTCTCAGAAATAAACAGACTTATATACCCAGTCATGAATTCTGAGGATGTACTCTCCATAGGAGGGCCTGTTCTATATACTGAACAGTACAAGGAACAGAATAAAAATAGGAAACAGTCATAGAGGGAAGCTAAGCCAGGAAAGAGTGTTATACTAATAGGTGTCATTTCACATGGAAAGAAATACCTAGAATGAGCAATTCGTGTTTCAGTTAATAATTTAAAGAAATTATTTTCATGTATTTTATGAGATTTTACAGATTTAAAAAAACCTCCTTTTTTGTTGTTTTTTAAAAAAGATTTTATTTATTTATTTGACAGACAGAGATCACAAGTAGACAGAGAGGCAGGCAGAGAGAGAGAGAGAGAGAGGGGAAGCAGGCTTCCCATGAAGCAGAGAGCCTAATGCGGGGCTCAATCCCAGGACCCTGAGATCATGACTGAGCTGAAGGCAGAGGCTTAATGACTGAACCACCCAGGCGCCCCTAAAAAAAAACTCCTTTTAAAAATCTGAAAAGATGCGAATCTTTATATTGCACAATTTATTCATTCTCCCTTGTATAGATGAGCAGAAAAAATGTTCCCATACAACTGAATGTTCTCAAACTGGGTTGGGAGAATGTTGATTGTGTCTGCCAACACTCTCGTAGAGATGAGGGCTTAGGCAAGCACTTAATTTACTTTACTCTGGAGCTGCCTCCAGGAGCAGGCCAAATACATTCTTAGATTTCAGAAGAATAAAATGGGGAAAAATTAATTTACTGTTCTACCATAAATCTATAGCTGAGACCAAGTTGGTTAATTTGAAGCGAACTATAAAGATCTTTTAGAAAATTTGTGACAAATGGTTATCTTGCTGAGAAAAAAAATTGTGCCTAACACAGTGTCTCCTACATAATTGGAGCTTGGTAAATACTTGTTGAATGAGTGAATCTGGATTTTGGGCTTCAATGTGAAATCAGTTTAAAGTCAATAATGATTAAAGAAATTGTATAGTTTTGAAATTCATCTGAAGCAAATTCTATGGGTATAAATGGAAATTAGTAATATACAGAAAAAGTAATATAAACACTTTTAACTACTTTCCTCTAAAACCCAATGGGCTAGAGTAACAAAGATCCCCATTTTCTCCTTCAAACAGGCTGATGCCCAAGGTAAGCTAACCATACCTTGTAGCAATCCACTCTCTAATAAACTCATCATTTTTAAAATTATTAGGTTCAGTTAGCCAATTATATTACATCATTAATTTTTGATGTGGTGTTCAATGATTCATTAGTTGCATATAATACCCTGTGCTCATCACAACATGTGCCCTCCTTAATACCCATCACCCAGTTACCCCATCCCCTTTGAGTAACATTTTTACTAAGATCAGTTGTGACTATTCCAGATTTTACTTATTTACTTACTTATTTTATTTTATTCTATTCTACTCTATTCATTCATTTATAAGTAGGTTCTGTGCCCACTGTGGAGCCCAGTAAGGGGTTTGAACTCATGACCCTGAGTTGTACTTGTTATTACATTATTTAATTAAATATTACTGAAGCTGATGAACAGAATGCAAAAGTAGAAGAGCTGTTTTTCTGAAAATAAAGGTGAATATTTTAGGAAAACTTCACAAGAGGAGTGCTCATAAAATCTAAAAGACATGATTCCTCATAGGTAGTATATAGCTCATAAGTAGTTTATAGCCTTGTAGAGCAGCTAAGATATATGTAAAAATAACTCTAATGTAGAAAAGTAAATGTCATAGAAAATTACATGAAGATTCCAGAAGTTCAGAGGAGGAAAATGACTTTTGGCTCAGAGAATCATTGACAGGTACATAGAGAAGTTGATATCTGAGCTGGTTTCTGAAAAGTGTAAAGTTAGCATGTACAGAAATGATTCATTCCAAGTAAGAAGAGGGATGTAAGCAAAGCCATGAGGCATAAGGCTGATGTTTGGTGGGAACACAGGGTTCATGAAGAAAAATAGAAGATAAAAGTAGAAAGATAAATGGGTTTCAAGAAGTAGAAGTCCCTAACTCCACACTTACGAAATGTCTGGTCATTGTTAAAATAAGATACTTATTCTTTTCATGCACAATAAACTTGAGTGGTCTTTAGTATACTTACAAAACAAGGACTTTATATTAGGGTATGATAAACCTCTATAATAATGTTTTCATTCATGGATTCATGTATTTTTTTTCCTTAACTGCCTAATAGCTTACAAGCTCCTCTTAACCTAAGCTATTTTATATTACTTTTGTTGAGCAATGCATATGATTAATTTTCTGCTTAGGATATGGGTCTTCAATTAATTTTTGGTGAAAATGTTCATTGTATAATTAGTGATTATGTTTTTAAGAAATTTTGTTTCTTTTTTTAAGGCCCACATAAAATACTAACAATTTGTATTATAAGATTATAAGCTTGTTTCATATTTTATAGTTTAAAAACGTGTTTTTCAAAGTTTGCAATATATGCAAGATCAGATTTACTCTATTATTGTCTTGCAGCAGTTGAAACTTAATGCACTTTAATTAGATATAGTAGGAAAAAATTTCTGTCCATTACCTTTTTTCATTTGATACAATTTTAGTGCACTGTGATTGCTTGAGAGTGGAATAAGTCATCATGTAAATCTAAGGTATTGCTCATAATGATATTCCCATGAGGAATGTCACTTTAACTGTTGGTCTGAAGAAGGGACTGTTCATTCCAAGGGTATTAATCTTGAGCGATAGAAGCAAAAAATAGTAATTATATTAGCCTTCAGATACAAAGTTTGAGGACCTGTTTCATTTCTTTAGATATATAGTTCTTTTCCCTTTAAGTAAAAATGAGAGTACCAATTAAAACAAAGATGATTCTGGGTTAAGGGAAATCATTATTTTGGTAGCTCTACTTTGATGGCTAGCCATTTTCCTCTTTAAAAAAATTTTACTTTGGATATGTATGTATTTCCTTTCTTTGGTTTTCTCCCTCATAAAATGAAAAATATTATAAAACCATAAGGCTCTTTCCATTCATGACCAATAATTTAATTTTCAGTAAGTAACTAGTCTGTGTTTCAGCAAAAGTGAAATGGAAAGAGACAGGGTGTATCTAAGGAAGCTGATCACTGCTAAATTGCAAACACAGGAATTTTTTTGATATAGTCATATCCCAGGACCTTATCATTCATTTTGGAACTAAAGAAGTTAGATTTTTCCAGCACATTTAATAAAATTATCTCCTGAGAACTGATTTATACTAATACAATGCACACACACAAACATAAATTTAGCAAATATGTCAACTTAACAGTGAGATATAAAAATATCAGCAAGGATACCAAAACACCATTCAGGAGTTATCATATCTCCTCCTCACTATACAAAGGGGTATGTATGTCACACAGTGAAAATACAAATTAGGGTTTATTGGGGTAAATTTAGAAATGGAGAAGTAGCAGAGCACATGAATTCTTCAAACTCTTATGCCACAAAGAGTCTTACTTATTCAGGGCATACTTGGATTGCTATAGAAATAGTAGGGCTCTTGGAGGAGGGTGATGCTTATGTAATGCTGAACTTATTTATAGGGAGAGGGGGATATGAAAATAAAAGACAAGACAGAACTTTGTCAGAGGACTGGAAACAATTAGAAGAATGGAAATACTAGTACTGAAAAATACAATAACAATGACACATTTGATGGTTGTAGTAGTAGTTTAGACACACCTGAAGACAGAATAAATGTACTGAATGATAGATTGAAAGAAACATGAAAATAAAGCATAGATAAGACACAATGAAAAATTTTAATTTATGAAAAACTGGAATCTCAGAAAAAGAGAAGAGGGACAAGGGACAAAAGAAAGATTTGAACACAAAATGGAGAATTTTTCAAAGATGATGAAAGACATCAATGTACAGATTTAAGAAGCCATACAAGCTCCAAGCAGGATAAGATTCCTAAGCACATGATAGTAAAACTTCTGAAAACTAAAGATGACAAGATTCTAAAAATAGCTGGGTGGTGGTGGGGAGAAATAATCCAGAATATCTTCAGAAAAGCAACATTACTAAGGGTTGATTTATCAATGAAACAATGAAAGAAGATAGTGGAATGATATTGTTAAAGTGCTGAAAGAAAATATCTTCCAATCTAGAATTTTATACCCTGAAAAAAATATTCTTCAACAATAGAAGTGTAAAAGACTTTAAAAAAGAAAGAGTACAGAGATTTTATCACCACCAGATTCACCCTAAAGAATATACTAAATGGAATCCTTCAGGGAGGAGGAAAGTGATACCAGATGGAATGTTGGAAATGCAGGAAGGAATGAAACACAATAAAAAGATTCAGTATCTAGGTAAATATAAATGAACACTAACAGTTTAAAATAGTAATAAATTTATATCCATGGGATTTAAAAATATTTATAGAATTAAAATATAATTACAGTAGCATATAAATTGAAATTAAGGTGGTTTAGGGTCTTTGTGTTATCTTGGAAAAATTAAAAATACCAATTTGTATTAGACATTAATGGGTCAAGGATCCATATTATAATCTCTAGCATAATCATTAAAAAAATAGTAAAATGTAATTGCCAACCTAATAGTAGAAAATGGAATAATAATAAATAGTCAATCAGAAATAAGGCAAGAAAGAAGAGAAAAAGGAACATTAATCAAAACAAAGTTGGTATAGTTTAATTAATAGCAAAGTACTACTTTATTAGTATCAAAGCATATATAGGCAAAAATCATTATTTGCAGAGAGAAGTGACATTTCATTATGATTAAAAATTAATAAAATCAAAAATATATAACTATTCTACATTTGCTGTACCTAATCACATGGCTTTAAATATGTAAATCAGGTATTAACAGACTAAAAAGAGAGACAAATTCATACTTATAATAGATATTTGAACAGGTCTTTCTCAGTTGCTGACAGAAAAAAAGCAGACAAAACATTTTAGTAAAGATAAACAAAAATTTGAATAAGATAACTAATAAGTCAAACTTAGCATATATAGAATGCTGCTGAGAGACTGCAGGACACATATGTTTTACAAGAACACATAAATATTAAAAACAAACAGCTCCCCAAAATTTGGTCAAATAGCCATAAAACAAATCTCAACAAATTTCGAAGTATAACAATATAAATAATTCTTTGGTCACTATGCAATTAAACTAGAAAGCACCAACAAAAAAATAACTAGGAAATTACCTTGTGTTTTGAAGTTGAGAAAGACATTTTTAAATAATCTCTGGGTCAGATAAGAAATCACAGTGGAAATTCAAAAATATTTTGAAGTGGATAATAATGAAAATACTATATATACAAACTTTTATATGATACATCAAAATCTTTTTTGAAATTAATTTCTTAAATTAATACATTAGAAAAGAGGAAGGTGGAAATTAATGATGTAAGAATCTACCTCAAGAAGGTAGAAAAGTAATTATAAGTTAAAGTCAAAGAAAACTGGAGACAGGAAATAATGAAAAGTGGACATTTATGAGATAGGAAACATCAATAAGGCCAAATTTTATTTGAAAAGATTACCAAATGATAACCTCTGGCTGTTATTAAGAAAAGATACAAATAACCGATATCAATAATGAAAAAAATAGATAGCATTTTAGGTCTTACAAAAATTTAAAAGATCCTGAAAGGATATTATGAATAATCTTAATCCAGTTACTTTTTTTTTTTTTTAGAGGGAGAGTGAGAGGCAAGGGGCATAGGGAGAGGGACAGAAGGAATCTTAAGCAGGCTCCACACCAGAAGCTAATGTGGGGCTTGATCTCACAACCCTGAGATTGTGACCTGAACCAAAATGAAGAGTAAGACACAACTGACTGAACTACAGAGGTGCCTCAATCTAATGACTCTTTAATACTTAGGTTAAATAGGAAAATTTTTACAAAATACAACATACCAAATTGCACACAAAAATAAACAGAAATTTCAGATAGACACATAACTATTAAATAAATTAAATTACTATTTAAAAATGTTACCCCAAAGACTCCAGGCCCTGATGACTTCAAAAATAAAGTCTACCAAATGCTTAAGGGAGAAATAATACCATCTTCCATAAATTATTCCAGAGAATAGGGAAAGAGAACATTTCTCAATTTAATTTTTGAGGTCACAGTGATGAAACCTGATAAGCATATTGTAAGAAAATAAATTACAGGCCAATTTTTCATGAATACAGGAGCAAAATTCCTAAATAAAGTATTAGTAAATAAATTCCAACATTATATAGAAAGTTTAACAAATCAAAACCACTTGCAGTTTTTTCAGGAATTCAAGGTTGGTTTGATATCTGGAAATCAATCACTGTAATTGATATTAACAGAATAAAAGATATGGCCATCACCATAGTTGTATAAAAAATGCTTAATAAAATTCATTTATCATTTTAAAAACTTTCTAAGCAAATAGGAATAGAAGAAAACTTCCTTAATCAGATAAAGGTTATCCTCAAAAGAAGGCAGAGTCTTTGGCACTCAGCTCTGGTATCAATCTATTTTTTCCTGATCTAACTCAGACCTGCTAAACCTTTTCCTTGCTCAACTCTGAAAGGGGCTAGAAAGTGAGCTACATACTCAGGTCATCAAGATGTGTCTGTCTTCTACATGGGAAGCCAAGTAATAATGAGAAGTTTGCTCTGTGAGAATCAGAGGAGAATGAATGACATGATGTTCATAGCCAATATCCATTAATTATGAGAAGCTTATGTATACATCTTCATATAGATGAGAACACTTGTGTTTCTGAATAAGAAATATATTTCTGAACTCTGTGCAGACCATTTCTCTTCTATTAAGGGAAATTATTTTTTTAGACTGAGTGTAATGTGAATACTTGGGCTGTGGTTTTACACATGCTAATATAGTCATTCTCTGATTCCTGTTGGCTCTGTCATTCTTCTATTCCTTTGCTTCTCTCTAAAAATCCAGACATCCCAAAATACTTTGGGTTTTTCAGTGAGCCAGGCTGATTTATTCATATGTACATTTTGCATATTCTGTGACATTTTCCTGGAATAACCTCTCCATCCTCACACCACCTCCACGCCTCATCCATTTGGCAAACTCTTATTTATTCTTCAAAATCCAACTCAAATATCTTTCCTCTGTGAAGTCCTCTCTTCTTTACATTGTCACCGTATCTTGCTTGTCTTCTAGAATAGTACTAATCATACTGTGTTAAAGAGTTTAGTTCTGTTTCCTTATTAGATTTTTAATTTCTTGAGAGAAGCTTCTATGTCTTTATATTGTGTTCCTAATATTTAAGCCCCAAAAAAGTTCATTAAATGAAGGAATGAATGAGTGAATGAATAAACAAACAATTGAATGAATCTACCTCGGTAGCACTCTGTTTCCTATGATCACCATTTGAGTATTCTGCTAAGTACTCATGAACTCATTCTAGCTAGTAATGAAAACTTCTCTGGTTGAGTACATTAAATTTACAATCAATAATTAACTCTAAATTGAATTTATAATTGCTTTTATAATACTACTACAATCATGGGCATTCAAAATGCTGAATTCCCAGATGCATGTCACAACCTTAATTTTTAATTTCATCCTGCTCTTAAATAAACAAAAGGGAGAAAGAGTAGAAAGAATTGAAAATTCTGAGGAATAACTTTAATTAAGTATGTAAATAGCTTGAAAAAACATTGTAAAATAAGATTCAATCCAGAATCAAGATAGAGTATTAATTTCTAATTAAGTTCAGTGGCTTAATACCAAAGCAAATAAGCGAGAGCAGAGTTGCCAAGGAAGTAGAAGAACTAGTTCTTCCTACTACTTGCCAGCCCTTTGCACTCATGGCATATATAGGAAGTGACATTACTTATAGTTCCCTGGGGGTAAATGGATGAGGCTGCTTGCTGTTAAAGACCAGATAGGCAGGGGTTCTGGCTGCCCTAGTCTCTCCCTGGCTGTGGTGAGAGTTAAGTCAGGATCTCGTGGCTCATAAACTCTTTGCCGGAGACTGTTGGGGAAACACTGGGGTTTAAGAAAGGGGAGTAGAATGTAACTATAAGGATTTATGGTCTTGGTGCTTAGCCTAGGCTAACTAGGAAGTGTTTGAAGTAAGCAAGAAAGGCATATACTACTTAAATTTCATAGTTAAGATTGTTTAGGCTGGTGATTTTCAACTCTGCTTTAGACTGGAGTCACTTGGAAGCTTTTAAAACATAAAAACACAGCAGACCCTACTGGAGGTACTGAGACCCTACCCTAGTATAGTTAAATCAGAGTCTCTGTGGGGAGGGGTAAGGGATAGAATCAGTATTTTTAAAAAGTTTCCTACTGGTGATTCTAAAATATGTCCAGAGTTAAGAACCACTGACATAAGCAGTGATTGATGATTAAAAATTATTAGTAAGGGACCTAAATTCTGTGTATGTTTTCAAAAAGTTAATAATTAATATATATGTACTTATTAATATATATGTACTTATATATTAATATATATGTACTCATATATTAATTAATAATATAATTATGTACTTATATATTAATACTTATAAAAATCCATACTTAATTCAACACTTATGCTTCATGGGGTTTTAGGGTAGGATGTTCTTTGTTTTTGTTTTTATTGTTGTAGAAAAATATACGCCAGTCGGTAGTTTGTGTTCATTGTAAATTGCAGCCATATTCTTAGAAGGTTACAGCCCTTGGAGTTTTAATCTTCAACTTAATGCTTATGAGATAATGGCAAACATGATTACCAAATTGATCAGGAATAGTAACACTGGAGGTTTTTAAACTAAGCCTTGAAGAAGAGATAGAATTTAGATACACAGAAAAGGTGGAGTGAGATGGGAGTGAGAATTGTAAATGGAGGAACAGCGTGAACTCCCAGGAGGAAGAGGTATAAGAAAACTTCAGAGAAAAGTACTGCAGTGTCTGAGACAGGGGCTCAATGGCAATTGAAATGGCAGCTAAAGCCATCAGTCTCTCGAGGGCAAATGCAGTCCACCTATAGCAGTTGAAAATGGCTATGCCCAGGCTCTGTTGGTCTCTAATCCAATGATGTGTGGAAGCTTGATTACAGATAATGTTTAATGAACACTAACTATATGCCAGACACTTTTCCTGAGTGCTTCATGTGTATTAACTAATTTAATCTTCATAGCAATGTGGAGAGCTAGGTACCGGCTTACAGATGAGGAAATGTGCAGCCTGTAGGTTGTTTTGGGGATGTCTCTATATTTTCTCCATATGTCCCTATGGCTCTGATCCAGAGTCCACACGATGTATTTACTGGGCAATGAATTACATAGTTAAAACAGAAATGTCCAAGGTAGGAATAGAGTAAAAGTGGGTACTTGGAAATAAGGTCAACTAGGGATCAGAAAGTTTGAACTTTTTACTATAGGTATGAGGGAATTATTGATATTTTTTAAGCAAGGAATGGGATGATGGAAAATTTTAGTTAAGTAGGTCTGGAAAGAGGAGTAAGGTAGGTTAAGGATAAGGGAGGGTGGGAGGTAAACATTAGGAAGATAATGAAATAAACTAGAGATGACATGATAAAAAGCTAGGTCAGGGTGGTGGTAGTAGTAAGAGAGATGGCACAGATGCCAAGTGCCCATTGTGAAGGTCCTGGTGACCACAGCGGTAGCCTGAGTGACTGGGTAAGCCATGGGAGGTCAGGGGGACAATCCTGATTAAGGGTAGGTGGTAAACCAAATCATTCCAGCCTGGGATGTGTTATTCTACTTCATATCCTAACTATAAGTTTTAAATTTTATTTTGCATACTTACCTATTTTTGATATGGATGACAATATTTATCTGTATACTCTAATTTCACAGTAGCCCATTACTTAGTAAAAATAGGATATTGACTTTTTATTATGTGTAATTAATATAGTGTTATTTTTATTATTAATATATGTACTATTATTAATAATATTACTTTCTTTAGATTATCAGACCAGGATGAAGAGGGCAAGACCAAGCAGAAGTGTATCATATCTGATCCCTCCTTTTCCATGGTGACAGTTCAACGGGAAGATAGTGGAATAACCTGGGAGACCAATTCAAGCAGGTCTTCCACTCCTTGGGCCTCGGAAGAGAGTCAGACTTCTGGTGTGTGTAGTCTGGAGGGGTCAACTATGAATTCTCCTCCAGGGAATGTTTCCTTTATTGTGGATGAAGTTAAAAAGGCCCGGAAAAGAATGCCCAAGTCAAAGCGTGGCTCACCATCACTGCGTCGGAAAGGCAACAAAAAAAGAAATTCTCTTGAATCTCAAGATGTTCCAGCAAACACAAAAGATAATCCTTTGATTTCAGAAAGCCAGGTACTAAGCACCCAGAAAGAGAAGTCCTTTGCTGGCATATATGATAAAACGAGAAAAAAGAAGACCACCTCAAATACACCTCCTATTACCGGGGCAATATACAAAGAACACAAGCCCTTAGTGTTAAGGCCAGTCTATATAGGAACAGTACAATATAAAATTAAGATGTTTAATTCGGTTAAAGAAGAATTAATTCCGCTACAATTTTATGGAACATTGCCAAAGGGTTATGTAATTAAAGAAATACATTATAGGAAGGGGAAAGAAGCATCCATTAGTCTAGAGCCAGATATGAGCAATCGTGATTCTAATATAGTTTCTCAAACAGGCAGATTAGTAGGCCAAAGCATAGAAGATGATAAAGTAAAACAGCTTGCTTCACCCTGGAAAGCTGCGTTCTCTAAAGGATCAGAGTCCTTGATCTCTTCATTCCGTCATGAAGATGAAAAGAAAATTTATGTTGATTCTCCACAAAAGGCCACATCTGGCACCGACCACATAGCTTCCTCTTTCGCAAGTAATGACACAGCAGAACAGGAAATACAGCTCAGTCCTCCTGAGTCAGTGCCACAACAGCCAGGTGATGAAGCAAAACTCTGTGAAATGGAGCCGTCCTCTCTCACACCTGATACATCTACACCTGGGTTTTTGGAAACAGCAAAGGAAGAATTTGAGCCTGATTCACAAGAAATTGTGACTTCAGAGCATGAATCTTCAGTCTTACCACCTTTAGTGGATGAGGTAAAGAAGGAAGATGTGTATTCTGTTGACCATTCCATTTCATTGGAGGCAGAAAAGGATTCTCTGGAAATAGGTGCACCAGGTCTGGCAGCATCCATCGAGGAAGATTTTGGCCCAGAGATGGAAGAGCTGGACCTGACTTCACCAGAAAGGGCAGAACCAGTCTCTGAACAACAAAATCCTCCTCATCTTGACATCAAAGGAATGGAAGAAGAAAATGTACCTGAGCCAACCATTTCTCTTTCTGAATCTCTAGTGTTAGATGAACCAAAGAAAGAAGAAGTTGAAACTTCTCTGCTGAGAGCTGCTACACCTGAACCCAAAGATTCTAATTTAGTGGAAGAAGAGATCATAGAACTTGAATATCCAGAGAGTCCATCTATTTCCAAGAAGCCCTTCTCGCCACTTCTCCCTGAAGTGGAGCAGAAAGAAGAGATCCTTTTACCATCACTGAAAACATCCACCAGGAGTGACCATGTCACTTCATCTGAAGAAGAAAGAGAGGAAAATGAGTCTGTTTCTACTGATTCTGCTTTTGTATCAGAGTATTCAGTCCCACGGGATTTGAACCATGAACTAGAGAAGCAAGAAGTTGAGCTAGTTTCTCCATCCACCGTAAAAGGTATATCTGAACATCCAATTTTTTCAGAAGAAGAGAATGAGGAATTTGAGCCTTTGGCCTCTGCATCTGAGCGCTCTCTCTCACCATCCACAACTGAGCAGACTTCTGAATGCCAGTCCCCTCTCTTTTCTGCAGCTTTGTCAGAACGCATAGGCCTGTCCGGAGAAGAGGCTTCAGAAAGTGGATGTTACACACCAGATTCCATATCTGCTTCTGAGTATTTAACTCCATCACAGGCAACAAAAGAGTCACCGATGAAAACAGTTGACCATAAATCCCCATTAAAATCAAAAGGTGTTTCTGAACACGTGATTCCATCAGAAGAGAAAGAAGACACTGGACCATATTCCTTAGATGTGGCTTCTGCATCTGAGCGCTCTTTCTCACCATCCGCAGCTGAGCAGACTTCTGAATGCCAGGCCCCATTGTTTTCGACTGCTATGTTGGAACAGGCAGTCATGTCAGAAGAAGAGGATCTAGGAAGCGAGCGTTTCGCAGCAGATTCAACCCTGATTTCCCAAAATGCAGTTCCACCAAATGCAACACAGGAACATCCAAAGAAAATAATTGATGATGTGTCCTTATTAGAATCAAAAGATGTTTCTGAGCATATGACTTTCTCAGAAGAAAAGAAGGAAAGCACTGGATTGTATTCCCCAAATGTGGCCTCTGTTTCTGAACATTCTCTCCCACCATCCACAGCTGAGCAGACTTCTGAATGCCAAGCCCCACTGTTTCCAACCCCTACATTAGAACAGGCAGTGATGTCAGAAGAAAAGGATCTAAGAAGTGAGCGTTTCACAGCAGATTCAACACTGACTTCCCAAAATGCAGTCCCAACAAATGTAATACAGGAATCCCCAAAGAAAATAATTGATGATGTGTCCCCATTAAAATCAAAAGGTATTTCTGAGCACATGATTTTGTCAGAAGAAAAGGAAGACACTGGATTGTATTCCCCAAATGTGGCCTCTGTCTCTGAACACTCTCTCCCACCATCCACAGCTGAGCAGACTTCTGGATGCCAGGCCCCATCATTTGCAGCCACTGCATCTGAGCATGTGGTCCTATCAGAGGAGACAGTAGAAATAGAGCGGTACACACCCTCCTCCACCTCGACTTCTGAATTTTCAGTACCACCACATGCAACACCGGAATCACAGGAGGAAGAAATTGTCCACAGATCCCCTTTAAACCTAAAAGGTGCCTCCTCACCTGTGAATTTCTCAGAAGAAGAGCAAGACATTGGACCTTTTTCTCCAGACTCAGCATTTGTGTCAGAATTCTCATTTTCACCCTATGCAACTCAGGAAGCAGAGAAAAGAGAACTTGAATGTGATTCTCCAATATGTTTAACATCACCATCTGAGCATACTATTTTGTCAGATGAAGACACTGAGGAAGTTGAACTTTTTTCTCCAGACTCAGCATCACAAGTTTCAATCCCACCATATAGAATCCCAGAAACAAAGAAAAATGAATTTGAGCATGATTCACTGGTAACTAAAATATCAGCTTCTGGATATTCTTGCCCTTCAGAAGCAGATAAAGAAGACCTCATGCCAACTGCTGCCACACCCACACCTGAGCACCTTGGTTCATCACAGAAGCAACAAGCCAAACCTTCTCCTTCAATGTCTGCTTCTAAAGATTTGATTTCACCATCTTCAACAAATAAAAGAGAGATCACAGAAGTTGAGCCAGATGCTCAAACAATCTCAACATCTATATCTGAATATCTCATTTTGACACAGCAGCAGAGAACTCAAGCATTTTCAGAACCTGAGTCTGAAGACTTGATTTCACCATATTCAACCAGTGAAACAGAGAAGGGAGAAATCCAGACTAGTTCATCAGTAGCTGCAACACCTGTTTCTTCACCTGCACAATCATTTATGGCAAAGGAAGATGCCAAACCTGTTTTGCATTCATCTCAATATTCAGCTTCACCTGATTCAGTCCATGAATTTCAGAAAGAACAAGAAGCCAAAGCATCACTCACTCCAAAAGCTGCAAATGAACAGATGGCTTTGTTAAAAGTTAAAAGTAAGGAAGAAACTGTGCCTGATTCTCAAGAAGCCACAGCACATGTATTACGGGATCAAGAAATGGAGCTTCAGCCTCCAAATGTTCTAGGGTCTGGGATGAAATATTCAGTTCTGCCTGACTTGGTAGATGAGCCAAAGAAGGATGTGAAACCCAATTTAGCTCCAACTGTGACATCTGAACTAGAACAGAGAATGTTGTCAGAGAAGGAGCCTGAAGTAATAAAACCATATTCACCTCTAAAGGACACATCTTTATCTGGACCTGAGATCTTATCAGCAGTAAAAATGCAAGTGAAACACGACTCTGAAATAGCTGGTACACCTAGAGTGTTGCATTCAGTTCCATCAGGAGTGCAAGTGGAAGCTAAACATGGGCCACCTGCCCCAGAATTTTCAAAAGAAATAGAGAGAGAAATCGCACCCAGTTGTTCAATAACCACAACATCTATAACTAAGCATGATTCAAGCTTACCCAAGTCAGGAAAAGAGGAAACTCCAACAGGTTTATCTTTCACCACCCCTATAGAACACCCAGTCTTAACAAAAGTAGAAAAGAATGAGTTAGGAAGTGGCTTTCCGTCACTGGTGACATGTATAGATGACCATTCACTTCTTAAAGAAGAAAAGATAGCAAGGAAAACTAGTTCTTCTCCCACTGAAACTGCTGCATCTGAACATCCAGCTTGGTCAGAAGCGGAGAAAGAAATTAAATTTGATTCGCCTGCAAGAATATCCTCTTTATCAGAGCATTCTTTGTCCAAGGTAGAAACTGAAGAAATTAAACCTGGGTTGCCAATAACCAAAGCCTCATTGTCTCAGCATTCAGATGTATCTAAGGAAGAGAGGGTGGAAAATGAACAAGATCGTTCCTTTTTTACAGTCCTTGACTCTGAACAACTGGTTTTATCACAGAAAAAGACTTCTGTGTCTGCCTCAGAGGAATCAGGGCCTGAACGTGTCCTTTTGCTCAACCAAGGTGGTGAGGTGAAGAAGAAAGAAACTGAACTTCCTTCCTCACAAAGCGTGTCATGCGCACCCAAACATATAGTTCCAAAAGACAAAAATGAGGAAATTGGAAGTTCTTCTCCTGAGTTGGAAAATTTAGTGTCAGCAGACTTAACTCTGACCCCCAGAGGTAAGAACAGAGAGATAGCAGAGCCATCTTCTACAGCTCAGGAAGATTTCCTGTCAGAAAGACAAGATCTTGCTCTGGCAGAGCTTTCATTGGAACTTGAAAAGAAAGACAAACCACACCAAGTATCAGAATTACCAAGCACTGCATCAGAATTCACTCGTAGTTTAGGCGGGCAAGATGGATCCATAGATGCAAAACAAACAAAATCTCCCATAACCAAAACAGGAGATTCTGTCTCTGAAATTTCAGAGGTTTCATCATGCCTAAGGGAGGAACCTCAGATTCAAGAAATTAAATCTTTCTCTCCCAAGGTAGTCAGCTTAAGGTCAAAAGAAGCATTGATGCATCTAGTTGAAGGAGACAGCCCTGAAGAACCTCAGCCACATACCTTTTCTTTAAAAGGATTATCAGAGAAGTTGAACCATTCGGCTGACATTAAGACAGGAGGAAAACAAGAAATAAGCCCATTACTATCAACAGGAAATTTGAAGACACAAGTGATAGGAGACATTGAAAGGAAACTAAGTGAAGAAACAGATCAACCAGATTCATTCCGTGTGCCCCAGAGTGTAACAGAACCATCAAAGATGGTTTCTTCTGACCTTGTGGAACAAGAGAAGCCCGAAAAAACACTTCATTCAGATCAAGCTGTTAAGTTACCTGATGTAAGTGGGTCTTTTGCAGATAAACAAGGTCTAGGTGTTAAACAATTTTCATTTCTGAAAGAGAGTTTGCCTTTGGAAGAATCAAAATCATTTATCACAACTGAGCTTGCAGACATTAAAGAAACACAAATGCAAGAGGCTCTTTTTGTTCCCAAGAATGAAAGCTGGATGTTGGAAAAGCCAGAAAGGGATCTGGCAAGTCAGCAAGAAGAAGGAATACTGGAATCTGTGGAGCTGGGTTCCTCCGGCAGTAATGATTTGAAGACAGGGCATCTCAAGGCCGCTCTGCTGGATAAAGACCATACATGTGAAACCAGAAAGCAGCTTCTGCCACATTCTGCAGAAGAATCTCCTTTATCATTAGGAGAGCCAGTATGTACTCTCAGTACCTCCAGTGGTGACATAGAGACCTTATCAACTAAAACTTACTCTTCTGAAGAAACAAAGCTGGCTCCCAAACCAAAATCTTTAGTTCCAACTAGAAATGTAGAGATAAATGAAGCAGAGGAGAAGCAGATTCTCCCTTCTGTGGGGAGTGAAAGTTTGATACTGGAGAAAGCAACCCCAGATTCTTCAAGACCTTGCAAAGAAGGCAGCCAGGAAGAAATCAAACCACTTTCTGAAAGAATCCATCAGAAACCAGTGTCTGACCCATCAGTGGGAGAGATCAAATCAGAAACTATTCCCTCTCCCACCAAAGCAGCCCAGTTCCTGGCAGAAGATGCAGAACCTGCCTTGGGCAAAGAAAAAGAAGCACACAGGAGTATATCTCCTTTACCTCGAGAGAAGCCATTAGAAGAAGCAAAAGTCCTTCAGTCAAATGTCGTAGATGATGTTAATGAGAGAGGGAAGTCAGCATCTGAGGTGAAAATATCCACACCAATAGAACCCCTCTCCTCAATGCAAGAAAATGAAGAATCTCAACTTGCAGAGCCACTTGAGGTGACACAAAAGTTGCCTAAGCAACAGAAGGTGGTTGAGCCAGGCCTTTCTGAGGAGAAAGGGAAGAAAGGAATATTATCTTTCACATCATGGATGTCCAGTTTGTTTTTTGGATCAAGCACTCCAGAGAAGAAAGTTGCTGAAAAAGATTTAGAATCTCAACCAAGTCCATCTGTAGAAAAATCATCACCTGTGACAGGGTCTGAAAGAACAGCTTCAGCTGACTCTAATGCAACCGAGAAAGCAGCTGATCGTCTGTTACCTGAGGCAAAACTTAAAACTGCTGAAAAATCCAGAGGTACTTCAGTTAAATCTGGTGAAGGCCAAGAGTTTGAAGAAGAAAAACCCACATCTTTATCAAATGTAGAAATTTTACAACAGCCAAAATCCAACTCTGAGGTGTCTAGTGAAGATTATAGGAAAAAAGAAATTCTAGACTATTCAGAGGAAATGGACCTAAACTCAGTAGTTGCTTCTGCTGATGGTGATAAACATCTTGAAATTCAATCTTATCCTCCCATGGGTGAGAAATCCATTGTGGAAGAAGTGCAAAATGCTGTTCCTCTTCATATCACTGATAGTAAAAGAGCCCAGAAGCCAGAAATTTCTGATCCATCTAAATGGAATGTTTCTACTCTTAAGAAGGAGCCAAGAAGTGATCAAAGAGAAAAATTACTCTTTTCCTTTGATGCAGTAGATAAGGTGCCACAACAGCCAAAATCAGCTTCATCTGGCTTCACAAGTAAAAATATCACAGAGGAATCAGAGAAGCCAGAGACAATAATTTTGCCAGTAGAAGAATCTAAATGCAGTCTAATTGATCTGAGTGAAGACAGACTGAAGAAAGAAATGCTAAAACCTACTTCCTTGAAAACTTCTGAAGAGGAAACAAAACTCAGGCCTGTTAGCCCAACTGAGGAGAAAGGTGACTTGATAACCAGATCATATTCTGTGGCAGAAAAGAAGGTGCTGGCTGAAAAGCAAGAAACTGTGGCCCCATTAGAATTTAGAGATAATGAACTAGGGAAGGCACAAACTATTAAATTGGAAGAATCAAAAGCTGTAGCTGTGTTGCAGCAAGTCTCCCAAAATGAAGACCACACAGAAAGATATACAATAATGAAGCAGGAGAAAGAAGAAAAACCAAACCAGTCACAGGTATTTCCAGACGGAAAGCAGCAGCAAGAAATACAGCCTTATTCTGTGAATGTAGTCAGGTCTAAGCCTGAAGAATCAGATATCTCCTTAAGTCCTCCTTTGGATGAAACTCAGCCATTTTTATTAGTTAAAACTGTATCAGTTACTGAAAAATCAGAAACTATGCTCTTGGAGGGTCGCCCAGAAATCAGGGAACCAAGAGCAGTAGGAGTTCAACCACATCCAAGAGAAGAAAGTAAAGTTTTGGTGGAGAAAATCAAGATGTTCCTTCCAGCGGATCTCCCTTATCATGATGAAAAAGATAACTACTCTTCACCTAAGGAAGGAAATCTGATAGTGGAAAAGTCAAGCAGGGATATGGCAAGTCACAATGAGGAAAAGGGACATGTCACAGTGGCAGAGCCATCAAAAGGTGGTTCAATAGATGCCACAAAAGAAAGTACGAAACAAGGATCTCCATCTAAAGAATCTGAAAGGATTTTAGATCATCATTTTGATGAAACAAAGAGCTTAGGAACCCCACCATATTTGTTGTCATCCGTGAAATCACAAACACTTGTTTCAGGAACATCTCCAGAAATTAATGCAGTGAAGAAACAAGAAATACCATGGTCAGAATTGACTCCAGATAGGCATACAGTCCAAACTATTCAAACATCTAAAGATCTAACATCTGAAATGTCTAAGCAATCGGTTCTTGCTTCAAAGCACCATATGGAGGTTGTGGAAGATACCCATGTAAGTGAACCACACTCTTCAGCAAGCAGCAACTATGCTCAGTTTATAAAGAATGCGTCAGCAATCAATGCTGGTAGAATTGTTCCTCATAGAGAAATATCCAAGGAGCCTGAAGACACATATGTAAAAGGGGAAGACTTCACAGTGACTAGTAAGCCAGCTGGACTTTCAGAAGATCAAAAGAGTGCCTTCAATATTATTTCTGAAGGCTGTGAGATATTGAATATTCATGCTTCTGCATTTATTTCTTCAGTTGATCAGGAAGAAAGTGAACAAATGCAAGATAAGTTGGAATATTTGGAAGAGAAGGCTTCATTTAGAACTATATCCCTTCATGACAGTAGTGAGGCTGTTCCTTGCCATAAAACATTAAAGAGTGAGTTAGAAGATTCCGATCAGGTTATATCACTGCAAGAAAATAAACGAAAGGAATCTCTTAACACAAAACGGGAGGTACCCACAGATTCAGAAACTGATGATTTCACCTTTAATCAGCCCACAGCTCCCAGTGATGAAGATTATTTTGAAAAATACACATTGATTGATTATAACATTTCCCCAGATCCAGAAAAGCAAAAAGCCCCATGGAAATTAAATGTTGAAGTGGAACTCCCAAAGGAAGTTACACAAGATACTGTCTCTTTCCCAGAAAGATCAGAGGAAGGTGCCCTGGAACATGAATATGACTTGGTGAAGTTAGACGAAAGCTTCTATGGGATGGAGAAGGATTACAGCAAATCATCTCACCCAGAGACCCAGAAGCCTTTGGGTATTCAGCAATCAGCTGACAGAGATGCTTCAAAGAACATAAATAGAGATGTGGACTTAAAGTCACCTGGGATGCCTTTATTTGGTGCAGAAGAAGGAATTTTGTCACCAACCCAGATCTTTCCTACCACCACTAAAGCCATTAATCCCGAACTTCTGGAGGAGCCACCTGCACTTGCATTTTTATACAAGGATCTGTATGAAGAAGCAGTTGGAGAGAAAAAGAAGGAAGGGGAGACAGCTTCTGAAGGTGACAGTGTGAATTCTGAGGCATCATTTCCAAGCAGGAATTCTGACACTGATGATGGAACAGGAATATATTTTGAGAAGTACATACTCAAAGATGACATTCTCCATGGCACATCTGTATCTCAAAAGGACCAAGGCCAAGGTCTGGAAGAAAAAGGAGTTGGTAAGGATGATTCATACAAACTGATAGCTGCAGAAGGGGAAATTTGGGGGAGGTTTGGAACTGTTTTGGGGGAGAAGAGTCTGGAAGAGGAACAGAAAGCTACTTACAGGGAAGAAGAATCAGTATGCCATGTGGAGACCCTTGACAATGAAGCTATGCAGGAGAAAGCTCCCATCACTGAGGAAGTCACTGTGGTTACCCAGAAGGTAAGCTATGCAGTTCCATTTGAAGACACCCATCATGTCCTGGAGAGAGCAGATGAAACGAACAGTCAGAATAATGAAGCAGCAAGTGCAAGTCCAGAAGTCAATCTGAACGTCCCAGTACAAGTGTCCTTCCCAGAGGAAGAATTTGCATCTGGTGTAACTGGTGTTCAAGAAACACTGCAAGAAGAATCTAAAATAATGGTCCCATCTGAGCCAAGTGAAGACAGACTCCGCAGTAGCCCTGTTCAGGATGAGTATGAATTTGCTGAATCCCTGAATTATGAAATGGTTACTCAGGACACTTTATCAGAGGAACTGTATTCAGAATCCACACCAGAAGACGTGTTATCTCAAGGAAAGGAATCCTTTGAACATGTCAGTGAAAATGAATTTGTGAGTGAGGTGGAACGAAGTATGTCTGCTGAACAGAAAGAGTTGGGTGGAGAGAAAGCAGAACAGGAACAATTATTGTCAGAGTCAGCAACTGAGAAGGAACAAAAGGAACCGAAAAAGTCCCAGATCGACACATACTGTTACACTTGCAGAAACCCAATTTCTGCTGTTGATCACATGTTTGGCATGCACAAAGACCATGAGGTTGCAACGCTTGATACAGCTATAAATGCTGTAAAGGTAAAAAATATTTTAAAGCATATAAGTACATAATAATAATATGTTTAATTTCTTTTCATATTTTCTCAATTTAAGAAATACCAATATTTGATATATTCATATTTAGGGATAATAGTCTGAAAGAAAGATAAGAATTCTTCCCTAGGCATTTAGTTAACATCAATTTAACAAATGTTTATTGGGTATACACTATGTACCAGGCATTTTTCTAGGTTCTGGCAATAACAGTGTTCTGGCAATAACAGTGTAAATAACACAGGGTCACAAACTTTGAGGTGTTTGAACTTATGACAATAGCCCTTAACATTATCCAAAAAAGCCAAATAATTTTATTTTTATTTTTTAAAGATTTATTGATTTATTTGAGAGAGAAAGAGTGAACGAGCGAGCGAGAGAGAGAGAGCAAGAGCACAAGCAGTTGGGGGGCAGAGGGAGAGGGAGAAGCTGAGCAGGGAGCCCGATGTGGGGCGTGATTCCAGGACCCTGGTATCATGAGCTGAGCTAAAGGCAGGTGCTTGACCGACTGAACCACTGAAGCACCCAAGCCAAATAATACTACATTGAAAAATATGCTTTTTTTTGAGCATAGAACACAATTTATTTTCTATTATCTACACTATCATTCTTTAAAAATACACATTTACATTACATTGAGCAATTTCACTGCAGGTTTTATAAAATATTCAATACAGCCATTTTAAATTTTGGTTTTCTCCATATTTCCTTTGGGTATGAAATTGATATTAAAAGTGATCTTCTTTCTATGTCTATAGACTCCCAATGTTAAAATGTTAAAAGTTAGTCACAACACAAATCGTTTTGCATGTTATTGTAAATACTCTACTTCCCCAGGGATACTACTAGAAGTCAAGCATTTGGTCTTTGAGATTCTTATGTTCTTTCAGTAGCCTCCTAACTGGAATTCCCACCTTTCTCACTTTAAGCCATTCTCTAACACATTAGCCAGAATGATCTTCAAATGCAAGTATTCACAAGAATTGAGTACTTATTATGTGCCAGGCACTGTTTTATGTTCTTTATATAGAAGATAAATTTTACTCCTCATAACAAGCCTGTCATCATCACCAATTTGCAGATAATGAAACGGGCACAGATAGATTAAGTGATTTGCGCAAAGTCATGGAAGACAGACTAAGATTGGTACCCAGGTCTATCTGATGCCAGAGCTCATGCTCTTGACTGTATATCCATACTGCTTGGCCCAGTGCCTTGTTAATGGTACAGCTTGCAATATGATTATTCAGTTAGGTCACTGTTAAATAATGGTTAAGCCCATTTTGATTTCAAAAAAATGACAGAATCTTGGCATTTTTCCCCCCAGAAAATTAAATCTTCTCAATCCTGTAACATTTGTTTTGTTTCTCCAGGATGAAATTTTTTTGAAACTTTACCTGGTAATGTTTGGGGGTAGAGGATGGAGCAATTTTTTTTTTTTTTAAATGAACTCTCAGGCTTTTGAATGCTTTAACACTGGTGAAATGTGCCCTATTCTGTGATGACAGCTGTTGTGTTAACTGACAAGTACTGGGCGCTGTCAGCAGAAAGAAGACTCGATTTTTTTCAGCTTTCTAATTATGTTTTATTCATCTCTGAGTTTAAGAAGTTAAAAAAATAATTCTGTCTAAATATTATCAATGTAAAACAAATTTCAAAAGCAAGGAGATATGTCTCCTGATTTAAAACTATTTTCAAGTTTTTTCCCCCTGATCTTCTCTAAGCAGTATAACCAAAAGAAGAAAGAAAAAAGTGGAAAACTAAAGCCAAAGAGAGCTGCTTCATTTCGTTAAATCAACTATGAAGATTAAGAGTTGGTTGGCAACTCTTAAAAATTAGAGATCAATTTAAAGAGTTATAACTTGAGAATTCTCTAGCATCTTGTGAGGAGGCCATTTGTGATTATTCAGGAATTGGTGGCTGCATTCAGGATCATCCAGGTCCTTACTTCTCCTCCTCTGCCATTCCCACTGTGGTGGCTTATTTTTTGTCACTGATTTTCTTCCTTCACTCTTTCCTTCTTTCTCAGCATTTATTGACCTCCCATTCCATGTGCTAATCATTGGGAATGAAAACAAAAAGAAAGGAAGATGAACTTGCGGCTCCCCCCAAATCAATACAGCATTGTGGGAGCACAGTGTTCTGCAAAAGGAACCTTTTGGGAGTGTGCAAAATGGTGGAGTAGGACCGAGAGGGATAACCGTCAATAAGAGAGAGTTTTTCATCAATCAAGGGCATGGAGGACATTCTAGAGATAGGGAATGCCACATGAAAAAGCACATAGATGAGAAAGAGTTCAAGGAAAGATGGGGCTTGGGAAAAACAGGCAAGGGCTATAGAGCAGACCCCAGATCCTGAAGGGGCTTCCCTCATTCTGTGGATGGTGAAGATTCTGAAGGGGCTTCCCTCATTCTGTGGATGGTGAAGATTCTGAAGGGGCTTCCCTCATTCTGTGGATGGTGAACGAGGCAGCTGAAGCTCTGTTATTTTTGTTGTTTCTTGTTATGTTTAGTGGGATGGATTACAGGTGGGTTTATAACCATGGCTAAGATAGCTACCATCTTCCCCCACCCTCCATACATTTTCTAGTTGGCTGTCACTCCTTGAGTGTTTTTAACCCTTTGAGGGTTACTGGAACCTTTAGGTCTCTTTGTAGACAGTTTTTATCATTTAATATGCTAAACTTCTGGCCTGGTGACATTCTGATCCCCTTCTTGGGGTTGGGGATCCAGACATAACTGAAGCCATTGGTACAACTGTGAGGAGAATATTTGGATATGCTGGACCAGCAAAAAGTCTGCAGTCTTAGGTGACAATACGTAAAAATCAAGGCTTACTAAAGAGAAAGAATTCAAATCCATAGTTTACTAAAGCAGGTACGCTTTGAACTTACCCACTCAACACGAAGTCCTTCCTCTTGCATGAGAAAATAAACTTTGTCTTGATCTCACTCTCAAACCTCCTAATTGTTTATCAGATAGAATTATCTACAGTCTGTTTAGATGAAGCAGCAAAGAAAATTTAAAGACTGATTTGTTAGTAGACACGATACAGTAAATCTCTACTAAGCATACTAAATTTATAAGGAAATTAGAGCTCCTTGCTTGAAATTCTTTTCCCAAATGTCATATACTAAGCATATCTTAATTTTTTTCTTCAGGTCCAATTAGCAGAATTTCTTGACACTTTACAAGAAAAGTCCTTGAGGATTGAAGCCTTTGTTAGTGAGATAGAATCTTTTTTTAATACCATCGAGGTAAGTTACCATATCCATTTTACTTCGACCTGGTTTGTTCGTGTCATTACAAGGAAATGATTCTGAGACGGAAGAATCTGAATTAGGGATTGTGTGTGCATATGTGGTTTGCTTCTGTTGGTTTGGTTCCATTAAAAATGAAGGTCTTTAAAATCTTCCATCTGTGTGTAATCAGTGAAACTACTTCCTTTCTAAAGATAAACGATTTGCCCTTGAAAAGATATATCCATCTATTGGGTGTTAACTATGATAGGGCAAATGCTTGGCATGCTTTATCCAATTTAATCCTTATAATAACCATACAAGACAGGTGTCATTAATATTGTTCCTATTTTATAGATAAGACACTGAGAGTTAAGTGTATTACCCAAGGTCATAATAAGTTGACAGTAAGTTGAGAGCCAAAATCTGAATCGATCTGAGTTCTTATTTGCTCCTGTCCTTTACCAACTTGCTCTGCAGAAATGCTCAAAGCCACTGCCCAGTGTCCCATGCCCAGGACAAATGGGTGTCTCTTGTAGTACCATTGCCTATGATGAGTGCATGCCCTCCTAGCTGCCGGCCCTTGCTCCCTCCGCAGTGAAGGGAGGTGGGGCGCCATGCTCCATCCATATGTAGAGATGGCCCAGGCATCCTCACTCGTCACCCAGGAGTGGCGGATGGGTCCCCTGCAGAAGGCTGCTGCATAGTTTCCCTATCACTAGGGCAACTCCTCGTCCTAGTTTGCTTGAGGGGGAGTCTGCTCAACTCCTGTTGTAGATCAGCTAATACCTGCTAATTATTTCTAGTATCCTCCAACAAATATCTGTTTGAGTGAGAATGACTAGGCATCTGGATTTGTCCAGGTGGGCAATAAAGTTTCTCTTAACTGTGGTGGAAATCACCCCCTTGCTGGAGAGCCCTTGTGGATGCACCTCGCTGTCCAGTATCCAGCTGCTACCTCCCTCATTCGAGGATTTTCAGGAGTGGCGAAAATGGCAGTAATGAATGGGGACCTTCATTCACTGTGATGCCCATTTTCAGTTTAAGCCTCATGAGTGCAAGGGAGCGAGTCTTCCACACAAATCTCTCTCTCTCTCTCTCTCTCTCTCTTTTTTTTTTTGGTGTTTTGTTAACTAAATCCTTCCTGATGATACTCTTAGATGGTGAAGTTTACTGCAAAGTGAACTATGGCAAAGAGGGTTGGTAGATTGGAAACTTAGATTGTGCCCATCATCTGTGATTCTTTTATCAGGACACCAGAGGTCAATTATTTGAAAGGCTGATATTTCATTTAAGAGAAAAGAAAAGAAAAAAGACGTGAAAACAAGACTACTTGTTTCATTCAGAAATGGGTTTTTTTTTCCTTTTATTTATATTTTAGGAAAACTGTAGTAAAAACGAGAAAAAGCTAGAGGAACAGAATGAGGAGATGATGAAGAAGGTTTTAGCACAGTATGATGAGAAGGCCCAGAGCTTTGAGGAAGTGAAGAAAAGGAAGATGGAGTTCCTGCATGACCAGATGGTCCGCTTTCTGCAGAGCATGGACACGGCCAAGGACACCTTGGAGAGCATTGTGAGGGAAGCAGAGGAGCTTGATGAGACCGTTTTCCTGACTGTAAGCACCAGTTAAAACAGGACCAGACACCCTGCATCTGTTTTCCTCACCTAAGTCTATACTTTGGAATTCACCTTTCAATATTTCCCAAGATCATTTATATTTCTCCATAGGGTTTATATAATTCTGATACTTAAAAATGATTAGGGCATGCCTGATGCCTATGGAAAAGGCCCAGAAAATCCTTAAAGTCTTTTTTTTTTTTTTTAGAAGATTTTATTTATTTGTCAGAGATGGAGAGAACACAAGCTGGGGGAGCAGTTAGGGGGAGAAGCCGGCTCCCTGCTCAGCAGGGACTTGATGCCAGGACCCCGGGATCATGACCTGAGACGAAGGCAGCTACTTAACTGACTGAGCCATCCAGGCATCCCAAATCCTTAAAGTCTTGCCACCCAGTTAAGGGACACATGGGAGTTAGGTTAGGTATGATCCATTCACTGTCACGTGGATTGGTCACCTTCTCAGGGGGAAGGAAAGCAGCCTGAAAACCTTACTTGGGCTTTGCTTTCACTCTGGGTACCAGCCTAATCTCCAGTGTCTGGCGTCCTCATGCTGGCCTCTGGGTTCATCCTTTCCACCCCTACTCCCTAATCTGAAGTGCCATCTCAGAAGGACCGTTCCCTCCAGGCTTCATCAGGTGGCTGTGGGTAACATTCCAGTACACTTGCAGCATGCCAAAGGATGACATAATGTGATGCCTCTCTCAGGTAACACATCGATATTTTTACAAGGATCTTCCTAGGGACCAGATTCCCTAATTCAAACATATCTTATGGACCAAGAGTCCCTTGGGTGATCCTCAAATGGCACCAACAGAGGCAGCTCTTTGCTCTCTTTCTTCTCTAGAACATTCAGGAAGATACTGGTTCTGCATGGAACCTGATTTAAAGAGGGGTAGTGTAGGCCAGTCCCGCACCTAATTGTCCCACTGGCGGAAAGCACCATCTTATGATGAGCGGGGACCTCCCTTTCAAAGCTCCCCAGTCCTCCCAGCTCTCTAATAAAGTCTGGAGATAGAATGAGGCAAAATGGAATAATGTTAGGCTTCTGATTTGGGGATCCTTCCAGCCAGGACAAATCTGAGTGAGGTGGACATGGCAACCTCAAGAGAGAATGAAAATCATTCAGTCGCTTTATACTTAAGGCAAAGGTTGGTCTTTGAAAATTGGGCAGCTCTTGTGAAGTCTAACATTAATGAGGTTCTTTGCGTTCCCTAAGAAACTTGCTTTTGTTTAATAAGAATATTTTCTTCCTAGGACAAATTGTAAAAAAGAAAGCATTTTTTTTTTTTTTCCTGCTTAGAAAAGTAATATGTATCCATTTTAGAAAATTTAGAAAATACAGAAAAGCACAGAGAAGGTGTCACCCGGAGATAATTACTGATTACATTTTAGGTATATACCCCACATTGAACAAATGTAAGTCCTTTTTCTTGCTTCGGAGAATTCTATTCTGGAAGCCAAGCCACTTGCTAATGAGTAGAGAAGAGCAGCATAAGAATTCATTGCTGGCTTTGCTTATCATAGAGAGCAGAGCAGAACTGGAAACTAAAGCCCCCTCCATTCTTGCCCAATCCCCGTGCCCCTTCTGAGCATTGATTTCCTTGCTGCTGGGGCTGTAGCCATCCAGAAAGAAACAGCCTCCAGGAAGCTAAAAAGTTATGCGTTTAGAACATGCATAATCTTAACGCTCTTGGTTGGTTTTTCTTTTTGTTGTTAATTAGTCTCTCTCTCTCTCCCTCTCTCTCCTCTTCTCATTCCCTCATAAGTCGTTTGAGGAAATCAATGAAAGGTATATAAAACATGGCACAATGTAGTGGTGACTGAGAATAGCATGGTTGTATGCTTTATTTTTAATATTTTGATGCTTTCTAGAAAATGAGCTGCCAATTAAAAAATACATAATTTTACTGAGCTACTGAATTTTCACTTTTAGACACTGTGCTTTTAAAAGCTAAACGACAGCTTTGAAAGAAAATTGCATGTGCTTTAGTTAAATAACAATTATCATAATGTAGATTTTTAACTGCTTCCTTTAGATGTGTTCTGTATTTTCAGCCTAATCTGGACCATCTTAACTGTCATTGCATACAGAACATTGTGTAGATGCTTAGACTTATTGGCTAAATATGAGCATTTGAAAGAATCATTCATTTTTGCTTTGAGTAATTTTATGACTTATGTAATCTTAATGGAATGTTCTCTCATTTTCTCTTCAAAAGATAGGCATGCATTTATCTTTTTGCTCAGCTAATCTAAGTGAATCTTCCTCTTTTGATTATGTTTTGTCTTTGTTGCTGTTGTTAACACTCAATCCTAGGGAAATTTGTCATTATCTTAAAAGGCAAAACACTCAACAAGAAACTAGGAAATATTGTCTATAAAAACACATACCATCAGATCTATATTTATCTTCTGGAGCATCTGATTTTGAACTACTCATACTGATCTGACACGTTTTCCGTTTTGCCTCAGAGCAAGACTTGAGGTCCTTCTTACTAGTTAAGCTTAATGTTCTTATCATTTTTACCCCTTTCATGTAAATTTTTAAAACTGTAAATGGTAAAGTTATAAAATTGTGAGCTTACTTCACAATGCCACATTGCGAGAGTGCATAAAGCAAAATAAAAAATTTGTATTTGTGATACACTAAAATACAGAAACCTGACTTTTTTAGGTAATGAAAACTGCACAGATAAATCCTGTTTACCTTTAAAGACAATCTGTTAAACAGAATATTGTTGATAAGTCTTAAGAAAATAACTTGTATATTAATATTGGCATTAATCAATAAAGGTCTTATTATAGCAGCTCTCTCATAAATCAGATTACCCAGGGAGCTTTAAAAAGTGCTGACACCTGAGTCTTACCTCTTGAGATTCTGGTTTAATTGGTCTGGGAGATGGCCTGGACATTCTTTAAACTTCCGAGGTGATTTTAATGGGCACACAGAGTTGAGAACCTTTGGTTTCTAAGGGTCTGTCCTCTGGCACAGTGGTTCCTCAGACTGGCTATCTTTGAAATACTGGGGCAGTTTGTTAAGCTCAAGTCCCTGGAGCCTCACCTCAGATCCCAGGTGGGACTCCAAGGTGGGATGAGGGCTCTCCATGTTTGCCAGGAGACCAAGGCTCTTGAGGCAGGCCCGGAAGCTCAGACCCAGGCTTTGCCCCCAGTTTTTTTAATTTATTTTTTTATTTTTTAAAAATTATGCATTTCTCTAAGTATTAATGATTTCTATTTTCATTTAAAAAATATGGATTCATAGTGCCATTTCAAATATACTGTACAGTGTAGATAGATGCATTATTTGCTTCTTTGTACTTCATCTACTCATGGAACGTACTGATTGACTGGCAGGAAAATTTGGTGAACAAAAAATTGCACATGCTTGTCCCTTAAGAAATGCTGCAGTACATTTTTTTTCTCCACCTTAGAGTATTAACTTGCTAATATGAATTGGCATTCGTTTAATTCTAAATACCATTTCTTTGGTTTCATGCTTGAACTTGTTCATCCGTGTGTCATTTTACTTCATTATTATTTCATTGTCCATTTGACAATGAATTAATCTCTGCTAAAGCTGCATGAGACCTCAAGGAGAGTACCCTTGGGATAACCATTATTTTCTGTGGAGAAAAAAGACAACAAAATTTGGGATTTGAGATTTAATGAAAGCCCTGTTAGACAAGGGTACATACACGTGGCACACACACACACACACACACACACACACACACACACGGTGAAGCTTAATTGTTTCAACAAAATGAAGGCTTTTGTGTCCTTTTAGAAGACAACTTCTACCACACAGTCTCAATGGTATTCGTGTTCCTTTCCATGAGAAGTGCTTATTATCTAGTTGTTGGTTTTTTTAACCTTTTTCTTTTTTTCCCCCTTCATATGGTATCTCTAAAGACAGTGCTTGTCTATTTAATGATTTTTTTCAACACTGAAAATGCTTAAATTAAGGAATGCTGTCAAGCATATTTAGACTCAATATTTGCATATTTTGAAAAACACATTTGCTTAGAAAATGCTGGTCTGTTAAGAAGGTCCATTTTTTTTCTCTCTCCAGTTTGCTTTTTTGTGTTATAATAATGAAAAAGGAGAATACCAATCATTATAGGACCTGCTTTTAAAAAGATGTTCACTTGCCCTTTCATATACTGATGTTGAAATTGAACAGGTCAATGTGTACAGGAAAACTCAAACATTTTATTGGTGGTATCTACAACCAGAACTTTTGTGTTTCAGAAAGTCTCCCATCTAGTCAGTGATATGTGTTGACTGGGCTTAGTATATGTACTAGTCAGCATTGTTCATTAATTTGGAATCTGTCATCTCCAGCCTATGAGCCCCCAAAGCCTTCATTTAAGCCCTTGGTGTTTTCCCTCAACCAGAGCTCCCAACCCACCTCATTATGCCTCTGATCTGCATATTTGCTTTGATCCTTTCTCACACTCCTGCCTGCATATTCTTACTTCTGTGGCTCTCTTTGCCTTACAAGATAAAATGGAAGCTCTTGGTGAATATGAAAGCTCTTCACAAAACTCCTTTCCATTTGTTCTCTGTCTCCATTACCCGGTTCTCAAGGCACTGGTGGGCCCCTTGGGCCCTCAGCTGTGCCACACCCTCTCACAGCTCTGTGCCTTTATTCAAACCATTCTTCCATTTGCAACACCCTTCCTTCCTTTCCTGCCTCAGGAACTCCTACTCATTCTTTAAGACAAAGCCCCAATGCCACCTCTCTTGGAAGCCACTAAGGGACCCATTTCTCCCAAATCAGATGATAGTAAATTTTATTATTCCTAACACTAGTAAGTATAGTGGACACTCCTTAAATATTTCATTTACATTTTATAATCTCTCCTCGCACTGATGAAAACATTTTACCACACCTGAGATCCCGATATTCTCACCCAAGTGAAATCATCCTCTCTTCATTAAATATTCATTAAATGCCTGCTGTGTGCCAAGTAACACAGTACAATACAGTGGTGAACAAAACAAAGTCCTCTCCTGCCTGAGACTATATTCTGGTGAAGTAGAAAGACAGAAACAAATAGGTTGTGATAAGTTTGAGGAAGTAAAATTTAACAGAAGTAAAGGTATTAGGGACACATAGTGTTGTATGAGTAGTATACTCAGGACTGGCCTCTCTGAGGAGCTGATATTTGGACAGAGATCTAGGTTAAGTGAGGAAGGAACCATACAATATTTAGGAGAAGAAAGTTCCAGCAGACAGTGCAAAGGTTTGGAGGTGGATCTGTGCCGTCCAAACCAAAACGTCCAGGCTAATGAAGCTGATGGATTTCCTCAAAGCTTCCTTAATTGCTGGAATAATTCTTTTCCTCTGTGAGCCAGGTGCCCAGAGGAGAGCTCCTAACAAAATTTTAGGCCCCTCGTGCTAAAGTGAAATGCTTCTGCAATCTCTCCTTCCCTTTTTCCTCTTCGAAGTCAACCTGTTTGTTTTGTTTTGTTTTAAAATCCAGTTTGTACCTGGATACAAATGCTAAGAGTTAGCATCCCTCCTAAAAGGGTCATGAGTATATAAAAGCTGTTGATTTATAAACTGTGGTTTGTTTAGTCTTTCAAGAATTTGGAGACTTCATCCTCCTTCACTGCTGTATCCCCAGTACCCAGAGAAGTGCCTTGCACATAGTAGGTGAACATAGTTTTTGAAAGATTAAGTAACGAGGAGTGTAGTTGGGAGGGTTGAGAAAAGCAAGGACATCAAAGAGTGTGTGAATTTCCAGATGGGCTCACAACCTTTATATCCTTCAGGAAATAAAGAAAAAAAAAATAGTCATTAAAATATAGTAAATTTCAGGACTAACTTTACAGATGCAAAATTGAGACTGTGTAGTTTGATGGTGTCTATTCAGATCTCAGAGTAGAGACATGGAATTTCTAATATTAACCCATTACATGAAAGAATCCTAAGAATAAATAGATTTTAGACCTATCTTTCTAGACTTCAAAACACTTTCACTCCTGTTTGGCTACAGTGCCTCACAAAACCCACCACCACCACCACTAACGAGAACCACCTCATTTTAAGCAAATATTTCTAGCTTTCCTTCTGTACGTTAATTTCTTGACTTACATAAAAATGTTTTCCCCCTATAGGTTGCTTTCTGCAATGGAGAGCACTGCTTCTTTAGAGAAAATGCCTGCTGCGTTTTCACTTTTTGAACATTATGATGACAGCTCAGCAAGAAGTGACCAGATGTTAAAACAAGTGGCTGGTAGGAATTTTAATATATTAATTACCTCAATGAAATTTGGTAGTGTTTCCTTGTTCATTTTGTATACGTTTTTAAATTAAGGTATAGTTGACAATGTTATGTTAGTTTCAGACATATCACATAATAATTAAAAAATTCTGTACAGTAAATGTACCCTGCTCACCAGGGTAAGTATAGTTACCATCGTCACCATACAACGTTATTACAGTTTTAATGGCTCTATTCCCTATGCTGTACTTCTCATTTGGGTGACTTACTGATTTTATAACTGGAAGTCTGTACCTCTTAATCCCCTTCACCTATTTCACCCATTCCTGAAGTCCCCTCCCCTCTGGCAACCAACAATTTGTTCTCTGTATTTATGATTCTGTTTGTTTTTCTTTGCTTGTTCGTTTGTTCTGTTTCTTAGATTCCACACATAAGTGAAATTGTATGGTATTTGTCTTTTTCTAACTTATTTCACTTAGCATATTACCTCCCAATTCCATCCATGTCCTTGCAGATGGAAAGGTTTTGTTCTTTTTTATGGCTGGGTACCCAGTGGTGGAATTCCTGGATTGTATGGTATTTCCGGTTTTCATTTTTTGAGGAAACTCCATGCTGTTTTCCACAGTGGCTGCACCAGCTTACATTCCCACCAACAGAGCCCATCAATATCCAAAATCTCTACATTCTTGCCAATATATTTTTTGTTTTGTTTTGTTTTTTCCCTTTTTCATACTAGCCATCCTGACAGGTGTAAGGTGATATCTCGTTCTGGTTTTGATTTGCATCAGTGATGCTGAGCATCTTTTCATATGTCTGTTGGCCATCTGGATGTCTTCTTTGTAAAAACTATTCATGTCCTCTGCTCATTTTTCAGCTGAATGATTTGGGGGTTTTGGTGTTGATTTGTGTAAGTTCTTTATAAATTTTGGATATTAACCCCTTAGATACATTATTTGCAAATATCTTCTCTCATTCTGTAGATTGCCTTTCTATTTGGTTGCTTGTTTCCTTCATGAGACAAAGTCTTTTTATTTGGGTATAATCCCAATAGTTTATTTTTGCTTTTATTTCCCTTGTAAAGTTTTTATATGTAAGGAGATATAACTGGGGGGGGGGAACCTTCTTAGTTGTAAAAATTAAAAGCCAGATTCCAAATCAAAGCCCAAGACGAGCATACCATTTCAGTTATAATCTGCATTTCCATCTGAAGCTCTGCAACTGTCCTGGGATACCGAGGAGTTAGGAGGAAGCAGCAATGGAACCAAAGGGTCTCATCTTCTTTTGTTTTCTCCTTGTAAAATAACATTTCCCTCTCTGTCTTCTAGAGATTATTTGCTTCACACCAGCAGTCAGTTATAGAAGGAAAAATAAATCAAATATTTTCATATGTCTTGAACAGATTTTTCCTTATGAGTGGCTTTTCCTTCTCCAGCTGAGCCCCCCCCCCAACCCCACCGCCTTTTTCTCATACTAAACAGATTAGCTTAGAGAACTAACAGCTCAGCATCACACTCTGTGGCCAGGAGCCTCCTACTCAGCTGTCAGAAGCATCCTGCCGACTCTTCAAAATATTTTTTAATGTGCTATTTTAACAAACAAGACAATGAAGCTTATTTAGATTTCTCAAAGCTGCTATGTTTCAGTGAAGTTACCAAGTTTCACTTACTGTAAAATGTACTCTGCTATCTTCCTTTAAAAATGCTATTTCCAAACCACCTGAGAGACAACTGCTATTTTTACATTGACAATTAATTTTCACTCCTGTAAGAAGAATTCTAGTTTGGTGAAAGGCTTTTCAGGGGTCACCCACAACCTTAGAGAAAGTGAGAAATTCAGTCATTTATCCTAAGAGATTTTTCTCTATAAAAGTGTCAAAACCAAAAGGTGTCTTTTATAACATCTTTAAGAGGCATTTAAATTGAGAGGTGATTAGAAACTAAGAAATTCTGATGAACAGAGTAGGTTGTTTGCTTTTAAGGGATTCGTTATATGCTGTTGTTCATTTAGAAGGATATGCTTTTGAATATCTGACAGGCAAAATGAGAGGACATTCCATATATTTGAGAGACCACAGAGTTAAATTGTCACCAAGTGTTAATGATTCATTCAGAAATAGGGCGCCTGGGACTCCTGGGAGTTCCAAGCTGTTTATAGAGAGACTGATTTCTGTGAGGCAAACGCCACACATGGTATGGCT